>NC_066316.1:31967624-32270569 GCF_022539315.1 Serinus canaria
AAATCTTCCCCTAACACTGCAAAAGCAATGATTTTTTTTTAGAATCAGAACTGTTGCAGTAATTATTATTGATGCCATATGACTGAAACTGCCTGAAATGTGGTGTTCTGAAAAACACTGAAGACTGGAGAATTGTGGTATGATTGATCCAAGCCTTGTCTTCTCCACCTACATCTTCATTGATTCATTAGTTCCATGGGGCTTGCTGTACCCAAAGCAGGAAGGAAACATGGAAAACTGAAATAGTATTGCAATATAAAACTGTTTAGTAAAGCAGCTTAAAGACATTTTAATTAATGAACAATAAATTACATTTTCACAGGAAAAATACAAGAAGTAAATGTTCACAGTGATTTTTTGAAAACAGCTCAGAAAAAGAATGGTACTATTATGCTAGAAAGGAAGAATATCTAACCGGGGGTTATTCCCAAAAATCCAATCATGACTGGGAGATAACAGTAAAAACTAACACAATAACTAGATTAACATTCTTCTGAAAAAGCTATTTCTAAAGAAAATATGAGAACCTTAAATAATCTGATAGCAATAAAAGAGAAAATACTGAGAATGTTAACCTTCTGAGAAATAGATTATTTGCTAACAGAAAAAAAGTGAAAAAATATTTGATTATCCACGAAACAGTGAATATGGGGAAAAGATACAAAATAAATTAAATGCTTATCAGTGTAATAGTTTTCCTACTTTTAGTTAATGACATTGAAAATACTACATGATGTCGAACACACTGGTCTACGTGTCCTAGTGAATTAGGAATGGAAAAATAAAAAAGTAAGTATTTAACTAGATAATGAAAAAACCAGAGAATAAATAATAGAGAAATATTCTGTGCAGTAAAAAATATTTTCTAAAAATTATATTCTATATATCACAAAGGAACTATGATGAATGCTCTACTTAGTGAGAAATAAAAAGGGAGACTGCATGCACACACAGCCTGAACATTTTTGCCCAATACACCCGAATAAAACACCAAGTAAAAACTGAATTTATCACAAAGAAGGAAAAAATAACCAAGAATCCTCTAGAGGATAAAGAATTTATTCTAAATATAATGGCTTCAATAAAGAACTAATCCTAACAGGCCTTTTCCTTTTTTTTAGTAATTCTTAGATGTGATTATAGAAAAGCCTACACTCTACTGCCTGAAGTAGGAAATCATGACTCCCAGTGTATTTTTGAGGGATTACTATCAAGTGCAAGCTTCAATAGTGGCTTTGCTATCTCAACATTCCAAAGCAACAAGTTGATCTAACATCTCACCACTGCTTAAAGGTAGAGTTTCCTTCTCCTCCACTCCCCAGTGCCTGACATGCATTCCCAACATCTGACTTTTACTGGGTGATGTGCCTGTGAGTGTTCCCTGAATTGATACATCTGAATAACTTCATAGAAAACTAACCTAGGGGAAAACGTTAATAGGTTTTTGCTGGCTTAGAAAGCCAAATCACCTTACTCTAGTGTCAGATGAACAGGAGACATGGCACAAGTAGAGAGGCTGCAAAATGAAGACCAGTGGAGGAAAAAAAAGATAAACAGTAAAGATTTCTAGGCAGCAGCAAAGTTCACCTGCTCATGGAACCCTATCTGCAGAAGGGAGGATTTACTGCTGCTTTTGGAAGCTGGTGGAAATGTTTCCTGCAGGGCACACACGCATTAATGACAGGGATGTCTCCCTCCTCTCTGGAACAAGACAACTTCAAAGGAACTCAATCTATGTAACACTTTGGAGAGCTCGATAAATCATCTGAATGCCCCATTAAATCCTATTCAAAACTGCTAATTGCCTGAACTCTATCTACTCCAGTAAATATTAAAAGCTGGCTCAGTAGTTTTGAAAGAAATTTCCTTGAAGCAAGGGGATTAAATCCAATGGGCTCTGGACCAAGTCTGCAGGGTACATCATTAACACCCATCTAGAGCTGGAAATTTTCCAGAATATTTCATTATGCACTAATTAGTCTAGAACAATTTTTTCTTTTAAGTTCTTTCACCTTAAGTCCATACGGAAATACATCTAGGAGGGGAGCATTCACATAAAGATAATTATTCTAGAATAATTATACTTTGGAAAAATCCAAATCCAAACAAAACCTGGTAAATATTCCCTTTAAATATGCCTTTCAGTATAATGGATTTACATGTAATGCAAGAAGTTATCTTCATTACCTTTTCCCACCTGCTGATATTACATATAAACAAAATACTTTTTATACAGTCTGCAGGCCTTGTTTAGTCCATTGTATACAAGACCAGAGCTCACTGCTGCTTACCACTGCTGTTACCACTTTCATGGTAGATAATTTTTTTCCATCCCTGCTTTACAACACATAGACCCTACCTGGCACATTTGGCCTGCATTTCCTGCTTGCAGACTGTATAACCTTACATTGAGCTATAAGAAAATACATTTTTTGGAACATTTGCAATAGTTCAAACAAGCCATGTACAGAAGCCTTGGGAAATCACAAAACTAAGCAACTTTATCACCAGGAAACAGCCTATAACTTACTGAAAATTACAAAATTTGCTTTATAGGAAGAGTTCGTTTGGGAAATTTCAAAGTAAATGTTATTTTTTAGAACTTAAATCCTTTGAATCTAAAAGCTATAAGAATTTTTTACTCAAAATTTCCATGAAATAAAAAACATTACAAATAAAACTTTTTTTTTAATAGAAATCTTATACATTGATTCTGAAATTTCCCTATTACATTTAACCTTCACAAAAATAAAAATACAAAATACACTAAACAAGCAAAAACAACCAAAAAAACCCCCAAACATAACTCAAAAGAATGTCTGTTTTCTTGTAATTCTTAGTAAAATTCAAATTAAAGGCTACCTGTGGTTGATGACCTTTCACCATCACAATAATTACTTCCAAAAATGGCTAACTACATGGGCATGCCTCCTGTTAGCTAAATTCAGGTGCAGGTACAAAGCTCCTTTTACTTTTTTAAAGCAACTCTTCTTAGAGAGCAATTAACCTAAAGATATGTACATTGTAGATAAGCCTACATAACAATTTTTATAGTGTCCTTCTTAAAACTGATGCAGTTATATGTATCATGAGTTAAAGAAGAATCTCAACAGAGACTACATGCCTAAAATGTGATTTAGATTACATAGCTAAGAAGTGTTTTTCTTGGTTCTTTAAACATACTTAATTTTGTTTATACATCAACTAGATCAGATAATATCTCAGTGTCTTCAAGGAACAAGAAAATGTTAAGTGAAAATACAAACCATAACAGCAAGCACATATTAAGTCAACATACTGTTTTTGAGCCAATTGGCTGAAATCACAATTATTTTGTGTCTTCATAAATTATTTCATATGAAGCCCTTCTGAGATTTTCAAAATACCAATGAAATGTATTTCAACTTTAAAAATTGGGTTGCTGTCTCTTCTCTTATATGGATTCTCAAAACAAAAACAATGTAAGTTCACTGATCAGAGCACAGATTAATGATTTTAAAATGCTTACCAGTAGAAGGTAAACTAAACAAAACTGCAGACAAGACTTTATAGCCCTTCCGGAATTTACAGGCCTAATGGTTTAAAGAAATACTTTACAAACGTTACAAACAGACTGAGCAAACATTGGAAATATCAAAAGCAAACGAAAAATATGAAACTAACAGTATATTTATTCCTAAGGAACTTCTAAGTTTTAAAAAGGTACTCAGGCATCTCACTCCCAGTATTTCTGCAGAATTAGGAGTTATATAGTAAGCAACTCTACCTAGCAATAAAATAAAAAGTTATGATCAAATATAGGCAAAGTTAAAACACCTACTTTAAAATTTCATAAGAAAGACAGCATTGGAAACTGTTCTAAAGAGTAAAAGCTGCCTTCATACTAGAAATCCATAATATTATTTCTCCATTAGCCTTGATGGATATGACAGTAAAATAATCAGTGTTTTGTTTAGGTTATCTACCGTAACATTAAAATCCGTTACAGTAATCAAGTAAAAAAAAAAAATATGCTTTTCCTTTTTATGGACCATTCAGTAATGCCTTAAACTATCATTTTTCAAGAACTGAAACTTTTTTAAGTAGAAGGCCCTACAGTAGATCCTCTTTACACAGAAAACTTAACATTTTTCTTCTATTCCAAATTACAAATAGAGATGAAGCTTAAACCTAATGCTAGGAAAAATATGGCTTGTTCGGGTTTTTTTTCTGGTTTTGTTTGTTTGGTTGGTTGGTTTTGGTTTGTTTTTTGGTTTTGGTTTTTTTTTTTTTGTTTTTTTTTTTTTTTTTTAATTAGGATCAAAAAGACAGTACTTCTTCCCAAAAACTGACACATCACTTTGTGTAAAATTATCCACACTTCCAAAAACCTCTTCAACTCCTATAAAGAGTAACCTAATAGAACGTCTGACTAATCCAAACACCATTATACAAGTCGAATTATAATGATTAAAGTTCAACTGATACTAACTCTCAGCTTTCTGGAAGAAATAAAGACAGAAATGAATATTAAAATTCACTGTAATTTTAATCAGTAATATGCAAAAAAGGTTGTGACTTTCTGATATGAAGTAGCCCTTGACTTTCATAATTCTTAAGCACTGTCTTTTATCATTTTGCTGATGTATGCTATATTTTAAAATCAGGACAATGGATGTGCTTCTTAAACTGTAAATTGGGTTTTATATCAGAGACCTGTCAGCACCATGACAGGTCGACCTGACAGTGGTCTTGCATTTGCAGCTCTCCTTCATGGCTGCTTTTCAAGGGGATAAGTCAGTCTTTGAAATGTAAGATTTCTTGATATCTCAGGAAACATCCTAGAGTCCTAACATGTACTGTTTTTATGATCTTTGAAACAGATTGAAAGCAGAGGTATTCTTTGTTGTCACATATATTGTTATTAATCAGGGGCACTTAAGTTTTGGAAAAATAATATAAATTAAAATACAATTGACTTTTCTATAACCTCTAGGGCAAACATCAAAATTCAGGAGAAATGGTTGATTTTTCAGTGTTACTGATAACTGCAAAACAAAAACAAACACTTACCTCATTAATTTCTTTGCTATGCTGATTACTCCAAGCCTAATGATAATGTTTTTAAAATAAAATGATAATGTTTCATAAATCTACTCATGCTAGATAAAGACTGTTTTGTAGGTATTATTAAACTTGATTGATCATAATCTCTTGAAGGCTACTGGCATCAGTTTGCTGATAGTACTGCTCTATAATACAACATAGATGAAAGGAAAAAAAAGTGCTCAGAAAACAGCTCATTATTATAGAATCTGCTTTCTACTCTGTTTTGTAGACTTCCTTGCTTGGCTTACATAGCTGCAATAATATTTAAAATCTACCTTATACAGAACATGCTATTTGGGTTGCTTTTTAAAAAAATAATTACAATTCTTTTAGCATCACATTGCATCTTCCAACTGCAAAAAGTTTATTATACTACTTTCAAATATGTACTTGAAATTCATAAAAATAAATTACATGGGAAATGCAGTAGTCACTGCTGACTCTCCTGACATGACTCATCAAACCAAGCTCCAAAAGGGTATATATTCTCAACAAGATTTCTGTTTGCAATCAATAGAAAACACTACCATAATTTATTTTAATAACTGTTAATGTAAGTGTTCACAAGTAATTGTGCTGTGAGAATTATTTATTAGTATATTTTCAAATTAAAAAATAATAAAAATGTACACTGTACTTAAATTATATTTTGACTTTTTTCTTGTAGTATTAAGTATCTAACAAAGTGAGAATGATAGAATACATTTTGGGGCTGAAAATACCATAAAAATTTTTGTAAAAATTTGGCCTGTTTTTTCAACTAGCAGTTATAAGTTTGAATTTTACTGAGTGGCAAATGAATATTAACATGCCTTTGAGATGAGATAAAAGAAACCTACTTTGAAATATACTCAAGTAATAAAGCGAGTAAATTTGTTTGCACCCATTTCAGGATGTCACCACTCTTCCAACAAAAATGTATGTTCAAAGCTGCATGGCCACAACAGCCTTATTCCTGCTGCAATGTTTCTTTTTCCTCCCTTGCTTCAATCTAGATATGATAAACTGTTTTCATGTACTATGTAATCAAAAAATTATATTAATGTTCACAAAAGAGGGATCATATTCATTCCCTCAAAAGAGGGATTACATTTCTGGTAATTTATCATGCTGAAACAGCTCCTCACAAATGTAAAAGGTGAAATCTTTCCACTCCTGTCACTTTCCCATTTGACATGAATGCAGTATAAAAGGTTAAGGATATGTATGTACATATGGAGGCTCTTGTGAGACATAAACCTGAATCTCTTCTGGAGAATCCAAGCTAGACTTTACACTTCTAAGCCAAAAGCCTCCAAACACTAGCTTACTAGTTATAGGATGTCAGCTTAGCACTGGCACAGGAGCAAGTCCCAACTTCATTTGTTCAAAGAATACTGATAACTGAGTATTTTCTGAAGAAGACCCTTCAATCTTTCAACTGCAAGTGAATGAGGGTACCTTCCTGCACTTGTAAGCCAAAGATGACAAATATAAGTTGGTGTGATACTGTACGACACCATATGTTTCACATTTCCTACTGCAGGAGGCACCTAGTCAGAACAGAAGTTTCATCCTTTTATGGCAGTTATCCTCAAGATGCTATACAGGGAGCTTAGTGACTAAGCTGTGGATTCCATGTTCCTCCTTGGGGAACAAGAGCCTAAAATTCAGGGCTGCACTCCACACCCATTATTGGGATTTGCAAAGCCTCTTGATGATTAAATGCCTAATCAAACAGCTGGTACTAGGCTCTAGAGACAATGCAAAACCACAGGGGTTTTGAAAGAGAAATGCTATACAATCATCATCACAGGGTAAACGTGACTCAAGGCCAGGGCTTCATTGTTGGAAAAGTGCCAATCAGTTATATTTCTCTTGTGACTGGATTGGGAATAATAATTCCCAGTAACATATGATTACAATGACATGTTATATGTGAGAATAGGTCATGTCATGCCACACCAAATTAACAGGAAATGTTTTAGTGACTTGTATATTTTATGGCAGCTTACCAAATAAAATATTCTATAGAAATCAGCATTAATCTTTCATAGGTTTGCATGAATCTCTACCAGGGTTAACCCAGTTAAACTAACCTCAGAACTTGAAGAAGAACAGTAACTGCATTAGGGAAAAAATGCTCAATTTTCTTCTTTGTACTCTTCTAGATCTACTAAACATCATAATTATGTCCTGATTTACAATTTTTTCATTGACATACCATGCATCTCAATATAGGATATATAATTAGCTTTCAAGAAGCTTTCAAGAACAGATTTGTCTGGATGACTATCTGAAGAATTGCTATAAAACAGCAAGTTGAAATTACATCTACAGAGTTACTGAAGTTTATTCTTTCTCATGGAGAGCTAAGCAAATAGCTACACTAAGATATTAGAAGTAGTAAAATTCAGAATTAATTAAATAATCCTTATTTTTTCACCTGAGAAAGTTACATCAAAAGAAAAAGCTATTCAACAGTCAGTTGTTTAGCACACTCAAGATACCAAGTATTTATAAATGTGAAAAATATTAATTTAAGGATGCAAGACTTATTTTGAATCTTTTAGAGACAATGAAATACGAGAAGAACATTTCATTTTTTAAAACAGTCATTATTCTTAACAAAGCAATAATATAACCAAACCAGTGATTCAAAACCAGAGACAATCATACGTCTCAAGCCTTGAGTAGTGTAGTTGTCACTGTGCATTTTGTTAACTTTTGGAACCTTTATAAATTAAGGCAAAATACCACGTATTCAAACACAGAGAGGTATATGTTTGCCTTCCTGGAAAATCAGATATATACATATAGACTCAACTTGTAGTCTTACAATAAAAATATCACATAGAATTAAGAACTACACAAATATAAATACATATTCAGCTGAATTATATTCCTTTTTGACAGTAATTTATGTGGTTAACATCTTAATTTAAAGAAATGAGGATGAAAATTGAAAAGATATAGCTCAAAAAAAAAAATCCAGCTTATCTACAGATACATATGAACAAGTTTATTATTCTTTCACATGATAGCTGGTTCTGAAACCCTCCAATTCTTTTCAGCTCTGAACAGTGAAAAACAATCCAACATTGGGGTTCTTGTGAGGATTTGTGGAGACCCTGGGGGAATCCGCCCTAAATTCACACCCACACATATATTTTAAAAGCTAGTCAGGGCTATTAACTAATCTTAGAGCAATAGCTCAAGACATCAATAACTTTTTTTATTAAAACATTACAATGTGTCTGATTAGGTGAAAATTAGAAGTTGAAGTTAGAATTCTCAAAATAAGTTGATCAAAGATTGAAATTATCTACATTTGGAGGATAAAGATATAACTAATGAAAGTTTAGTCAAGGCTCAGTTTTTTCAAAATGTAACATAGCTTTTCTAAAAAGAAATGTTATTGCTTATGTTTCACTTCAGTAGCCTCTTTTTAGAAGTAGTATTTTTAGAGAAAATTTAATTAATCATTTAGTTAGCAATTCAGTCAAAAGTTTACATAAGAATTCACCATAGCTATATTTAAGACCCTATGAACTCTCAGCATATTGACTGCATATGAGATTTTCAAAAATCAACATTTGTAAAAACTACATGATTTAATTTTGTAAGTGAGGATTTCAAAAACTGCTTTTTCTCACTCAAGCTGTAATATAAATATACATCACATAGTTTTCAATTTACAGAGAAGCAACAGAAGGAAAAAAACTGTTGATTGTAACAGTAATTACTTATTGCTTTTTGATAGCTATAAAAAGAGTACAGTAAAGAGCAAAGTAAAAATGCATCCTATGTGCATTACTTATTGGTAGAGCTTCAAAAAACAAATGCATTTAAAACAAGTAAATATACTTCAGCCTTAAAAAATTTAGTTAGAAATCTTACAATTCTGCATTTTAACCACAGATAGAGCTTCAGCACCCTAGTTTTCCTGATTAGTTAGCCCTTTGGTATGTTACAGAGTCTTTAAGGGCAAGTTTAAACACTTTTACAGTGGCAATATAGCAAAACAAATTGTTCTAATAACATGGAGAATTCCCAGCTGGAGTTTCCTACTGTTTTGTATTCTCCTCCATAGTACCCAACACCACAATCATCTCAGCTCCTTTAACATTTCTTATGACCTTGACTTGCTCACAGTTTCTTTGGCTTTCTCTCTCCCCCTTTAGAAAGTAGGTTTAAAACCACAAAATATTTTTGCAGAAAGAAGATTGGAACAACAAAGAAGTAATTTTGAAGCATTTAAGTGAGCATAAGGAAGGATGCATGTCATATTCTTTAAATATGTGCTAAAGGAGTCCCTTTTGCAGACAGAGTAAGATGGAAGTCAAACATCTTGCAAATTGAAGAGGCTGAAGTAAAATGCCACAATATTAAAAACTGTCAGAAGGGATTGAGTCATAAGAAAGGACAAGTAACTCACAGAAGCTTTTCTATCCTCAGTTTGCCTCTTTAGACCTACTAAACAGAAACAGAACATGATCTGTGAACAGATTAGCCAGGAGAATTTATAGCGAAAATAGTATGAAACACAAAGAGAATTAGAAAAAATGAAAAAATTCTTTACGCTATGAAGAAGTCTGCAATCTTTGATGCAATGAACATGTAGATTTGACAACTATTATCATGTTGTCATGATAATTGTAAGTCTAATTTGCACACAGTAAAGGATGCAAATATAAGGGCAGTCATCACCATAATGAGTTTGAGTTACACTGGTTTTACATAGAAGGAATTCTATTATATTATCTAAATTTTCTTTTGTTCATAGCACTTCGCATATTAGAATTTCACTAGTATTCTTGTCTTCATTGCATGCATGGACACAACAATGGTAAAGACAGATACACACTATATTAAACATTATTGGTTATGAACAGTATTTTCTGATCAAATAAATTTTAGCATTCCTGAACAACAATTTCCCCAAATAATTGAAGTAAAATGCATCTAACATAATACACAAAATTTGTAAAATAATATTTTCCCAGATATTTGCTGTTTAGATTTCATCACATTTGTCTACACAGTGATAGAACAAAAGATTTTAATGTTGCAAAATGAAGCAGTAATCTAAACCCAGCAGATTTAATAGTGTGTATGCAATCTCATTTCTATCTCTTCTGAGTTTATCCTTAAGACTAAATAATAAAAGCTACTCTAACATTACTAAAAATTTTAGCACACTATGAACACACAAAGAAGCAGTAATTAAGATACCATAGCCAATGTAGGATCTGGAATTTCTTAATTTTGGTATGCTTACAACCAACACAGTTTTTGTTCCTATGTGCTCTCTTAAAGGAATTAGCAAACAGATAGCTCCTGACTCCTGACCTTTGGCAAACAGAACAACTCCCTCCAGTCTCTTTTTCTCCTCTACCACTCATTATCTCTGTTGGAATATTAAGATACCTTCAATATCCATATGGTGCTTGTGTCAGAGGCAGAGAAGAAGAAAAGAAGGGAAACTGCATGTCAGAAATAAATGCCTGGACATTGGGCAACATTTACCAGGAATAAGAACCAAGCTTTATGTCATCTGCAGACATTCTGCTGTTTTGTCAGGGGGAGGAAAAAGCCAAGTTATGAACACAGGACAGCTTGGCATTTTTTTTTGGATCCTGCCCCACCCTTCCCAATATAGGGAGATGAAAGAGTTCATAAGCATTCACTTTGGCTGAAGGGTCCATCTGACTCAAAATTTTGATGCAGTGTTATTCTGGTAGTTGGCCACAGTTATTCTGAAAGAAAGAAAGGAAATTCCAAAATTCAAGTTTATATATCAGCCAAAGCTGAAGAGAATTTCATGTTACAAAACCCACACTATAGCCTATGGGGTTTACACCAAATTAAAGAACTGCCGCAAATACTGTAAATGTGACAACTTATCAAAAAAAAAAAAAGCAAAAATCTACTAAAAGGGTA
Source organism: Serinus canaria (assembly GCF_022539315.1). NCBI lineage: Eukaryota > Metazoa > Chordata > Aves > Passeriformes > Fringillidae > Serinus > Serinus canaria. The sequence goes on from NC_066316.1 coordinate 31,978,635, forward strand.
AAAGCTATGCCTTCTAAGTACTAGGGCTGCTAGCAACACCCCTATTAGCTACCAAGCTATACTATGAAGGCTGGAAGGAAAGGGAGGGTAAGAAATAGTGCCATTAGTAACTCTCACTTTCAAATATTGCTCGGTGCGAAAAGCATTCTTTGGAATAATATTTTTTATACTAATTCTATGCTAAAAGGTTAAGCTCTTTAAAAATACTTACAAGTGATCTCTGCAGATCCAAATAAAATAATGAGTTATGTCTGCATGGTAAAAAACAATGATAAATTTGCTTTAATATTGCATATACATTTTCTCATGTTTATGAAAATGCCTTAGTTTTTTTTTAATTATGACATATCCAAATGGTTTAAAAACAGAATTTGAGAAATGTATACAGTAACTTAACTGTAGTTAAGTTACTGTAACTTACAGTAACTTAACTCACCTATCTCCTTGTGAAAATACAAGAACACATTCATGTCTGTACAGATGTCTGTATCAAGTAACTGTGTAACTACATGTATACACAATTCAGTAATATATACACATACATATTATTAGACACACTAGACATGTTTGGAATTTGATAGACCTATGCTATGAACATCCTCCACTGTGAGCAGAAGGTTTATCACAGCACATATTAGCACACTCTTCTACCATCTTTCCCTGAGCTGACACTGAGATGGAACTACCAGTAATTCTGCAGTTTTGGGCACGAAAGTGTTCATCCACATTCCCCATTACTAATCACAGCAGCTTCCCTATACTGAACTTAATGCCACAGCAGCACACAGCTGCTCATGCTGAAACCAGACATATACCATGTTTACAGTCAAATCCTTAATATACCAAACAATTTTTACTTTATATAAAGATCTTTGATGATCCAGGTTCAAAGGGACACCTATGATTGTACACAGCTCTTCTGGCTTCTGCAAAGAAAATGAAGATGTTCATGGGCTTAGAAGTCTACATATTCACAAGTCTGTGGGGCTGGGTGGATTCACCCCAGAGTACTGAGGAATCTGGCAGAAGAGTTCACCAAACCACTCTCCATCATTTATCATCAGTTCTGATTAACTCAGGGACCCCTTGACTGGAGATTGGCCAGTGTGATGCGCATCTACAAGGATTGGAAGGATGATCAGGAAACTACAAGCCTGTCAGCCTGACCTTGGTACCAGGGATGGTTATGGAACACCTTGGGTGCATTCACATAGCACATACACGACAAACAAGGGACCGTGGCCAGCCGGCGTGACAGGTTTAGAAAAGGCAGTTCCTGCCTGACCTACCTGATCTCCCTTTATGACCAGATGTCCTGACTAGTGATTGAGGTGAATGTTGTCTGCCTGGACTTTAATAAAGCCTTTACAGTCTCCCATGGCATTCTCCTGGGAAAACTGGCAGCCCATGGCTTGGACAGGTGCACGGTTCGCTGTATTATAAACTGGCTGGATGGCCAGGTCCTGAGAGTGGTGGTCAATGGAATAAAGTCCAGCTGGCAGCTGGTCACTAAGCGGTGTTCCCCAGGACTCAGTAATGGGGCCAGTTTAAGGTGTTTATCACCTTAGCTGATGATCAGGACATGCTGATTGAGTGCACCCTCAGTAAGTCAGCAGATGACACAAAGTTGGGTAGGAGTGTTGGTCTACTGGAATGTAGGAAGGCTCTGCAGAGGGGTCTGGACAGGCTGGACCAATGGGCCACACATGGTTCAATAAGAAGTGGTTGGTCCTGCTGTTGTGTCACAACAACCCCATGCAGTGCTACAGGCTGGGGGCAGAGTGGCTGGAAAACTGCCTGGCAGAAAAGGACCTTGAAGTGCCATTGACAGATTACTAGATATGAGCCAGTGTGTGCCAAGAGGGCCAAGAAGTCCAAAGGCATCCTGGCCTGTATCAGCAACAGTGTGGACAGCAGGATGAGGGAAGTGGTCATATTTGGTACTGTACTCTGTACTTGACACTGGTGAGGATGCACTAAGAAGTCTTTTGCCCATTTCTGGACTCCTACTTCAAGAAAGATTTTGAGGTACTGGAGCAAGTCCAGAGAAGGGCAATGAAGACGCTGAAAGGTAAGTTAAGTCCTAAGAGCAGTGGCTGAGGGAACTAGGGCTGTTTAGCCTGGAAAAAAGGAGGCTCGGTGACGCTATCATTCTACAGCCGCCTGAAAGAAGGGTGTAACTAGGTGGAGTTGGCCTCTTCTCCCAGCCAGCCAGTGACAGGATGAGAGGACACAGCCTTAAGCTTGGCCAAGGGAGAGTAAGTTTGGACATCAAGAAAAATGTCGTCACTGAAAAAATGATCAGACATTGGAATGGCTTCACAAGGAGGTGGTGAAGTCACGATTCCTGGAAGTGTTCAAGAAACAACTGGATAAGGCACTTAGTGCTATGGTTGAGGTGATATGGTAGTGATTGGTCAAAGGTTGGACTCAATAATCTTAGAGGGCTTTTCCATCCTCTATGATTCTACTATAGCTGTAGCTGAACACAAATAAAGTGATCTTAGAAAATAACAATAAAAGCATTCTAAGAAATATAAATAGCTTTGCAAAAAATAGTAACTAAATTAAAGAATTTAATTTAATTAAATAATGAACTTAATTCATTATTTCATTAATGAATCAACAAAGTACAAAAAAAATCAGGTTCTATGAACTTTCTTACTTTCTTTTCTCATAAAATACTTGTTAGGAAAAGCCTAACAAAAGTAAACTTTGATGGTACTCTACACCCATCACTTTAATTCTGGAAAAGCACAGTCAGTAATCAAGCAAATGTTACTGTAAAAGCATTATAGTAAATATATTACTTATTCATAAGCTACACTGGGTATAATTAAATTATACATTCTGATGAAAAGGAGACATTTTTATTTGACATGCTGATTTAAAAAAAAAACAAAAAGAATGAATAATTTTCATGATTTGCAGAAAAGACCTCATTCCTTCACAACATTTGGAGAAAACAGAGAGAGAAGCTGACATCCTAACATTCTGTCATAGAATATTAAGCTTTTACACCCTTATTTACATTTTACCTTAACTGCAACAGTGAGAGAAAGTTGTTTATATATGATTACTGTTTGCTGAGTTAGGTTGGTGGTTCTATTTAGTTTTGAGCTACCACACAAACCATCATTAGAACTGACAGTATGGAATTACTATTAGCAAACAAGCTAAGAACTGAACAAGCCAGCAAAACTAGTTTTCATTTTTAAATCAAATGGGACTCTTTCCAGTTGCCTAGATAAATACGTTGGTAAAGTATAATGAATTTCAAGACCAAGAAAAATACTTAACTTCAGTCAATCTACAATGCTTAAAAACCTTTGATTTTCCTTAAATATTTTATCAGGTTTTTAGACATAATTCTGATAAATTACCCAATAGAACAGTGCAATGGATCCCTAGCTATATATCTGGCTAAATGCAATGGTATTTTATCATAGAAAATGCAAACTATAGTTTTTAATCATTAATGTTTTACAGCTTGAGAAATAATTTTCAAATTCCATTAAAAATTTGAACATAAAAACACATTTTTGAATAAAAAACTAGTGTTTTGGAGAAACAATAAAACTGAAAATTATCCACCATTGGCCTTTCTCTTTACTGAATAATTTACGACAACCACACAAATCCAGAAGTCTGTAAGATGTGATACACTAAACACATGCAGGGAAATTACTGGATGAGTTCTTTTTTTTTCTAAATATTAGTTCAAATTAAACTAAAATATTAAAACATTTTCCTCTAAATTCTTCCTGATTCAACCGCATACGCATTTATGTTGTGCAATGTGATCTGATGACCAGAGATAAAGTACTCAGTACGAATCACACATTGTGAAAAATGTTGTTCAGTATTGCATAGAACTAACTCACTCTCCAAGAATTTTGTAGCAGAACAAACCATCTTCAGGATGCCAGTCATTATGAGGTAATAACTCGAAGAATTAGTAACACACCTTCTGCCATGTAGCCCTAAGGATGCTTTGTTTAATTCACATTCACTGTAATTTGTTGCTCAATTATACCTCTGATCACTTGTGACTGCAGTCCTTTTGGTCAAAAGCAAGCGAAATTTTTACTCACACTGCAGACTGTCAGCTGACTGCACTATGGAATATAGAGATGCTCGTTTTTACTACTCTACACCATCACCACCCTGCCATAACCAGTGAAATAGCAATGAAAGAGTGCTAATATGATTACACTGTGGCTAAGTGCCATGCAGAAGCCTGGATACTTTAGATTACCCTTTAAACCTCATCAAAAGAGATGATTAGAACAAGACTATAACAAAAAGTCAGACTGTTATGAGAGAAGAAAGTAAAGAAAGAGTAAATAAATCTCCACTAGGGCTAGTTACAGAATAAATACTGGTTACCAATCTTTTCAGCATGTTTTCTCTACGTATGTTCCTAACAAATTTTAAAAAATACTAATGAAATCATGTTCAAAAAGATGAGAAAAATTCAAGAGACTGACTTCCAAAGGAAAATAAACAAAACCCAAAATACACAATACTACATGAAGCTTCAAAACTTACATATAAAACTATAAGCTTGCTTTAATTAAGAAAATGTAAACTTCTAGCTCTATTTTCCTTCCACGGAGTTTTATAAAGTAGGTCTGGTTAACTTAGTATTTAAAAACTGCATTCCCCAATTATGTTGGTTAATTTATACATCTAGTTTTGCTCTAACCTGCCAATACAACTGTGTATTCAGCCCACATTTATTCTAGTCTCCATCAAATATAATTACAACAATATAGCCATGTAGAAACTAGCCATACGTATTTCTCCACATAGAAAACCTAGTCATTAACAAACTTCTGCCAACTTAGTCCTAGAAATGTAAGTGAAAAATAACTAGTATTCAAATGGTACAAAATTCAGAAAGCACCTAAAATACCGCATTGTAATATTTAGTAGTGCCATGAACATGCTAAAATTTTACTTGCATTACATAACCAGAAATCTACATGATCTAGAAATGAATAGTAAGATCATGTGCCCCTGTCAAGATGAATCACATTGCTGCTCCTTCTTGCATCATGAAAATGTAATTATATATATTTTTAACTCAAATTTTATATAGTAAATATAGAAAGGTCTGCAGGCTATCAGAGAGAATGACAGATAGAAGATCTACTGTTTACAGAGCTATAATAAGTGATTTAAAAATCAGATTTATAGTCTATATATTCATCACATAAGGTATAAGTTAAGCAAATAATTCCTTCAAGAGATGGTGGAGAATTAAATTTTAAAATTATGGAGTGTAAAAGAACTATGTCACTTGATTGTCACTCTCAAGGAGTAGTGAACTGAGGTAGAAATGAGTTCACCCATTGACCCATGATCTTGATGAGGTGGAGATATTCACAAATGTGATATGCAGCATCTAATGCCACTCAGCAGTCTACATCAAATTTTGAGGAAGGTATTCAGAAACATCTTGACAGGTTGGCAAAATGAGTTGACAGGAATTTCATAAAGTTCAGCAACAGTGAAAGCAAAGTTCTATACTGGAACACTTCAGACCAGGCACTGACTGGCTAGAACACAGCTTTGTAGGAAAGATCTTGGGAGATCTCTGTGAACAGCAAGTGGAACCCTTGTGCCAAAGATGAGGTAACTATGTTCTGGGGTACATAAGAGTACTCAGGGAATTCAACATTCCCTTTTATATGGTGATTGTGAGACTACCCAGTACAAGAAAGACATTGATAAATTGAAACAAGACTGGTGAAGGCCATCAGTATGAATAGAGGACTGGAGTACATTACACATGAGGAGAGGGTGAGAGAAACTTTTCTGCCTTAAGAAGAGGAATCTGAACAGCAATTTCATTGCTGCCTTCAGTTACAAGCATGAGAGCACAGTAGATATGAATCAAGCTCTTTGCAGTGTTGCACAAAAAAACAAAAAAAAAAACAAAAAAAAAAAAAAAAGAAAAAAAGAAGAGGCAATAGACATGAATTGCAATAAAGGAAATTCTGACTTGACTGTAGAAAAACTTTTTTTCAGAATGAAAGGTCATTGGAAGGTTATCCAAAGATGATACAGAATCTCCATCCTTAAAGACACCGAAAACCCAACTGGAGAAAGTCTTGAGGAACCCAATGTAATCTCAATGTAATCTGAATGCAAATCACAGTTTTTAAACTACATGAAAAATGAAGTATAAATGCCCAGGCTTCAAAAATCCTCTTAGTCTGAATGTCCTGCCCAGATTTTTATTTTTGGGAAAGATGATCAAATAAATAATTAAAAAGCCACAACTAAACAACATACTCCCCTACAGAACTTGACTTCTATGCCAAGAATCTAAATCAGGGCAGTCAGGCTTTCAAACTTGGTAACAGCTTTCAGAGTGCATTAGTCTTGCTTGCAAGCAATTTCCTCTCTGGCACAGCTCAGAGGAAGATATCCATGCTTACTTCATTAAACCTATCAGCAGTGTTTGACACTGAAGATCACCATGTGCTGCTGACTTGCCTGGGAGACTGGCAGAAATGAGTCAGTCACCCTGAACTGCATAGGTCAACTCCTATCAGTCAAATTTCAAGACAATTCTGATGGGTGGTTTCTTTCCAGCCCTGAAAACTTTTATTTGTGTGACGCTACAGGGATTGGTTCTACCTCTCGTTTCATTTAACACAAAACTTTATGAAAAGTCTTGAGACAGAAGATTTCTTCAGAGGCAACAGAGACTATCAGACTCCTTATTTTATTTCATTCCTGCAAACACAGATGGACTTGAGGGGAAAAAAAAGGGATGCATTTAAAAATAAAATAAATAAAAAGCCTGGAATGAATGAAGAAAGGTGAGGTATGGTGTGAAAAGGACAAAAGATGCTGAGGACCAAAAACTGCTGTGAGGTTTGATGAGGTACATGTATGTCTTATTTGTGGCTGTGCTAGAAAGGAACACTTTAGCAGGAACACAGGTACACTCTCAATGCAAGACTGAAGAGATGGCCAAAATGAAGTCATTCGGGCCCTCCTGCTTCTCCAGGCATCATCACTGCACAAACAGTGCCACCAGCCATCCATACACACACTGCCACTATCCTTACCATGTTTGTTTTCCTATTTTCCAGTTGTACATTGATGTTATTATCTACATGTTCATTTTCAATCTGTTATGCAAACAATTGCAGCTAACAAGGATAGACTCAAAAAATTCCTTCTCAAGATTTTTATATTATACTTCAGAAATTTGGAGTTTAAGGGATAAGCATATATATTATAGGACAAATAAAGAAGTTGTCCTATAGAAGAACTGTAGAAGTTCTTCTTAGCAGGATTATTTAAATATCAAAAAAACCAAACCCTTACTTGTGAAGTGAAAATGGGAAATTATTGTCTTTTTTACATTCCATTAATACTTATGCATACCAGTTCTGAAAATATCAAAACTTCTCTTTCTCAAGTCTTAAGCAAAAGCATGATTTTTTTCAGGTTAAAAAGTTATATTTTGATAGCTGAATTCTGGTTGCAGCACATGTACAGTAAATCACACTCATTTGAGAAAAAAACCCAGTATATATAGAGGGCTTATAGGAAAAAAAAAAATTTACTGATACTTGTTCCACCTTCTATACTCTTAACAGACAACATTCTCAGCTATCAGTTTCTTTTCAATTTTTGTTAATTACAGAAAGCATACCTAGTCATTAAAAAGCAACATTTTAATGTAGGTTGTGAATCTTCTTAGACAGTAAAATAATTATATATTCTGAGCAGATAAATTAAGTTTATTAACTGAACACACAATCACTACATCGATTTTTTTAAAAAATATAAAATAGATCTTTATCAATATGTTAAGAATTTATAATCCCATGATAGCATTTTACCTCTGTAATTCATGCCATTTTATTTCTAAATCAAAATTAGCTAATGACAATTTTCCATAAAATGCCTATCCTTGGAAGAATTCATTTTATTACCCTTCCCAAAATACAAATGGTAAATAAGATCTGGGAAATGAAGAGCTATTTTCATTTTATTAATTGTCCTCCACTTACATAAGGAGCAAACCCACATTAATCTCACATGTTTACTCATAATAAACATAAATTACAAAACCTATTTTATATTACTGAGGATTGCTAAAATTATTTTGGTCTTTTTCTCACATGGGAACATAGATATTTGCCTTATACAAAGCAATTGTCCCCTCTATCTGCCTTTTATCTAGCATTTAATTCTATTTTAAGAACTTATTACTCAAGGCCATTTTTCATTTGTACTACACAAATTATTTATATAATAAAATCTTTCGTGTACATTACAATGCTTAGACTTACTGGTAACTTTGCAGCTGGAATCTTTGCAAACTAGAAGGGTTACTATAATTACCCTCTCTGGGTTTTAACTGTGTATCAGAAAACATTTAGAAATTGAGAATTGTTTCTTAAATGCTATTCCTTTTCACTAAATTAATGTTTCTATAACATTATAATCAGGGGGTTCAACAATGAGACCTAATAAACAACAATATACTTCCTGGTTAACTGCAAAACTTAGTGAAAGATTCTTGAACTCTTAGTCACATGAAATTACACCTATAGGCTAAACATGGGAACCAATGAGGAAGTGAGAAGTTTCTCCTCTGCCACTGTATGAAAATATTTTCTGCTTACTAGTGAAGTTCAAAAAGGATCTGCTTCAGATATCCTGATTCTACTAGAAGTTGTCTTATGTGTTGCTAAGCCCCCTGTCATCAACTTTGCTGGTATCAGTCACTTCACTGGAAAAGCACCAAAGCCGCTAACGTTCTTGTAGTTCAAATACTCAAGTCCAGGCTCTGAGAGAGACTGTTCATTTTCACAATGAAATTATCTAACTCAGTTATTAGGTTTTCATCCTCAAGAAATGACTTCTGACTGAAAGCAACTCAATATTTTTCTTGATTGCCTGATTTATTTGTGATATTGCCATTTTATTTAGTTTCTTTGTAATTCCATCTCTTTTCATGGTGAATGCTTATTCATACCATTTCTAAAACACCTTCATGAGGAAACAAGGCTTACACATCCATGCTGTGTGTGCATTTGCCTGCCTTTACTCCTAAATATGTGCATCTGTTGGTCATTTTAAACCACATTGGAGGAAGTGGCAGTTTCACACATGAACAGCTCACCTCGTGTTTTTTGGAAATTATGGAGAACAGACAAGGGTGATCCAAACAAGAGACTTGTTTGTCATGTTACTAGACACCAAATACTGTATTAAAAAGCAAAAGAAGTTTAATTTTTGTACTAACCAATCAGAAAAGAAAACTCAAAAAGCAAACAAAAAAAAAAGCCCTGCAGGATATCAGGCTTTGTTAGTTTGAATAATTGGCATCAAGTGCAATAGCTTATTTTCACTTCGTGGGTTTTTTTCATATGGTAGCATAATCTTCTGTGGTTAGGCTGCAAATTTTATGTGGCTCTAGAGAGTCCTTTTGAAAACACAAGAACCAAGACAATATTTATGAAGATCTCCCTTAAAAACACACCTTATTTCCTTTCTTTGGAAAAACATGATCCAAAATGATAATTTGATCAGACAGTTTGTAACTTGCAAGGAAAAAAGACACAGTAATAGCTCCTTAACGGATACCTTGTGAACTACTCTGTCTCTTACAGTGGGTCTATAGGACCCTGAAGTAAAGTTAATATACATAAAAAGCTGTCAGCTAGACAGAGATCAAGAAAACAGGAAAACAGACTGGAAAAACAAAGCATAAAGAAACCTAAAAATACAGGCTAAAGGAAATAATATACTATAGAGGATTACAGAATCCCTTCATATAATGATCATATTACATTAAGTGGAATGTTTTAAAATGCCCACTAGGTAATACCCAGTATTTACATTATAGCCTTTTCTAGATGCTCAATGAAAAGTTTTTGGCCCATTGAGTTACCTACAGTACAAACCCATGATTGGTTTGAACCTTAGCCCCCAATGTCAGGGGGGCTAAATTCAGAGCCTAAACTAGGCTTTAAGGTCAAGCTCCTCCTTTGTTGTTGAAGAGAATGAGACACTGCAGCATGTTTAGGTGCTGGCAGAAAGGCTGAATACCTACACAACCCTGAATATAGGGATGTATGTGAATTTCTATTCCTCTTTGGAGTTCAGACACTTGAATCCAGACTATAAAAGTGATGTATCAGACTACTGAAAATGCAGACTGTGCAATTATTTTCTGAGGACTGAAACCTGCTTTCAAAAAGGTCCCTATAAATAATATTGCCTTCTTTTGCATATTTATTTAGGAGTAAGAATACAAGCTGAAGAGGTGATGATTTTGTTACTTTCTGTGTTAAGAACACAGTGAAGGCTTCAAAAGAACTACTGACACAAGGGAGTCTACCTGCAGCCCACTGGGAAGAGCAATCAGTTAGGAGTCAGCTGATCTGCATTCAGTCTAAGTATGAACTCTTAACTGTGACTTCAAGCAGAAAAAGGTCATATGAATATCTCAGCTAAAGGAGCTCTCAGAGGAACTGTTTCAGCAATCAGAACAAACATTTTGCTCAGAAATGCTTAGCCTTGCTGTTGATTAAACATTTGTGCCAAACACCCTTAGGCAAGATTTTTTTTTATTGATCTTTGAAGAGATTAACTAAAATCTAATAAAACTGAAGAATATTTAATGCTATAAAGAAACAAGAGCTCAAAGTGTTTCACTTGTCAGAAGCAAAAGAATAAATACGATAAAATAAGGAGAATAATCAGCTAGATCCTACCAAACAGTGACCTGAAAAAGAGCAATTAAACAAATATCAAATGGAGGGAAGAAATCTGGAGTTAACTTAGTTGTTAATGGCAATTTTGTAATTAGCTCTGCAAACATATTTTATCATTTCCACCCAATATACATTTTGGTATTACTGTCTAATGGAACACTGCACAATAGAGGCAGAATTGTTCTATTGCTAGTAAAGGGTTGTTTGTTTTCTCACGCAAACTGAAAAATATTTCAATTCTATCTGGTGTCAGGAAAAAGGAAAAATGACAATCCAAACAAAACCAAATGTGTTAAAACACAGTAATTTCTTCAATAAAATTTACACCCAAAGATCTCAACACTGTATACTATTGACAGGCACAGCATTTTTAATGGTTGGCACTCTGTTAAAATTTCTATTATAAAGGTTCTTTTGTCAGATAACAGCCGACAGAAGAGTTTCTGAAATCACCTGCAGTCTTAAATGCGTAACTCATTGATTTCTTATTGATACAGTTGAACTTTACTTTTTAAAATTAAAGTGATGGATGCTACACAATTTTAGTGCACTATCTATGAATTCTTCATATTAGATGAACAACTAGATGACTGAAAGCCTTCAGAAGCTATCAAATAAAATCTTAAAACTTGATTGTTGTCCTGAATCATGATATTGTAATACATCTTGAGTATGTCCAAAGGCATACTAGAGGCTCATAAAATAATCATGACTTAAACAGATTTTAAGTAGAAGGCAGAAGAATGCTAAAATGTTAGTTCAGTGGATGTTTAAGGATAGTATATCTCTCTAAGTAGTTGTTTCACTGTACAATATTTGCACAGTGAAATTTAATTAATGTGTGACAAATTCATATAAGTATGAACTGCAAATTCCTAATAGCATTGCATTGGATAAGTTAAGCATTGGCCTAATTTGGAGGTAAAACAGACTCTGACACCACTATTACCTTTAGATTGCTTTAGTTTCTAAAAAAACCCAGTGTATCTCCTAGCTCAACCAGAGGTTATATACAGAAATCACATTCTGAGTTTGACAGACTGCATTAGACAGGAGATGAAATCAAGTCCTAGTAATTATTCCTCTGACCTTTAACTATTAACACAAAACCTGATGAATAAATGAAGGGCACAAAAATTAGAGGGGCATGAGATAGTTAGTAAAACACTGTATAAAAATATAAAAAAATCAGCTAATACACGTATGCTTCCTATGAAAAATATTTCCAGTCATGCCTTACAAAACTTCAATTTAAATTTATAATAAGCTCATTCCTTTGAGATTTTTTTTTGTCCAGTACAAATTATCATATGGGGTGTTCAAATAAGGTCTGGGTATAAGCTTTATGTTCTCCAGAAATTTCTTCCCATATGGAACTGCCCCCCAAACACCCAGCTGATGAACATTACTGCAAGGGAAATCCTGTGACATAAAAAGACACCATCTGGAGGAGAAGTAAATAAAGCCAGAGAAAAGGTGAGCACAAATAGCAGATGAGTGCAGGAAGAGAGAGATCAATAGACCTACTTTGGGAAGTAAGAATGTAAGTTTCCAACTTCTGGGAAAAAAAAAAAAATATCAAATTCTGGCTACAATGTCAGTAGAAGTATGCATGCACCTTTTCCTAAACAGTTTTATCTGAGAAGATATTCAATACAAAACAATAATGTGGCATTAAAACATCATCAATAGGACAGTAAAATAAGCCAGGGAATAATTTATTTTTTCCAAAGATTTAAATGTAGACCACCAGTCTTTTCATCTAGTAAGTATATAATTATTAGCCTTGAAACAGAAAACTTCAATCATTAGGAATGTCCCCAAATTCTATGCACCAAGACTTATGAGAAAGAAAACTAAATCCAAGGCTTCAGATTTTTCAGAAGACCTCTTAAATACTGTTTCAAAAAGGGGTCTGTGATGGCCACATTCAGTGGAGTATCCAGGAGTGGGAGAATGCACAGGGGCACACACCAGCCTCAAATGCATGATTTTGCACAATCCCAGTCTTTCAGAGATCCTTGCACCCTAACTCTTTAGCCAGGACATTCTTTGCCCACAAGCCCTTGCACTCTCACTCCCTTGCAGAAATTCTCTTTCCATGGGCTTTCCTCACTTCCTTAAGTGAAAAAAAGCAAAATAAAAATTCAGGAAATAACATTTCATTCCATAAATCATGGGCTTAATAATACAGCCATCATAAAGACAAATCTCACATGGAAATAACAGAAAAGAATTACTATCTAACAATTACTGAAACAATGAAAAATCTGCTAAACTTAGAAGACCTAATACCTACAGATATTTTCAAGAACACCTAGTAAATCCAAACAACTTATGCAGAAGTAATTTCATATTATAATGAGATGCAGAGCAAGACAAAACTTATTAAAAATATTCATGTGATGATGGCAAACCAATGGATGTCCTACGTGCATAAGATGGGCAAGAAAACACTGTACTCTCTGATCTGGATTTAGGTCAGTTTTTTGTGTAGAATACTATGCATTGCCTACTAACCACACAAAACATTCTCATTAATATGCTTCTGACCGATAAAATAGGCTTCAAACATAACTTTCAAGATGTGTTCTGCCTTCAGCTGGTTGTTACACAGAAAGTTAGCAGAACACCATGCTTGCTTCAAGAGTTTTTATTGCACAGATATTTCTATGATCTATTTTATGTTTTAACTTTGCCATGTTGTGCAAAGTTTTTGTACTTACTGCAGCATACATTTGCTTAAAAAGTCTTTCATTACACAAAAAATTGAATCAACCAACAACCAAACCCCACCAAACAAAGCTAGTCTGGATCCTAGTCAAGTTAATGACATACTTCTATTATGAAACTGAAAGCAAATCCGTATTTACTCTTGCTATCAATATCTTGGCATCATCCCTTACAGAAAGATGGGTGAAGAGTAATTTTTTAAAAAGAAAAATCTTACATTAAAAGAGACCATCACAAATGTATGAAAAGCGAAATTATATGTTTATCATCCTATTATAATTAAGGTAGGTTTTATTATGACATCAGAATCCTATTTTTTCAGGCAAGAGGCCCAACAAAAATTTCACAGAAAGTCTGAATAGAATTAAATTGCTCTCAGGAGCAATTCTTTTATTTGCTGGCATCCCCTCAACTCAAACTAAGGAAAGTCCAAAAATTGCAACTATAAGAAACATTGTATTTGTAATGCATCTACAGAATCAGAGTGCAACAATTAAACGCCAGATTCCATAATTTAGCCTTCAGCACATTGTGACTCCATGAAGGAATTTTTAACTTATCTGATATGTATTTTATCTATGAAAAGAAGTCATCAGAGCTCAGTAAATTTTCCAGCAAAAAATTATTTAACTATCGTAAAAAAGAAAATGCATGCCAAACTTCTTATATGGATGTCAAGTATATAGAAGAATCGGTTACTGCTAGGAGGAACCAGTCAGTCTTTCATAGTAGTTTGTCTATGACACTGTCTAGAAATTTTATCAATGTACCAGTAGTATTGTTTGCTACAATTTTTTTTGACTTCACGGTAATTTTCAATTCAAAATGGTTAGGAAAACTGTGAAAAAACCAAAAGTTTTCTGACCCCTTAAAAGTCTTATCAGGCAATTTCAGTTAAACATGGCCTAGGCATATATATTACCCGAAGTACCAGTTATGAAAAGAAGGAAAAATTTCCTTTCCATGGTGCAGACTCCAGCACACTCTGCCTGTAACGTTTGGGAACACAGCCACAGGAAAAGTCATACTGTGTTAGTGATCACCTAGGTCCCTGCTTTAGGGAGTCACATTCAGATCCTTTTCTGTTTCCCCACTCCTGTTCTTAATGCACTTGCCACTGAGCTACATCTCCTGTCTCCTTCACCCACTTAAAGCTTCCAGTGTAATTTAGGTTTTAGCAGTGACAAGAGGAGACTGTGAGACAAGGGACAGCATCCAGAAGCTGACAGCTACAGACATGGCCAGCTGCTCCAGTTCCTTGAAGCATTCATTGCATACTTGGCAGCAGCCCTCGCTGCATACTTGCAGCAGACTACATAAGAAGAATTAGCTGCAGCTGAAATAATCTAATAAGCAGGTGTTGCTGCTACCCAAACACTGATGCAGGCTTGCTCAAGTGTATTTGGGAAGCCAGCCTGAGGTTTATGATGTAGTTCACTATTATAACTGGAAGAACATGGTGTTATATAGTTTTTCTGAGGGTCAGAAGGGAGATGTGTTTATTACCCCCTCCAGATAGAAAAGCAGCAGATTTATTAAAGCAAAAACCTTCAAATGCCTTTTTTCTTGTCCAAATAGAAAGTAAATTAGTCATCACTAATTTGTCTGACCTTAGCAGCAGCAAAGCCATGGAGTGACCACAATCAACCATAATATGTATGTGGATGCCATGGGACAGAGAGAGAGAAATGACAAGCACTTCTCACAGTGGCTTGTGAGAAGTTTTAGGGAGCTGGAAAGATGCAATAACTTGTAGACTGTAACCAATTTGCAGGTGGTGTTTTTCTACTTTATTTTTCTGTTCCTCTCAAGGACAGTGCATGAGAAAGATGTTTCTGTTAGTTAGACAATAGAATGGAATCTATCATACCACTCCATAAAAACCGCGCGGTTCTTTTGAATAAAGTTCTTCTTTGCCTTTGCTACGATCCTGCCTCTCGCCTGTTCCTGCCCCGACCCCAGCACACAAGTGACATATGTAAGATGTAGAGTCGTGGGAAAATTCAGGTGGAAAATTACCCCAAGAAGTCTCCAATTCAATCTCTTTCTTGAAGCATGGTTATCTTAGAACAGGTTGCTTAGGGCTTTTTTTCATTTGAGTCTTGAAAATCTCCAAGAAGACAGCACAGCTCTGGGAAACCTGATGCACTGCTTGACTATCCTCTTTGTGAAAAACCTTTTCACCACCAGGAACACCTTATTTCAACACATGTATCTTGTCCTCCCATCACTGGAGAGAACAGACTGGCTTTTTCTTCCTGACAGCTTTCTTACAGCTATTTGGTCACTAGGTCTGTTAAGACCTAATACCATGAGATATACAGGTAGCTTTCTCTTTTCCATGTTGAAATACTTTTCCCCTCAGCCTCTCCTCCTGCAACACGAACTCCAGAACCCTGTCTTGATGGCTCTTGTCTCAACTCACTTCAAGTAGCATTCTAGAGCATTCCCAGTTAACTAACAGGGAAAAGACTGAGACAAAGGCTAAAGCCTACATGGAGTACAGGATTTTTTTGAATGAAATTGAAGATACCAAGTTAAAAGAAAGAATATGCACATATGTGTCCATTTCTTTGGAAAGTGTTCTGGAGACATGGTTCTGAGAAGAGTGTATGGTAGATGCATTCTAACTCATCTCTTTCCCATTTTCAATTGGTTGGCTCCAGAGGCATACTCAGCTACATGTAGGAAGTGCTGACTTTAGATAATTCCCTACACAGCAAGTCGACAGCTTAAAATCATGTTTGGAGACTATTCTAATTAACTAGAGTTTAATAATTTTTTTGCAAATTGCTACATTTGCAGTAAAAAGAATTTGGAACTGAAAAATGCTGTCTTCATTCAGAGAAACAACAGATGAAGATACCATACACTCAGAGCACTGCAGGATTTTAACTTGTATGAAATCTGTAAAGAGTTTGCAAAGTCTAAAATAGGTTAATTCCTACGCAAGAATTAACAGAATTTGACAACTATCACTGCAATAATTTCCAATTAGAATATTTTATTTATTAATTCATAAAAAAGTACTTAGTAGAGGAGTTTTGAAAAAGTACTGCCATAATGTTTTAAAATCAATTTACTTTTGCCTTCTCTAAACATGAAACTTAAAACCTCCCAAGGTCTTTTTCCGTGTAAAACATCATGAATAACATGAAGTGATTTAAGACAAGAATTGTCAATCAAACCACAAAACAGTCTAACTGATATTTTACTTTATAACTATTTTAAGTCTTATGACTGAATTAGAAGAGAAGACTTAAGAGAAGACTTACTAGAGATTCAAATGTGTAACAAATTTTCACAACTGAACTAGCATGATTTCTTAATGATTATGGTAAGAAACCGATCTTTTCATCCTCACTGCAATTATGAATAGTACCTTTCACCCCATTCACAAAAATAAAGTGTTGACTTTGAAGTATTTTAAAATGATTAAGCCATCTAGGTTATAGCTGAAAACATAATATGAAATAGAAGCTTTCTGAGGAAATTACAGCTTTAAGCATTCGTATTTTTCCTATATATTCTGCTTTTACATTGTACTATCAAAGAGGTCATTACAGTAAATACGAGCATGGAATTGGAAAGGAATCTAACCTTATGAGGGGAAATAAAAACCTCCTTATGTTCAAGCTTTTCATGTTTGAACCTAATGCAACTGAAGTACCTCGTCAATCCAGGGGATGACTGTGTACTGACACAAAGGAGAAGGTACAAACAGGCAGCAGACACCGGCAGGGCTGTAGCAGTGACAATTTCTGTAAGCTTATACTCTTATCAAAGCGTATGTCAAGTCTATTAAAAAAACAGTTGAGTAGCTTTTAATATAGGTTTAACCAGAGCCCCTGTCCAGTTCACTGCAAAGCCATATAAAAGTTCATATTGCACAAAGAATAAATGCTCAGAGACAAAAACAATACCTTTCAATTGTGGTGCAAGTTTATGTTGCTGTGGAATTACCCTGCTAAAACTAGGTGTCATTCTGGTTTTAAATGAATTAAGACTGCAGTGTTGCCAAGAGGGTACATCCCCCCACACACAGCTTGTGCTGACATTCTCCTGCTTCCCTTCTCAATGCATATATTAACTCTTTAAGAGCTGTTACAGCTGATCCAACTTACTCTATATTTACAGGAAAAAATATCAGTGCAAAAGGAGAGATGGAAGAAGCACTCAGTCAGGACAGGGAGAAGGGCAAAACAGATGAACCTTGTTAAAGAAGAAGCCTTGCTTGCCTCAGTCCTACAGACAGCTGTTCAACACTGTGAGCTGGAGTATTTTCAGCAGGATCAGTTCTCTGAGCAGCCAACATTGTACAAATGAGGACACAACAACGGGCAGAAGCACTAAACAGCCCGAGAGAGGAAGAAGATAGGATTGCCTTCCAGAGTACTGACAGTTTAAATTGTCTCACAGTGTTCACTGAAGTGTACTCGTAGATTGTACACAATTGGTATTGGTAAACTAGAGAGAAGTTCCTCCAAGACAGATGTGCTACTTCTCAATATATATTTATCAAAACACTCCTTTAACTTTACATCTATATGCCCCAAAACACACTACTTTTTCCAATAAATTAACTGTTATAATCAAAAGATACAACTTCTTTCTCCTATTGTTTCCTATAGCCTTAAAATCCAAATCAGAAACTTTGACTGCTACAAGGTAAATAACAAAAGTAGTTTTGGTTTTGCAGTGTAGATGAATATAAATATAATGACAAATCACAAATTTCAGAACATAAACAAATCACATCATAGTTAAAATGAAACTTGTGCTATGAGTTATAGTTAAATGGTAAAGGGTAAGAAAGCCCTTCACAACACACATTACTGAAAATGGCTTGAGAGAAGTGTTTAAAGTACACAAATTGAGAACTCATCCCCACAGATACAGACTGCAGACTCCTAAATGCAGAACAGAAGAATGAAAATCCAGAGCTGCAACACAAATCACCATTTTTTCTGCTTAAGAGCAAGAGCATCTCCTTTTTTAGGAGATGAAAACTGCATCCTATACATAGCTAAAACTTTCTAAGGCTGGATAGCTTCTTTGGTTTCAGAAATCCAGAAAAAAATTTTAGCAACCCTTCCTTTCTAAGGCCATCTAGTAAATGTTCTCATTCTATCCCTATGGCCTGTTCCTGAAGGCAATTTCTGACTGATATCATGGAACACATGAATGTAATAGTAATCTCATAAAATTTAGGAGATAGATAGGAATCATCTTTCTACTGTTTCCTTTAAGTAGTAAAATTAATTCTGTCCTTGAAAAAGTGCTTTTACCACTGGCGCATTACAGAAAAGTGGGACACTAACACTTTATTCTCTTCCCTTTAATTGCAGAAAATAGGAAAATATCATCTAGAGAGGATCAAAAGTGAACCAAGATATCTTCCTGCCATCCACATCCACATTCAGACACTTCTATACTGGCTAGTCTGTACATTAATTCTTAATAGGGTTCCTAATTTTACATGTAGTACCTCTGAAGTAAGAGCACATAACATTCTTGATTCCACTGGAGGACAAAACAATTAAAATGTAAATGAAGCTTGTTATTATAGAAGACCTTTATTGAACCTTGCTTTTATAAAGTAAACGGCTATATAAATTTACAGTTTTGGAATAACTTAAACCCTTTATTCAGTTCAGGAACATTTTTAGCTTAATATTTAAGCACTGCATTTCACTAAGCAAGTTTTGGATTTAGTGAGAGCTGAGAAAAGTCTTAAATACTGTATCTACTTAATTTCTGCAGTTACTACTGACCATGAAAGTAGACTTTATTCAGAAACATTCATGAAAAACAGCTTAGTAAAACATTCTTTGCCCAAGCAACATAAAAGAATTCTGGAACACTTACTACAATATTTACAGTCATATATGCATAACGGTAATCTGTTAAGACTCTACACTAAGAGTTTAAGACTAACTACATGCTTGCACCAAAGGCTATTAATCAATACCTCATTGTTTGACCTGGAGATGCCAAACACGTTTAACCCTATGCCTTATCATGCTGTTAAAAAAAGAATTACCATGTTGTAACTAGATATTCCTGCTGTGCTTTCAACTCTCCAGTCAAGTCCCAAGCCTTCTATGAGAACTTCATCAAAGATGTCAACCTCTGACAAGTGAGTACTTAATAAATCTAAAGCTCCATTTAAAAAGTAGTTGGAAAAGCAAAAAGGAAGTCCCACTTCTGCAAAGACAGCAAGGCAGTGAGCTATTCCTTTTTTTGCATATCGACTGGAAAACATTCTGGTGGCTGCCTGACTGCAGATGGAGCTTTTACAAAACACAGCCCTGGCACTATGAATCTCCCAAGACCACTAAGAGTTTCAGAGCTTCCAACCCATTTATGAGTAAAATGTGTGTAGCAGGTCAGAGTACTGTAAATCTGAGCTCTGAGAGGCTGAGAGGGCAGGCAAGGGGGCAGACGAGCAGGGCAGAAATGAAACAGGCTGCTCAGAGAGGTCAGGCAATCCTTGGTGTTGGGAGGTTCCACAGTTTAGCTAGGAAAACCCATCACTGACCTGATCTGGGTGCTGGTGACAGGCCTACTTCAAGTGGGAAGTTGAGTTAGATGATTTCCAGAAGTCCATGCCAGAGAAAATAATTTCTGTTATTCTGTGAGTAGCTGCAAAGGCAGCAGATTTATGTATGCTGCTTAATGACAGTATCACATGATTTGATGGTGTGTTCATGTTTAGGAAGTTAGAAATGCAGCCATAAAAGTTAATATTCTATAAATATTTACAAGCAAACCTGAATTCTGATTAAACTCATAGTTAGTTATTTTCACAAGTCATAGCTCCTTTTTTATAATTAAATATGCATTTCTCAAACTCCACTGAAATGGCTGATTCTTCCAGACAAAATTGTCTTTTACATATCTAGGTGTAAACAACCATTTGCAAATATCCCTTACTTGAATTTTTTCCAGAGAACAGGAAACATATTTTAAAAATTAATCCTAAAGGTTGATGATGTATTATAGCTCATTCCATGCACCTCTAGAATAAAAACAAACAAATCAAACAATCTTTAAAACAAAGGGATTATTTGGTTGTGTTCACCTTGTGTTTTTCCAAGTAAGGTGAAATATGTTGTAGTTTTACTAATTAGGAGAAAGTTTTTCAGGTATACAATTTTTACTCTATTTAAAATTTCTTTAAAGACATTCTTGTTTGGGTTTTTAAGAGGATGTTCTTGCAGATAACATGATCAGACTAAACCAGGAAGACCACTTTAGCAAGACAAAGAGAAATAATGTATTTCATACAGCTGTTAGAATACTCTATGGATTTAAAAAAAGCCCTTGAGGACTCAAGCCTTTGCAAACACCTTGAACTATGTCCAAATGAAGAATAAAATTCTGGAGTTTAGGCAGAGGCTTATTAATATTACCTCATCCTCTCACATGGTGAACTTCTGCACTCTGTACTAGTTGAAGCTTT
This sequence comes from Serinus canaria, assembly GCF_022539315.1. Lineage (NCBI taxonomy): Eukaryota > Metazoa > Chordata > Aves > Passeriformes > Fringillidae > Serinus > Serinus canaria. The sequence continues at coordinate 31,999,590 of NC_066316.1, forward strand.
TTAACTCCTAAATTCTGATAAAGGTATACAAATAAAACAGTATAAAGAGATTTGAAGGGCCTTTATACTACTATTTTAACTCCCAAGCTTCCAAGCTCATTAGAAATTGCGACTGTTACTCGTTGGATCAATTTCTCTGTCTTTGAACTACAAGTGGGAGAACTAATGTTTGTTTAGTATTCTCCTAGACAGTGTGGAAGCTTTTCATTATTTTCCAAGCTTGTTTAAAAAAATCTAATAATCTATTTTCCAGATCTCCACCATCCTATGTGGCATTCACATCAATTTTATACACTATGCCAGTGTATTAAAACTTTTGAAAAATACTGCACTACCACTTGACAGCATTCTGTTAAGTGGGAGGCAGTAAGCCTCACACACAATTCCACAGGCTGTCAGTTCAACAGGATGTGCACTGCCAATACAAAACCATACAAAAAAAAAAAAAATCCCAAAACTTGTGGCACCACCAAATTAAAGCACTTGGCGAAAGCATCATGACTCCCACAGGCACAGAGAGCTACCTTGCGGTAATACTTCTGCAGAGCCTGAGGGTAATTTCAGCAACCAGCAAACTCCAGATATGTATTAGCAACTTGCACACCTTCCTGACATGTTTTATCCACAGCTCTAACTTGCTATGCTTCTTGGACAAGTTGAGTTAATTAGTATCACCTCTATGCTAGCAGCAAACATACCACGCTGTTTTTCATCATGGCTTTAATACTGAAACCCTCGCAGGGCTGTTGCTGGTCCTGCTGCTTGTCCTTCTTCTCCCGCTTCTGGGGCCGCCTGTCACTGGCGGGTTTTGAAGGGCCCGGACGCCCCTCCTCCATTACCATTTCCCCACCGGCGCCCACGACGGATCAGGTGCAAATAACGGACTGGAAAAAACAAGCGAACATCAGCGTCCCGTGCCCAGCGAGTCAGAGCAGGCAGCAGGTGCAGCTTCGCTCCCTCCGCATCCAGCCATAGCCTCACACAGCCGACCCGCGCCTTCCCTGCCCCTCACAGGCCCCCTCTGCCTGCCCCTCGCCCCCGCCCCCCGTCCCCCTCTGCATCACCCCAGCTCGTTCCCCCCCACTCCGCCGTGTCCAGCCCTTCATCACCACCTGATGTCCTTGTCCCCCGGGGAGTCCTCGCCCCCGCCCGCCCGCCGCTGTCTGCCCTGCGGCTCCGGCCCTGCGGGTCCCTGTCGGGCTCCGTTGGGCACCTGCCGTCACGCGCGGTCCCCCGGCCACGCGACCGTTGCCAGGCAACGCGTCAACAACCCGCCGGGGAAGAGGGACGGGAATCACAGATAACCCCGTCGGCACCGCCCGGTCCCGCACAGCTGTACCTTCCCCCGGTGCACCGTACACCGGGGCGGCGGACAGCAATTAACGAGAAAGTCATTAGCGGTGCGTGGGGGAAATGTGAGGCGATGTCCTGAGAAGAGCGCGTGCGGATGTGAACTGGCAGGGAACTACGCTACCCAGAGAGCCCAGCGTACGCCTCCGCCTCCCTCACTGAGGCGCATGCGCCTTCGGGACCGGCCCACTGTGCCTGCAGTCGCACGACCCCCCAGGGCGGCTACAGGGGAAGCGCTCGAGCGGCAGGCGCGGCCGGCACGTGCGCGCGCGTGCACGCGTCGCCGCTCTCCTCCAGCGCGGCAGCCGCCATGATCGGTGAGTGAGCGCGTCAGGGAGGGGGGCGAGCCCGGATGCGGATCCGCCCTTTCCTCCCCGCCCCTTCCCTTCCGGCCTCCGCGCTGCTGCCGCCGCAGCGGCTCCTGTCCTCCCCTCTGCTGTAGCGTCTGCGGCCCTGGGGGTGGTGGGAGCTGGCCCCGTTCGCTTCGCTTCCCCTTTGTCCCCGCCCGTCTCCGCCGGTGCCTCGGCAGGGCGGGGGCGGCTCGGAGCCCGCGGCGGGGGCGAGCTGGGGCCGCCCTCGGTCTGCGCCCGCTGGTTAAACCGCGTCGGGGCCGTGCAGGAGGGGTCACTGCCCTCCTGTTTTACCCCCGCGGGAGAGGGGTAAAAAGTCTGGCCAGGCCTTGCGACTGAGGTCATTTTTAAATCGCTTTTTATTCTTTCTCAGTATATCGATTGTAAATGCAAGGTTTGTGGGATCTGCGAACTCTTCTTGGCCTTGCCAGCATATATACATGTTATTAGTCTGGCGTGGTACCTGCTGGCGACCTGAAAAAGAAGAAACTTTTGACACCTAATGGTGTTGGAAGTATGACCCTTTGGTCCTTGAGCTGCTTTCTGTACCCATCCAGTGCTGGTGCGAAGCGTGACTCGGTTGTTTCAGCAGTGGGTTTTCTTCTCTTCCGTGAAAGATTAATCCATATCTAAGGAGTTCAAAATTACAGGATCCGTTTTGTTATCTTCCTGTTACACATTTCATCTTGCTTTGGCTTACCCAGTTTTGAGAATTATTTAAAGTAAAACTTGTAAAATGTAGTGGATGCACATGCATTTTAGCAACTCATTGCTGTCCTCAGGCTTGCTGTTTCATCATCAGTATTCGTGTCATAGTTGCTATCTACTTAAGATCTGATCAAGTTGAAAACTGTGTATTTTTTTGTGAAAATATATATTGTTTTTAAATTGAACATCTCAAAAGTTTCCAAGAATGCTATGGGTCTTTCAGGCATTCATATTTTTTCTTAGCAGTTTATGATTGCAGGTGTATAGCTAATGCTCTATCACCTTTGCTAAAGCTAAAAAGAAGATTATAAACAGTTGTCCAGTATTTTCACTCTGTATACATATTAATGTAAATTATTTCTTCCTAGTTGTGGCATTTTTCTTACAGGACTTGGTCATTTGAGCTGCTTTTTTCTTATGTAGTAGAGAACATTTTAAATTGAAAGCTTGGCTTAAGGAAAGCACAGAGGGTCAGGTATTCCAGTGTTTTTATTTTGCAGTGTCATCTGCTGATCTGTTGTATTGCTGTAGTATATAAAATACATGAGTTTGCAGAACTGCAGTGTGTGTTTGTTTTTGAATGCTTCAAAAAAGTAACTGGAGTTTACCTAAGGGACTGCCCATGTGGTTACAGAGCTGATGCCTCTAGCTTCACACTGAAATCTAAATATTTACTTACTGCTCATGAATATAAATGGTATATGACTGAGGAATGATAATTTTATTTTCACTGTGGCAGACAGAAACGTTTGTGAATATTGATTATGAAATGTACAGACCAATTAGTTGCAAATTTAAAAACACAGCTTTACATGAGTTGCAATGGTTTAACCCCAGCAGGCAACCGAGTACCACGCAGCCACTGGCTCACCCCCTCCTCCCCTGCCTAGCAGAGGGATGGGGAGAACTGCAGGCAAAATAAGAACGGTTTAATAACTGAAACAGAGTAATAAAAAATGCTGATAATGCTAATGATGATGATAATGGTAATGAAAAGGAGAGAACTGCTCACTGGCCACTGACCAATGCCCAGCCCATCCTCAGACCAGCTCCCACCAGTTTATATACTGGGCATGATCTGTGGTGTGGAATATCCCTGTGGCCGGTTTTCTCCTGGGCACACTCTCCCAGTTTATGTACCTCCTCACTCACAGGGCCTGGAAAACTGAGAAGTCCTTGATTTGGGCTAAGCACTATTTAGCAACAACTGAAGCATCAGTGTGTTACCAACATTATTCTCATACTAGAGATGCAGCATTGTACCAGCTTCTAAGTCAAATTAACTCTATCCCAGCCAAAATCATGACACCTCCCCCACCTCCAAAAATAAAAGAATTTTCTTCAAAGTATGTGGCGTGGAGACCTAAACCAATATCCCACTTTGAGAATTTCTGGAAATTCTCCTCTAAACATTTGTGAGTTGGGAATGCCATAGCAAAAATTGGGGGCAGGAAGGCAAGGGTGAGATAATAATCTGCCCATTTTTTTAACCTGAGTATTCAGAAGAATTTTCCTATGAAATAACATGGTATATTTTCCAAAATGCTTCACAGTTTCATATCTCTAGAAATGTCTTACATCCTCATAAGTTAACACCGTAATATACTTGTATACATGATAATTCCTTTAACTGATTTTTTTTTTTTTCTATCTCCTTTCTTTTTCCTCTTCATTTCTCACAGACGAGGTTGTATAGACTTGTGCACATTCAGGTTCCTTAAATGGTAATTTGAATCTGGACTGAGCTACTTAAGTGACATAGCTTGTCATAGCTCTACTTCCTTAGGAGCATGGTAGGTTTGAGGTGGGTTTTTAAAGTTTATTTATTTAATTTATTTGCTTACATTGGATCAACTGAAAATTGGTGTTACTGGAATAGAAGTGACAACCTGCAGTTGGATTGGCTGATTTATTTCTTAGTCAGCAGCCCTAGCAATAATGTCACATTCTTGAACACCTGTTCTGGGAAAAAAAAAACAAACAAACTGATTTTGAAAGAAGAGCTTGGGACAGCTTTGTGGAATTTTTCAGAAAATATCTCTCAAAAAGCTAAAAACCCAGGATAAGGCCCTAATATGTTTTAAAAATGTAGAGGATGGGCTCTATATAGTTAACAGTGGCAGTTCAGCATTTCTGTGGTGAATGAGAGATGAAGGTGGTAGTAGAGACAGGTTGCGAAGGGCTTTGACAGTGAAATATGATTCATCCAGCAGTAATCAAGTTAAGGGAGGATGGGAGCCTGGGTGTAAGTTTTAGCTATCTGGATGACCGATCATTCCTCTGTGTTGCACCCTTTTTGAGTGTGTTGGTAATCTACTTTCTAGATAAATATTTCTCATTGGTATGAAAATAATCTTGAGGAAGCAAAATAAGAATAAACCCTTTCAGAATTTCCCAGAATATACTTATATACATAGTTCTATTATAATAGTGGTGCTAATGTAGCAACCAAAGGAAAAATAGTTTAGAAGTTTTCTATGTAGATATTTTGATCCCATGCTGCAATTTTGGGGTTTTTTCTTCTGTTGGCATTTTAGTGTTCTAATGCTATGGATAGTTGGACTACAGTTCTGGGGTTGTAGCTGAAGTTGTAGTTCACAAGCATGTGGAATAATGTGGCTCAGAGTTAGTTTGATCAAACGAAACCTAAACCTCGGAATAACAAAGGCTACTTGCATTTCAAATACATGACCTCTTTAGTTCAGTTTGTTTTGAGCCTTTTTCCTTTCTCCTAGGGTCGCTGTATTGAACTGCATATACAGAATTGCATCATTAAACATTTTGTTTTTTACTGGAATTATATTTTAATTATTACTTTCCTACAAAATGCTTTGTTATTACTCTGTGAGCAAGGTGTTATAAAGTCAGTATCATTTGAAGTAGGGTATCTTCAAATGATGGCTGAGTTTTACTAGATCTACATAAGCATTCTGGATTTTGTTGTTTCCATTAAGGGAGATGAAGAGAATTTTTGCTTGGGTTTCATTTTGAAAGACAGGTAGTAAGGGGGAGGAAAAGTGGGGTGTGGTTTTTTGCTTGTTTAGTATTTTTGGTTTTTTGTGTTTTTTTTTTTAATGACAGCAAAATGACAGTATTCTAATATCAAGACACTGGAGACTAAGCAGGGGCTAAGGATATTCTGATGCAGTGTTTCTAATTTTTCAGATAGGGCCCTATAGAAAATTGATCTGGCAGTTTCTTTAGATTATTGCCCATGCTTACTTGCATGTTATATGTAAAGGGAGTATCCATTGCCCAATGCTTTGGTCCAGCCTATCTGTGCAATGAGAATAAAGTTAAGAGTTTCAAATTACACTTATTTTGAGAAACAACTAGGAAAAGGCCTTTGCTAACAAAATATGGAAATTGAAAAAAAAAAAAAATTTGGAAAGCATAACAGCAAACGCTACTGCTTAAGAGTCCCTGTCAAAGTAAAGAATGTCTTTTGTAGATGTGTTTAAAACTAAAGACATTATTTTATTCTGTTGTGGTAACATTGCCTCAAGAGGTAGAGTAGTTTTCTTCTTTGGAAACACACGTATCCCTATTTACTGCAATAAGTTAGTTGGGCTATCACACCCTGTATCATGGAGCTCTCAGTTGTATAAATGGTCAGGCTACAGAAGCAAACGATACCAAGAATGTTGCTGGTTTTCCAGGTTCCTGTATTTAAGAGAAGCCCAAGGGAGAATAAAATCATTAGTGGAAAGTTTGTTACTTTGCCAGACAGGTTTATGTAAAATAGATAAATTAAGTCTTTTCAATAATTTTTTTTTGTTGCTATGTACTGTATATAAGTATTGTTGGACTGAAAATCAACTTCTAACACAGAATGTAGCCAGTGATATATGAAGTTTTCCATTAAAAGAAGAAAAAAAAAGTAATGCAAGAGAGGGCCAACTCTATAGCCAGAATTCACAGAAAGCCACTACAATCTGTCTCCACTTTGGAGATAATTCATTAGCAAGCTTTGGCTATATAATTGTCAGTTATTTCACAACCCAATTTCTTCTTTCTGAACTACAGTGTGGGTGGGGCATCTTGCAAATGTTTGTCCTTTATGAGGACTTCTAATCATTAAGTAATTAAATTTTAATATGTTCTTTAAAATCTGTAAAATTCTTACATTTTTTCATTTTCCACATGTTGTAGTTCAGGCCTCTCCCAGTCCTTCTGTATTTTGATCAGTGCTAAAGGAGTGGAATGATGGATGACCTTACAAAATAAGGATAAAAATCCGTCAGGTTTATCTGATGTATAAAAATGTACCAGTACCCTTTTGCCTGTTTTATTCTTGAGGCTGGACAAGATGGAGGAAGAATTATTGTGCACTTTTTTTGAGCAGACTGAAACCTGCCTGATTGTACTAAACTGGATTTTAAGCAGTAGCCCTTGTGTTGCATCACTTTTCTTAATCAGCATGTTCATGTCTACATTAGTATTGTTAAAGCTTGACCCAGGAGAAATTGTAGCATCAAAGTTGTTTTTTGAGGCATAGGGAAATAACTGAAATATTTGCCAGGATATTAAAAATTCTTTTAAGATGACAAGAGACAAAGAATAATTTAAGTTCTCCAGCTATCACTCAAATATTAAATTTGATGATAGCATCCTTAAGGGTAGAAATAAATGAAGAATTAATCATGAAGCTGCCTTTTATTTCATGCCCTTGAGCAATTTGTACAGTGGTAGCTGGAATTTGTGCTGGCAAACATGCATATTTTCTTGAACAAGGCAGTTTTATTAATGATTTCTCATTAATTCAGACAAAAGATTGCATAAATAACTTGTCACAATTATGATGCATTAAGTACACATGGTAGCTTTATGTGGTATCTTTTTTACAGTAGCTACATGCCTATAATGGAGAAGCCATAAAGTCATCAGCAATTTCTTCTCCATATATTACAATGCCTTCCAAAACAGTGGCATCATAAATTATTTGCTTCAGAGAAATTAACTCTGCTAACTGTTTTCCTGGTTTTTTATTTCTAAGTAGTTTTTATTTCTAATGGCAAAAGCTCGCTCTTGGACTTCAGAACTGTTTGAGGCTGTTTGCAGAATATAACACCTCTATTCATGCTAGCAATTTCCATGATAGAAATTTTAAAACTCTGACTCTAAAGATGTTCAAAACCTTTCATGACCTCTGATAATCCTCTGAATTTATAATATTATATGTCAATATTTTCTTCTCCATTTACCTTTGAAAGAGGGAAAGCAATGAAAATGATTTACACATATCTAAAAAGTATGATGGGTCATTGCCCATTAAACATGTTCAAAATAAATTGTCTGGGTCCTGCAGTTTTTACCATACTTCTTGGCTGTATTCCTGTTCTGATTATTGAGGAAGACTTGTTTTTCTATCCTTGGCTGGTTTGAGCTAATTTAAGTTGAAATTATGGAAGGAACGTGGTTACCAAATGAACTTTTTCAACAAGTGCCTTGCTATTGTGTCTTCCCTTTTTAACCCTGATTTTGGAAATCTGACCTATGGGATTGTGTGTTATTTTCTGAATATGTCAAAAGTTCTTTCGTTATGCGTTATTTGTCCCTATAGCATAGATCTGTTGGTAAGAAAACAAGAAAAATATTGTTTGTGGTTTGTTTTATTCCTTGGGTTTTATTCTTCTAATGACATTCCTTATGATTTGCAGGCACAGTTTGTTTTTACCTCAAAGCTCTAAGCGTAGACCCCTCAGCCAAGAAACGAAAAAAGAAAAGCATTAAGAAGTTGATTTATTTTTTAAGGATTTCTGAAGCTGATAAAGATGAATGAAGATCCTAATTGAGGAAAGAGCTTGTCATTGCATCACAGTTTAAAGGACAGCAAGGTTATAATGTATTAATGTGCAGAAAATGAAAGTACAGCTTTTTAGAGAGCAGTTGCAATCAAAAGGTGTTGGTTGTGCTGTTTTTTGTGAAGGTGGTATGAACAATGTATCTGTTGCCACAAAAGTTGGACATCCTCCTTTGCTTTAGTTTACCTGCTGAGAGTGGGGCTTTGTGTATTATGTAAAAGTAGGCTTGTGCACTAACCTTGCTGTTGATGACACAGAAGGACACTGATTCAAATTCATTTGCATTTGTAAATTGTTTGCGATATGTAAAAAACACAAACAAAAAAAGCAAAGTTGTCTTTCCAGCAACAAAAATGTTCTTGCTTTGTTCACCACTGTTGTGATTATCAGTGTGAGTATTGTTTTGTTAAAAGTAAAACTTTTCTATATTATGATGTAGTTTTCCTACTTACTTTTATTTGTTTGGTGGGGTTTTTTGTTTGTTTGTTTGTTTTTTGTTTTGGTTTTTTTTTCAGTGTCTTCCTGTCTGTGCTACTGTTTTCTATATCTTTTTTTAGCATTTCTAAACGTCTTGCTCAGTGGTGAATTTCCCCTCTTAGTTCATTGATTCCTTTTTTTTTTTAAATTAAATTTAGCCAATAGAACTGTCTTGTGTCAGATCTAATACTTCAGATTTAATAACTTTCAGTGTGTAGAGCTAAGGATATTTAGCTAGATTTACAAGAATAACAATCACAAAAAACAGATGCCTGGGATTTTTTAGGCCCATTGTGTGAGCTATTTCTCTGAGACATCTTTTCTGTCAGAAGAAACATTTAGACCCTCAAAGTACAAGGAATAATGTTCAGCTGCTTTTTGTCATAACAATTTTACATGTGTATTTTAATTTTTTTTAAAGTGTGCTAATCCAGTAACATTTTGGTAATGTGCTTTGATATTATGGAAAAATTATTTTCCATTTTCTTCATTGGTATTGAACGAAAGGACTGTTCATGATGGAAATAAAAGTGGTTCATATTGGGCATCATATTGCATCTCTGGCATATGGTTCTCCTTTCAATTTAATTTTTTTTGATGAGCTGAAATATTTTTGGTACGTTTATGTTTACATTTTTTCCTTTTTCTGATACAGTGTCCTCTGTGGAATACTCTCAGTGGAAACATATGTTCAGAACTTCAAAGTAATTACGCTATTACTAAGAGCTTCATAATTAGATTACTGAAACTAAATGTTGAAAAAATTTGATTTTCTTTTATCCAGTCATATCAATTTCATTTCAATCTGCTTTCTGGCTGATTGAAGAAACATGGTAGGACAAAGTCAAAGCCTGAGCAGAATTTCTGAAGTCTGGCATAGACCAGCTCCTGAAGAAGAAAAGGGAGCTTAGAGCAGTGTTTAGTCTGAGGGCAAGATTAAAAAAGAAAACATATATTGCCATTTTAACAGTAGAATTTTAGTGGTAGGTACCTCTACTTGGCAAACTGGATTGGGATAGTTCAGGCATGAGCTTTTCTCTATGATAACTGACCTTATTTCTCAGAAGTAATGGGTCCAGTTTGTGTCTAAGCTACTTCGTTTACAAAATGTTATCCTAATTGCTTGTTATCTTTCTTTAAGAGTGAATTTTTTGTTGTGATGAAATGGGTGTAGCTTGTGTTTAAAAAAGCTCTTTACTGCCAGGAACAGTTCAGGGCTGCAGTCTAAGATATTGATGTAGCAACAACAAAATAACAACCCAACACCAAAAAAACTTGTTCTTTCATTTTGCTCTAGCACAGTTCAGACACAGTACTTCGAAAATACTTAGTCAGAACTGTAGAACTATACCTCATCTACCTCCTTTTTTTTTTTTTTTTTTTAGCTCATCTGGAAAATATGGGGTCTTTTAAGAACAGGAGATGTTATCTTAATGATCCTCAACAAAAATACTGAGTCTCTAGGTCTTACAAGGCCCTGGTGTATTGGTTTGTTGACTTGCTTCATATTTTTTCTTCAAGCTGTATGAAGCTATAGCCTAACCTTTAAGTTGATTCTTTTTTACTCACTTTACATAATTTTAGAATGTTTTATTCACACTAACTCTGTTACTGTTTGAGATTTGGCTTTAGCCTGGTATGTGCTTTATGTAAGCAGTTGGTGTTCTGAGGCACATAAATTCAAAACTTGGTTAATGATGCATGTTTTGAATTTTTAAATTTCTGTGGTTTGTTTTCATAGTCTACTTTTTATTCTACCTGCCCTTGTTATACACAATAAAATAGCAGATGAAACTGAAAAATTTCTTTTACAGTACTTCTAACAATTTCCATTAGAATTATCTTATTGGAAGCAAATATCCCATCTGGTTTACTTTTTAACACAGCAAAACTCCATAGTGAGCTGTGTGCTGGAGCCTGGCTGAATTCCATACAGCAAGGCTCTTGGCCCTAAGCAAGATGAGCACAATCTGTTTCCCTTATTTCTAATAAAGGAAAAGGAGAGTTTTTTTCATTTGCTGCTTTGTTGCATTATGCTAACATTTTATGCCTCCCTTTCTTAGAAGAGCTGCTTTCCTGCTGTTTTCCTTTTTTTTTTTTTCAGTTAAAGGTAAAATGAAATGGCATTACAGCCTTATAAAAGTACTGAAATAACATTAAGACTCAAAATAACATTAAAACTCAAAATTTTCAAGTATGGCATGGTGCTTTGGCCACATCAATCTCATAAAATACCTGAAGCTCAGGAGAAGTGCTTCTGGAGCTTTTTTCTGTTGTCTTGTTCCTCAAATAAATACAAGACTTAAATAACATATACTAAAATCAATCAGAGTCATACAGTTGATCCTACCACTGCTCCTAAAGTTTACCTGTGCTGTCCAAATTCAGCTTCCTCAGCCCATATCTTTATGTGCCCATTTGTATCTGAGAATTATTGAGTCACATATACTTAACACCAGCTGATTTTACTGTGGGTGTATGCAACTCTGCTTAGGAGTTATGAAGCTACGCCTCTGAATTAGGCTCAGGTTTAAATTTGTTGGTTTTTGTTATAGATATGCAGACAAAAATAATTCCACATTTAAAAATAAGCATCAGATACTTTAAAATTATATTTAAAACTATACAGTGATTGTAATATTACATCAATAAATGAACATTTGCTGTATTAACCTACTGTCCCTTTTGCAGAGATTTTGAATTCTTGGGTAATATCCTGATGGAAAGTCATGTAACTTGCATTCAAGTGAGCATGCTGCTTTGGTACACTGGCTTCTTGAAATTGTCTCATGAATACATCTGTGATTTTTTTTTTGTTCTTCCCAGTTGTGTAGAGTTTTGCATTAAAAATGCCAAGTAATACTCAAATACTACAAATAATCCTTGTTTGTGTTATAAATTCTATTTGGTGACAGACTTAAAGTGTTTCTCATGTTGAACTTCATTTCTGAAAGCCTGGCATTTCCCTACTTTCATCTGTCAGTGATAACAGTTGCAACATATGTTGTCCATTCCTGATTTTGTAATTTAAGAACTTAGTAGTTCTTTTTAATGTAAGTAAAATAGAAGAAATTAAGCACTCTCAGTGGGTAATAGTAGAACTATTGCTGGTAATTCTGGTAAGAAGATATCCTTGTGTAACACTGTGTGCAATGAGTATTCAGTGTCAATTCCTGTCTCTGCACTGTGTCATTTCACATGTGTTATTTTAGAACTGTTCATATAATCAGTTTCCTGAACTAGGAAAGCAGAGATTGGGCTATGAACCAATTTAGGATGCAATTGCAACACATAAAAAAATGAGATAGTTGATTTCATGTAAATACACCTTTTGAAATTTAGTTCAGTTCTAGACATGAATTAAAATAGGCAACCCTTTGAGGACAAAGGACTGTGCACAGGGACACTTTTAATTCTTTTCCAATTGTGCAAAGTGGATATTAGGATAAAAAGTCAAAATGTTTGGGTTTCTTGTTCGTTTCATCTACATGAGACTGTTGTGCATATCTATTTGCTGTGTGTTGTTGCTAAAGAATCACTCAGTTAACACTGATGTTATAGTCAAATAAGACAATGCTGATTTCTTCAGAAGGAAAGTTTGGATCACTTCTATTGGTTTCCAGCTGGATTTAAAAATCACCTATCTTAGAAGAAACAAGTGACTTTTTGACAAGGCTTCTCAAATGTTTCTCCATTAGATGGTAACAATATTCTGTTTATCCTTGGTGTTTATGTCAGGAAACAGAGTGAGAGGGAGAGAGAGCAGGGAGTAGTTATTGTGTAGATGATACAGAATCAGTACTCAAAGCCTGACTTTCTTTTCTTTTCCCCAACATTATCAGGACCAATTAATCTAAAATTTATCTTAAAAATATGTAGGTAATGTGTCTATGGAATGATGATACAGCCACAAATACAGCCTCCTTCCTTCCATTTTGAAAGTACACCAGTGAATCACTTAGGTCCATGTACCTCTGAGGCTTTGCCTTTTCAGGCTTTTTATCTGTGTTGGAAACTGCAAATTACAACAAGCCACTCACTAATACCTTATTCTTAATACCAAAATGTGGTTGAGGGGGTGGAAAAAGCAGTTAAAACACTAACTGTGTTCTCTTGTTACTTTAAAAACTTAAAGATGGATTTTGAATTTTCATATACCTAGCATTTTTTGTGCATTGGGCATTATTTTACTCAGAGAGCAGACTAAGCTTTTGAAGTGGACTTGTTTTATTTCTACACCAGGATTAATTAAGTGTGTAAGGATAAAGCTGATTTTTCCATGGTGGTTTACTGATGCATCAAAACTAATTTTGTTCCATTGAGTAAATTACAAAATGAGTGTCTAGTCCCTATCCTAATGTGTTTATATTGAAGGCCATTTTTTCCTGAATCTGTCCATCTACTTAGCCATGTGCATTGAAATCCAAATGTTACTAATACATGACATAATTCTGTAAGAACCATTTATTATGTGACCATGAAGAATGAAGTCTTGTGGTCTTTATGTGGTATTTGGTTTCAGTAACTGCTTTATTTGTAGGTATTTTTTACTATAGTTAAAAGTGTTCCAATTCCAAATCATAATATTTTTGCATCCTAGATATCTTTAATGGGATATACTTAGTTTAATCCTTAATTGAAGTAAAATATTCTTGTTAAAAGGGTCTGTTTCAGAGTAATGAAAGCATAAATAGCTCTTATGCTGTATAACTAAATGAATGGAGATGTGACACTTCAAATCTTCAGATAAACCAAATTTCATTAGATAGACAAAATTTTGCTGGTTTTACTTCTCTATTAAATTAGCATCAACTTTCAGAAAGGAATGTGGGATTATGGATTTAGCCTGAAAGTTAAAAGGATTTAAATTCTTTAGGGCTTTTAGAGTCCCTGGGTTCATGGTAAGTGGCTTCTCATTTTGATGGTAGGTAGCACTGTTTATCTGACTTTCCCTGTTAAGTTATTTCAGTAAGAATGATGCCCTAAGAGTGATGCCCCTGTAGTGAACTAAGGAAGTTGCCATCAATTATTAATAACATGCCGAGTTGAATGTGATTTTATAGCCCCTTTAGGAGTTGGAGTAATGTACTCTGTAAAACTATTCAGTTCACCTGATCTTGATACTGGAAGCATCAAAAACATACTCCTACCTGTTCACACTAAAGGGGGGAAAAGGTGACTTGGGAATGTATCATTTTATGTATCACTGTTTAGCCCTCAATAATTTCCAGAAACCACTAATGTCTTAACTCCAACCGAAAACAGTAAACGCATGAAGAATTGTAGAATTGGTGAAATGCACAAAATTTGTTGCCATTTTAAAGACCTAATAATGAATTTTTATCTCTAGAGTATTACTTTTGAAATGACTGTTTAATAAAATGAGCTTTTTCATACCTTTATTAATATTTGGCAATATTTCTATATTTTTCAATTTCTTTTTAATGATTTGTCACTTAACTGTTTAGCTTAAAAGCATAATGATCTTTAATATCCAATTGTAATTTGGCTGGTCACTAAAAGGTATAATTAAGGAGTTTGTGTGTTCAGCACTATCTACCTCTTAGTGCATGCTGCCTCACCTGCAGTAGACTTGGTACTGGGCAGTAACCATCTTAGCAATTCAAGTTTGTAGAGAATCTGTTTAGTTTTCTCATAAGATGCTGAATGTTTCACATTGTATGCATTAGTTAATATCATTTATAATGGCTCTTGACTGTAAGCTATTGTTCTTTAATAATTGTTATTAATCAAATTTTGATTTTACCTCAGCAAAAACTTACACTTCTTCTTAAGCTACTTAAATTTTGATAATATGGTGTAGTTTATACATACATTAAAACCAGTTATATTTCTTACAGAGTGAGCAGTCATTTTATAATATATTTAGCCTTGCTGGGATATCTATTCTGTCTGTTTTTACAGTATATTGCAGCTTCTAAGTTTCAGAAGCTATATTCAATTTTTTCACATTACTCCTCCATTTACAAATGTTCTGGAACTTTTAACACATAAACCAACAATACTTCAAACCGAAAAAACTCTCATTTAAGAAAAAAAGTTGCCCTGCGTTAGTGTTAAGGGAAACCTTAGTGTTTCCCTTTGGGCACTTTTTAGGATTTTCTTTTCATTGTACTAAAATTTTCTTTCAATAAAGATACATGAACTTTCAGGTAGATGAACTATTTCTATACAACTCCGCTTTTGTATTCTTAACATGTACATTTGCTTTTTTCACCAGTTACTGTTTGGTTTAGTTTGAGTTGTTTCTGAGGTTGTGTGTATTTCCCAGTTACAGCAGACAACTGTGTTACTTAAGCTCCAACTGTTTAGATTCTTTTGAAGTTCAGAGTCTAAGATTTCAGTTAGAACATTAAAAATTGGTTTGTAGGTGATCTGTTGCACTGAAATACAGTAGTTGTAAAGCTGGTACATATTCATCTCTGTTGCCCAGACTCTAAGCAGGCAGGGAGCTTCTGGCCAAAGACGAGCTCAGAGATGGGCTGGAAAGCTCAACACCCCCATCTCTGTTAAGGGAGTAATCTTAAACTGTTTGTCTGCGATGATGGCAGGAGAGATGGAATTGTCCAGCTAGGGAATCCTTTGGTTTGTAAATTTTGTTTCCTTCTTCAATAACTATTAAGACTAGGTATTTATTTTGTCATGGCTCTTTTCATTATATAGTTTCCTTTGTGTTCAGGATGGCAGATCTCTTTTGTGTCATGTGTTTCATAGTCAATAGATTTGAGAAGAACTGCAAAATTAGGTGTGTTTCTTTCTTTATGCCAAAGCACTGAAGAATAACTTATGATTATAAAATTGTATTCTTTCAAATCCAGCTAACATGTTGATGTACCTGCATGCTTTTCTTGAGTAGTTGTATTGATTTCAGTGAATGGGAACGCTGGAACAATACAAATATAAACAGCTTTCAGATTTTCAAAGAGGTGAAAAATGCTGAAACGTCTTAGTTGCCTTAACATTTGGTGTAAGCATATTAAAAGCAAAGAGCACATTAAAATTGGGCATTGTTTTTATAGGTTAATGTTATTTTAATTGAATAAGTTTGTAAAATAGCAGTGTTTAAGGGCAAATATTAATTTCTTTTTAAGAAAAAAGCAATCTTCATATCAAATCATAGGTTTCTACTAGAAAAAGTGTTTCTAAAACATGTGTTGTTGCAAGGAAAGAATTTAATTACATGTGTGCTTTGGACAGTCATTTTCACAATCTGGAAAGTGAATTAAATTGTACTTTTGTCAAAACAAATCTTTTACAGCCTCAGAGTAAGGTCTGAGAGAAATCAAGACAGTGAGGTCAAAGAAATTAATGTACTTCAGCAAATAAAATCGGTCTGAGTTACCCTTCAGAATATATTGGTTAAATATACCCTGCTTATTTGAAACAGAATCTATTAATTTGGAACTGATTGGAGCATCTTCACACACTGATGAGGGTAAATCTAGAAAATTAAATTGAATGTGCAGTGTGAAATATATAAATGAATATAAGCTGCAAAACATGTTGCAACCAATGACACTTTTTCTTAAGCATGGTG
Source organism: Serinus canaria (assembly GCF_022539315.1). NCBI lineage: Eukaryota > Metazoa > Chordata > Aves > Passeriformes > Fringillidae > Serinus > Serinus canaria. The sequence goes on from NC_066316.1 coordinate 32,015,837, forward strand.
CATGTAGGTAAACATCTTTATTTAAATTTCCTTATTTATGTTAAGCTGTAAGAATGTAAGTGTAAATGAGTTCATTATTAGCCTCTTTGATGAAGTCTGGATCACTTAAACAGTTACCTGCTTTTGAATGGGTAAGTATGTATGATGGCAAATAAGGGAAGAAAAAGCTATTTTTAAAAACATGAATATATTAAATTTTGTGGATTCTACTATAATTCCAGTATAGACTTAGAATAAATTTAAATTTTTTTCTGCAGAGCTTCTGTCTCATTCAGTTTACATTCAATGTGCCACTGTAATTTCTCCTTTTTGTCTCAGACTGTGCCTGCCTTGTGTCCTGTTGAAATCTGATTTGAAATTGGTGTATATGATCGTGTCTTTGATGATAAACACCATGGTACTGGAATGTCTCCCTAATCATTCCATCACTCCTTGAAACTGGCTTTATTTCCCTATAATATTTCAGTATTGGAATATTTCTTTTTTTATACTTAAAACCCAATAAAGAGAAAAGGAATTGAATCAAGGTCATTCAATAGTAAACAACAGGCAATCTAAATAATGAACTGTCCTACACAGCTTGCTTATAATGTGCAGTCTACTTATACTCAGCCATAAGCCACAAAACTACATCTGTCCTGTAAGCATCATTTTTGTGTCATGCAAAGAGAGTCATCAGTAGCTGGATTTGATACATTGATACATTTTTTCTTTTTTTAAACTTGAAAAATAAAAAAAATTCCCCCTACTCCAAGAATTCTGGCTTTGAATTAGTTTTTGTCACTGGAGTGGTTATGGAGCTGTGTGTTAAACTTCAGGAGAAAAGTAGTTTTAAACTATCAGAAGTGTATAATGAAGTCTGAAGTGCCGTTCAGAAGGATATACACCAATAGTGTCAAAAGTACAAGCAGAGTATTTTGGTTTCTCTGTATGCATTGCACCTTGCTGAGGGGACCTCAGTGAGTCTTGAGTTTGGAGTATTAGCCTTATACTAATGTTTTCCTAAATGTATAAGTTATGCTGGTTAACATGCTCCCGGATTATAAAAAGCTAGAGCTTTTAGAGTGTATTGCATTTTTAAAAATCTCATTGAGTGCTCAAATTTGTGATAAAATGCTGCCTTTTCTCAATAATTTTATCCTGTATTTTCAGGCTTCCCAATTACGTGATTTTCTCTCATTTGGAGAAAAATTCATATACCAAGATTTTAAGAAAAGGAATGGGGGAGCCTGGAAGCAAGCATGCTGTCCTATCCAGTCAATTTCACTTTTTAATGAAAGTGCAAAGTAATGTCTTCTAAAAATTTTTTTGTTTAGATTGCAAATATTTAATGGTATAAACTGATAAGCAGTCAAAACACATTATCTAAGAGTTGTGATCTACTTAACAATTTCTATTTACATCCTAAAGAAAAATGGCCACATTAGCAGTAACCTTATTGGTACTATTGGCAAAGTAGTCATTAAAATGGTTCGCTTTCCTAATTCTTTGTTTGGGTAGCTCTTAGTAGTTGAAGCAAATTGTAGCAATTTCTTAAGAACGGGAGAGCTTAACCCATTGTAACTTAGTAAATATTCTTGTTAACTCTAGTTCCTTATAAACAGAAGGTTGTAAATGTTAGGCCAGGGCTCACCTGCATTATGATGACAGAAATTCCTGCATGAATACAAGTGAAATGAGAGCACTTTATGTCAGCAAAGGTTCTGAGTTAACCTTTTTTCCATGCATTTCAGAGGGAGAATGATAGTTAATTATTAGAAATACACACACGTGCACACATGTGTGTGAGTGTATCTATCTATATATCACAAAACATGCTGAGTTGGGTGGGATCAAGTCTAACTCCCAACCCTCCACAGCACCATCCCTAAAGAGTCACACCATTTGCCCAAGATCATTGTCCAAATGCTTCTTGAACTGTCAGGTTTGGTGCTGTGACCACTTCACTGGGGAGCCTGATCCAGTGCCCAACCACCATCTGGGTGAAGAACCTTTTCCAAATATCCAATGTAAACCTCCCCTGACACAACTTCAGGCCATTCCCCCAGGTCCTCTCACTGGTCACAACAGAGAGGAGATCAGTTCCTGCCCCTCCTTTTCTCCTCATGAGGAAGTTGTAGCTGCAATGAGGTCTCTCCTCAGTCTTCTCCAGGCTGAACAGACCAAGTGACCTCAGCTGCTCCTCATACAGCTGCTCCTCAAGGCTCTTCATCATCCTGGTTGCTGTGCTCTGGACACTCTTAGAGCTCAATGTCTTTTACATTGTGTCACCCAAAACTACCCCCAGCACTCGAGGTGAGGCTGCCCCAGCTCAGAGCAGAGCAGGACAATGCCCTCCCTTGCCCAGCTGGTGATGCTGTGCCTGATGCCCCCTAGGACAGGGTTGGCCCTCCTGGCTGCCAGGGCACTGCTGACTCAGGTTAAACTTGCCATTGACCAGGACCCCCGGGTCCCTTTCTGTGGCACTGCTCTCCAGCATCTCATTCCCCAGTGTCCGTACATCCAGGCTTGTCCCATCCCAGGTGCAGAATCCAGCACTTTCCCTTGTTGAACTTCATAGGGTTGGTGATTGCCCAGCTCTCTGGTTTGTTGAGGTCTCTTTGCAGGGCCTCCCTGTCTTCAAGGGACTAAACAGCTCCTCCCAGTTTTGTATCCTCTGTGAACTTGCTCTGTATCCCTTCCAGCCCTGTGTCCAAGTCATTTATGAAGATGTTGATGAGCACAGGACTGAGAATGGAGCCCTGTGGAATCCCCCTAGTGACAGGTCCCCAGTCTGATGTCACCCCATTCACTGTAACCCTTTGTGCCTGGACCATGAGCCGGTTGCTCACCCATCCCATGATGTGTTTATCCAACTGTGAGCTGGACATTTTGTCCAGAAAGGTCCTGTGAGAGACAGTATCAAAAGCTTGAGATAAGAAAGATTACATCGACTGGATTCCCCATATCAGCTAAGTGTGATGATAAAAGGAAATCGGCTTTGATAAGCAGGACTTTCATTTCACGAAGCTGTGCTGGCTATGACCAATGACTGTATTGTCCTCCATATGTTTTTCAATACCTTCAGTATCTATAACTTTACCAGGCACTGAAGTGAGACTGACAGACCTGTAGTTAACACTTTATAACACGTGATGGCTAGTGTATTGCTTTCACCATGATATTAGCAAAATTGGTAAACATCTCTCCAGTTTTTAACTCAAAGTTGGTTTGTCCGTGTTAACTTAAACTTTTTTTTTATAAAATCAACAAAATATCTAATTTCACCTAGCAGTGTCAGTAGTTGATATATTAGGGTGACTGAGCATTCATGTTAGTTGATTTGGTTTGCAACTCAGTTTGCAGTTGCACAATATAGCTAACTTGTTCAAATGGGTAGGCAAAACAAAAAAAAAACAGCTAAGTCATCTCTTCCAGCACCTTGCACATGCCAGTACTCTCACTTGTCTCATTCAGTGCTAAGCTGATTCAGGTCTTTATATTTTCCCTTTTGTCCTAGCTGTGGTGAGTTTTAGCTCCTTGAATTGGGCAATGTGTTCCAGTGCCTCACTGCTCACGTAGTGAAGGATTTCTCCCTAAGGCCTGATGTAACTCTTCCCTTTTTCAGTTTAATGCTATTCCCCCTTGTCCTGTCACTATACTCCCTTGTAAAAGGTGACCCTCCATCTCTCTTTTAGGCTCCCTTTAGATAATGGAAGGTGCTGTAAAGTCTCCCTGGAGCATTCTGTTTTCCAGTCTGAGCATTTCCAATTCTCTCAGCTTGTCCTCCTGGGAGAGGAGCTCCAGCCTCCTAATCATCTTCATGGCTCTCTTTTGGACTTGCTCCGGCAGGTCACATTCTTCCAATATTGGAAAACCCAGAAACTGGATGCAGTACTCCAGGACAGATCTCATCAGAGTGGAGTAGATAGGGAGAATCACCTCTGTGGGAAGCTAGGTGTTTGTTCCTTTAAACACAATAGAATCCTGTATCACTTGTCAGAGCTTTTCTGGGAGATACTTTAAAGCCACAGAAGAATTTCTGAAATTATTTGAGCCTGTTTCGGAAATTTCTGTTTTGTGTTCCCAGTACTAGGTGTAGTTAACACTGGATTTACAGATGCCTGCAAAGAATTGCAAATGAAAAATGAGTAAATAGTAAATTAAATTAAATGCTCTTCTTGGGAGATACAAATGGAACAGTAGAGAAGCACTCCTGATTTTTGCTGTTGCCTTATTGAGTCATATGTTGTTTAGCTCTTGTAAAATTAAAGATATAAAAATATTTTTAACCTGTAAGGTTTTTTTTTTAAATAAGGGTCTAGTAAGGGTCTGCGTAGGATTGAATGAGTACCCAGCCATGCAGCAGTCTGACTTCAGATACTGATGTCATTATTAAATATTCATTTTAAAGTTCTACAGTTTTTAATGAAATTATTGAATATTAATCTGCTGTCGAGGCAGTCTTTGCCCTACCCTAAATTTGGTTCTTACAATGGTAGACTTTCCATTCATTGTGGCTGTGGCTTATAGTAGAAGGAATTAATTAAATTTTTGTAGCCTTTTTCCCTTTTCATTCAGTTTACAATTCCATATAAAATTCAGTTTATTTTGTTGCTTTTCTTTGACATTAGTGGCTATTGGGTTTTCTTCACTTTGCACCTGATTTCTGAAATAATTAATACACTAATCTTCTTATGTTTTACCAAGAGTTTCTTGTAACATTTTTCAGAATGCCTGTGATTAGACAAGTGTTTATATCTTGGGTAAATTAGCAGTCTAAGTATCTCTTCGTTTCTTCTCACATGGTCATGTAAAATCCATGCAGATTTTTCTTTCTCCTAAGATATTAACCTGAAATATTTTGGAATTTTCCATTTTCTTGACTAATTTTCCCCTATTGAAAGAAATTATAATTCTGCCCTGGCTTGGAATGAGAGTTATTATGAGACCCATTAAATAGATGTATTTGAATTGTGCTTTTAAGTTTTGGCATTTTATAGTGGGAAATTACTTCATGGAATTACTGTCCATGTTGAAAACTGGAATAGAAGGCCAATTTTTTTGTCATAAGCCCCACTTCCTTCTTTGCATTCAGCCCATGCCCTGTCTTTGTGCTCATTGATATAAACAGCCACAAAAGACAGGATGGACTCCTTTAAATCAGGATGTAATGCCTGTATGTGCCAGTGATGCATCCTGAACTTATTATATACGAACCCACAACAATCAGTATTCCTAAGAAGCAACAGAATTAGTAGTGATGGAGAGAATTTCTATGTCCTATTGGCTTTACACACATGCAGCAACAAGGACAATTTAATATGCAAAAAATACAAGCATATTTAAATAATGTTCCCTGAAAAGACAAGAGTCCATTGTACATACATACACAGGGTCACTAGAAGTTAAGTGAGCATATCTTCATATCATGTGTTTGAAATTTTGTTAGGTCCCTGTGATGATGATATACCTCATGCTGTGAGCACTTAAAAGAAACTGGTTGTCTTATAATGAGATGGGAATTGATTCCTTAATATTGGTTACAAATTATGATGATTTTGGAAACCCTCTCAATATTCTGGATCACTTTGAATATTCTGACATATGTTCAGTAGCATTGCAAGGAATGTGAATTTCAAAGCCTCCAATTATTAAGAAATTAATTTAGGAATGATGCAAACGTTTCAACTTTTTCCTCTAGGATTTGCCTTTTATTGCATGAGAAAACATCATTCTAATATTCCTCTTTCAGTTTGCAGTTTTTACTTTTTTTTTCTCCTTTTTCCCTTTTAATAAAATTAATGTAGTTGAAACTGAAGTAAGACAGGTGCCAAACCTTTTTCTTAATTCCACTTCAGCAGCCTGGGTGGTCAGAGTACAGGAACTTGACCCCTTTTTGTTGCTGTCTTGTGTGTTTCTCCCTTGTGAAAGCCAATACAATCTGCAAAGCCAGCACAGATAAAGAGCCCTGGAGGGTTGTGGTATAGTAGCAAGACTGTTTTGTGACCATGTTCTGAAGGGAGACCGCAGGTGACAGTATTATTTACTTTTGTTGCTTGGGGTCCAAAGAGAGAATAAATTGCTATTGATTTTTGAGACATTACAGTGAGGTGGCTGAATGCCTGCAGAATCGCTGGGTGGTAAGACAGTCAGAGTCTGCATGGAGACTGCTTTGGAAATCTTTCCCCCCCGCCGTTGTGTTGGTTTGTTTTTTTCTTAATTTTCAGAACCAGCTGCTAGAAAAATTTGTTGTTTATTACAAATATATTTTATCTCTCCAAAGAATAGAATTCAACAGCCATTTTATAACAATTTGAAATAGATGAATGGAGTTTGGAAAACGACCATCTGTGTACATTACTGTAAAGAAGAGAATGCTGAGCGTTGCATTAAATTAACCACTTCATGAAAGATATCTCTTTCAGAGGTATAGCAATTTAAAAGAAGAAATTCAGCTGTATGGAAGTGGAAATGATACACAGCTAACAGTTTTCCCCACCCTCTCATCACAAAGCTCGTTGTTGCCGACTATTCACGTTTTACATAATTAGTCTACGGAGGTACTTTGCCAGTCGGGGGAAAAAGGAACCCGCTACTTTAAATTTTGTTACTTGAAGATTTTATAGCAGTGCTACATCGTAGTGACACCTGCTGGGAGAGATCTGAAGGAAACAGCTGAAACTATGGCTGCTGCCTGTCAGCTCTGTTCCTTGAGTCCAGAGCGTGTTCCCGGCGTGGCAGTACGGGATGACGCGCGGTTCGTAGCTCCCCTGGAGGGCATCTGCTGTCACTCCTCTCCGAGGAGCCTGACTCCCCTGCCACATCCACTGAGCCTCACAAACTCACTCGGATGTCCTTGGACGTTTGGATCTCCCAGCTTGGCCTTAAATGCACAGCACCAATGAGCCTAGGTGGATGTGTAAAGTAGTGATGGAGGGTATTCAGAATGGTGAATCCCAGGAATTAACCTGCTGCACTAAGGGGGACTTAAAACAAGATTTCACTCTACGTTATATGATCAACATTTGTGTGTTTGCTGTTCTGCAATGATAATTTATGACTGCATTCATACCTATTTGGCTATTTACCGTGGGAAGAGGAATTTCTTGTGTGAAGAAGCTTTTCAGGACAAGCTTCCAAATATAAATAAAGAGAAGCTTATTGATTCTAAGCTGCAGCTCCCTCCCACATGAAAGCTGAATGGGGTGAAATTTCTAAGACGTCTACCAATTGTAACTTTCAGTTTTCAAATCATGCATAGAACTGTGAAACTAGCAAACATTTTTTGTCAAAAGCAGTGGAAATAGCAGTGGGATTGTATACTTGTTCCTCAGCTTCTGCAGCCTCATTTTTGCTTCTTGCATCTGGTATAGCTCTCTGATTTATAGCTCTTGGTGTATTTGTCTTGAGATTTGCCTCAAAACAAGCGGGATACTAGAGCCTGAGAAATAGCTATCTGATTTCTGTCCAGGATACTGCCTGTCAGAGTCTTACTGAAGATTTATGTAAAGCAGTCCCCTGAACAAAAGTGCAAGGCTTTTGTCTGTTCTTAAAGCTACAGAAACCTTTTTTGTTTCTTTTCAAATTCTATGCAATTGTTTTTCCATTCAGTTAAGAAAGTTCTCAGAAGTGACACCAAAACTCAAAGAGTTTCAAAGAGTTCCCCGTAATCTCCCCTAAGCACCCTCTCCTTTCTTGACTCTGAGGTACAGGATGATGGGTTTGGGTGAAGTTGTATTTCTGTTGCTAACAGCAGTGCTCAAAATTTTCTCCTATTTCTAGGTATGCATATTACCCATCCATAAAAATTATGTGAAGTTCAAGATTTAGTTAATTGCCATAGACAAAGAAAATACACTTTCTGGCTTCTGAGCAGAAGAGCTCTGTAAAAGACGAAAGACCCTGAAATTACCTTCCTTTATCTTTCCTAAGAAAGGGCTACTTGTATTTCCCAGATTGACAGACATTAAGCCAGCAGCCTCTCCATAACAGTGAAGCCTTGTAACAATGAGGCTGTGCCAGCAAAGATCAATAACTGCCACTTAGTTGAAGGGTAACAGTCTGTTCCTACCTAAACCAGTAGTTTGCCCATGACAAATAATCCTTGAAGATAATCAGATCACACCACTTGATTTAATTCACTTTCTGCAGCAGGGGTATTTGTTCAATGGACCACAAACCCCTCTGGTTTAGCATGATTTCATATATATTTGCTCATTCGTCTTACTCCACACTATTAAATTTTGTTTCTGTTTCTTATATCCAAAAGGTCTTGCTGTATAGCTGTACAAATAAGTTTTCCTTTAAAACATTCTCTGCTTCAGCTTCCTAATGCAAGTCCTAGCCTAGTAAACACCAGCTTCCAGAGAAGTAAAACTTAAGGGAAGCCCTGATAGTGACATTTAATATCATCTTATGAGAGACTGGTGATGGTCTGCTCCATTTCTGCTGCTCCTGGCATACTCTTCTATCCAAGAAATCTTTTACAGCTAACTTTCTGTGGAAGCTTCTGGGCTGTCTCATCCTGGGTTTTCTTGAGAGCTAAGAGAATGTTTAAAAGTGAATTTGTGGGAGCCAGGCCAGCCTGAATTCTAACACTGATAATCTCTTGCTGTCCTGAGATTCTTCATTGTTGGATAATGAACTTCTAAAGTTGTGTAATGGTCCTTGATCTTTACACTTGTACTTATTTTTCTAAGAAATGTTTTATTTTGTAATATTTAACCCATGAAACAGCACAATGAATTTTATACATCTTTCATAAGTACAGTATTATTTTTGTGCAGGTTATTGTCCTTTACAATGCAGCATCAGGTATGAAATTAGTTAATGCTGTAAGTCTGCAGAGAAACTTTTTGAGACAAAAATAAAATTGCTTTGAAAAAAATGTACTTTAATTGAAAACCCATTTAAGGAGTAAAGTTATATTATTGATTATGATCAAAATGTCGCAGATGCTGATGATTTCATCAGTTTCTGGTTTAGACATGTTATAAATCTTTTAGTGTAGGCAGGTGAATGTGAATGAGGTGAATATTTTCAAATTATAGTGGCACATTACTTTTTATGTATAAGTTTTTTGTTCTTTTCAGTGTACTTGTGAGTGGAAACAGCTTTTTAAGAGTTGCACTAAGAAAATAACACACAATTAAATGTTCATTATAAATCAAGCCAAAATCAAACTGGTTTATGCAAAATAAAAAAGTCTGTTTAAAAATCATGACAAATTGTTTCAAGGATTGCTGAAAAATTATTTAGTAGTTACTCTGCTAGAGGAAAAACTGTGTAGGAAACAAGTGTAAACAATTAAGCTTTCAAGTATAGTGAGAAATTAGGCCAATATTTTTTATAGTAGAATAAGTTGCAACCTCTTTCATTCAAGTTTTCAGATCAAGATTCATAAAGCAGTATTTATTACCTACATTAATTTGAAGATTATCTAGGATGAATCTGCATTACAGACTAATAGCATTGGATTTTGTGGCAATGATAAACTCTTAAGAATGGTAAATACTCAGCAGTAACTGTATTTTCCAAGATGTATAGCCCCTTACTATCCATAGGAAATTCTACAGGGAGTAGGTAGATAATAAATTAGCTACATTTTTGAAGGTTACCTCTCCTTAAGTTCCTGGAATAATTAATCAGGCCTTCTTGTTCAGGGCCTGAACACAGCTGACTCACTTAGCATCAGTTTTAATTCAAAGCACATGTGTGACAGGAATCTTTCATACAGGCTGTGTGGGTGGTGAGAGAGCACAAACTGAGAGCCACAGATACTGTTTGCAACTAGAGTTCTCTGCTTGCATAGGTGTATCCCGAGCTAGGACAGGGAAGTTGGCCATCCTCCTACAGCTGAAGCTGAGATGTTTTGTATGTATACCAGATTCGTGAGGCGTTAGATATGGCTTCTTTTAAATGCCAAGGCTGGTGTAAATTGTAGGCTCTGATCCCTCTATGCACACAGAGACTCAATCACTGTGGTGAGAGTGGAAGAACCCTCTTCCTGCTCCTCTTTATAGCTTAGAGTTTTTTCCTGGAAAGAAATTGTGGCTTCATGGTGACCATGGTCTGGAAATCAGCAGTCAGATGAGTGCTCTGATTACTACACCATTGTATAAAAGGAGTACTCTTATGTTTCCTCTAACTGAAATCAAGTAAGTATCAGTGTGCTGCTAGCACAGTTTTGCACAGTCCTTTTTAAGCTGAGCTGTGAGGGCTGTACCTTCTTGAAGAAAGGGTGATGCTTATTATGGCATGATTTGTGATGGAAGGTACAGCCCTAACAGCTCAGCTTGTGATATTGCTGCTTCTTACTTCTTACCCCTGTGGTGGTCTGCACTCTATTTTAAAGGCTTTACAAGTGTGCTACATAAACTGTGCTGAGACTCTGATGGTGGTTTTGAGAACAAGTTGACAATATTATTTTTTTTTTTTTTTAATTTGCTCAGTTCCTCATGTCCTACCCAAAAGACAATCTTCTGCTGCAGTGTGGGGAGAGCAGCAATTCCATAAATATGTACGGTATATAAGCCAAAATATTTGTAGCATGAAGTTACAGACAGTTTTTTATAATGAGGTTCTTTATTTCGAAGTTGTCTGCTTCCCTGAAAATACTAAGCATGCCGTTTTGCTTTCTAGAAAGCAGATATTTGATGTCCTTAAGTGAACACTAACTGAAGGATACTACAAACACTGGTGTGGATCTTTGGTTTATTGTTTAACGAAGTGCCTGACTGTCCGGAGCACATCATGTGGTGTGCATTCTTTACTGCCAGGATATGTGAAGAAAACAGGAAATAGAAACAAATAATTTTTTTTACTACTTTTTTTTTTCGCAAATGCCCCTCCCTTCCCCCCAATTACCATGGTCCTTGTAAAGGTATTTGACTGCTGTCCAATTCTTAGAACAATAGATTGTAAAAATAAGATGGCAGAGAAAAAGAATTCATGTTCTTTGTGGAACTCCTGAACATGCTGATTCAGTCGTAGTCTTTTAATTTGAGCAGCAAATTCATCTGCATGTGGCTGTCTGTGTCAATCTGCTAATTATGATAGAGATAGTCATGAATATCACAGAGCTGATAAGAACAGACTTAAAGTATTTGACTGCTAAAGCTTAAATTAGAACTGAAGTTGAATCTGGAGACTAAAATGCATAAGTAAATAATAGTAATAATCATAATTTCCTGTACATAATTGAAAAAAACCCCATAGATTATGGAAAACAGGATGCATTTTAGTAAAAGTCAGAATGCCACTACCAGATAAGTGGCTTCAAAGATGCCTGTGGTTGCAGGTTTAGCTGTCAGCAGTATCACAGGTACTGTCCAGACTTCACAGTAAAACCAGCTATCTTTTATGCAACACTGCCTAGTATTTTCAGAAAGTTGTATTATCTTCCTCTTGCTTTAATGCCTTGAGAGGGGTGCTAAACTTAGTAATGTTTTGGATTTTTTTTCTTGTTTGTTTTTTTTTTTTGGTTTGGTTTCTTCCTTGGGTTTGGGATTTTTTTTTTTTTTTTTTTTTTTTTTTTTTTTTTTTTTTTTTTTTCTTCATTTTTCAAACTTGTTTTGAAAGTAACCAGACTCTTTGGATTTGGGTTGTAATCTATTTAAAGGATAAGGAATTATGTCGATTAAAATCACAGGTGGCACAAAGGTGACATGGGAGCTTCATCCAGTTTTGTTCAGGGATTGGCAAAACAAAATTCTGAGGTTATAAAGTAGCAAAGGTGTGGTTTAGGAGAGCTTAAAATCAGGTGTTTCACTAACACAAAAGTAACAACTCTTAGTCATTATTGACTTGCATTGTGTTTGTAGCAGTGACCCAGAGGTGAAAGGCTCCACATCTCATTTCCAACACTCTGAGCTATGTAGCCCTCCATAATTTAATTTGATGCAAAGCAATTATCAGGCAATTGATTTTTATTGATTGTGCTGTAGGACAGAAACATTTCTGTTGCAACAGACAAGAACTTCTGGGATTTCCATCCACCCCTATTCACAGTAAGTAGAGATACATTTAAAGCTATGTAACTGAAGCTCTTAATGACCTTTTATGTCAGCAGATAGAATGTTTCTTTCTTTACTTTTTGTGCCAGTGCAGGCCCTCTGATCTTTCTTAAATTCTTTGTACTTTTTGTGTCCTTTATTTTGCTTTCTTGTGGTTTGCATGGATGCTTGCTTTCTTGCTCTCTCTTTTCTCCCCAAACCCTCTAATTCTTGAATGTTTTCTAGTATCTCTTTCACCCTTCCTCCTTGCAGTATTTTCCAATGCCAGGTCTTCCTCTTACATACATTTTTTCCTTACTAATTTCTACCATATTTGATGACCCTGTAGTGCTGTTCTCTGTGGATCCCCTTTCTATAATCTTTTGTCTTGTAGTTCTCATGTTCTCTTGGTACTTCTGTGGGGATTTACTTCTTTGCTCCAGCAGTTGCTGTCTCAGCCAGTGCTCTTTTCACCTCCTTTGTACACGTGAATTGTACCTGTAGAGCTCTCTTCGGAAACCTACAGCACTAAGTGTATGTTAGGGCTGTAATTTAACCCATGTGTGTAGTTTCATATAAAGTGTGGATGCTTCATCTAATAGGCATTGAATTGTGACATGCAGATTGTTTCAGATATCAAGTACTTCAATTTATAGCACAGTTGCCTATTTTTCCTAACTTATTAAGGACAGGAATATATACCACATAATTTCATGCTGGGATATGACTTCTGACAGTCTCAGTATAATGTATAGAAAGTAATGTAGCATAGATTTAAGAGTGTAAATAAAGTGGAGGAAAAAAGGCTATTTTAAGAGCTCTGAACTATCCTGAACAGTTAGAATTATATTTGCAATTTATTATGTTATTGTAAATTCCAGTATATCTTTTTGGAGTGTATTCACTGTGCACTGATGGATTATTTTAACTCCCAATTTTAATATAAATTCCTCCATGATCACGTTATTCTCTTGGAAGTAGTTTAATTGCATATGGAAAAAAAGTAACTGAAAATGAATCATAGCTTGTTAAAACTGAAAGAAAATGTTAAAAATGTTTTTAAATGAGGACTTTCAATAGAAGTTTTATTCTGAGTAATTGTCTTGGTCTATAGATCTTGGACAACACTGTCAGTGAAATTGGTTTCACTGTTGCTCTCTGATAAAGATGACCTGGAAATTCAGGTCAAGAGTTTCAGTATGGGCAGTAGAAGACAACTTTATGGGCTACTCGTGGGAGTTGATAAAGGTTTTGAAAGAGCTTTGGGAAATCTTTCCACTGAAGCATTTTTTTCTTGATGCAATGACTTAGGAGACAGAACATTCTGCTGCTGATCTTTGTAGATTGTTTAATTCCCTGCAGTTCAAGGCAGATTGTTAAATGTGGCTGAAATGTGTGCTAAGAAGATAGGGCTGACTAAGTTTCCTTCTGCCAGTTTTTGGCAAACTGATATTTGAATATTGTTGTAGTTGTCCTTTTAAATGTGATATTAATACTTTTAAAGCCACTTCCATCTGTTTTTTCTTTTCTTTTTTTTAATTATTCCAGTGTTGCTATATACTGCAAACATACTGTCTGTTGCTCATTTTGGCTTTATATTTACAAATGGAAATAACTCATTATAAAAATGCAGAAAATGATGGCACTGATGGAAAATTATGCTAGGCTTCTATATAGAATTATTACAGTATAATATATAATATCTGTATTACACTAGTCATTTTCTTTGATTAATTAATAAAGCTTACTTACTAAATTAATAACAACTTTAAATCCTTTAAGAGTGATTTAGACACGTATCCTCTGATGTGCAGAATTTCAGAAAGGGTTTTGTATGTGTAGTCTGGAACTTTGGTATGAAAGGAGAATATATTTTGTGAGTGTAACAGCAGCCACGTTTTCCAGTGTCCTGTATCTAGTTAAGTTTGATAGAGTTTTCAGAAGTCAGTGAACACTTTGAGGACAATCTTCCCAATGTCCCATTCTAGTCCCCATTTTCAGGTCTTAATCCACTACAGTTATGTTATTAGTCCACTCCCTTGCCCCTTTCCAATAAAGTTTTCTTATTTCAGGACAGACTGCAACTGCACATCATTTTGGACAGACTTACAAACAAGACAAACGTTCAGGGATAAATTATTCCTCAGTCATTCTCGGTGGTTTATGGTTTTTCTGAGCCAAAGTGTGAAGCTGCACTTATTTACTAGGCATTGGTAACAATTTTTACTTGTACTTATCTATTACCTTTTGAACCCATCTATAGATAAAGAAAGCATTGATTGGGGGAACCTGTTCTGTACCAGGGCAGTTAAGGAAAGAATGATGTCAAAGAGAAAAAGAAGGCAGGCAGTGAAATTCAGGAGAAATTTGTAGAAGTGTAGAAACTTCAAATGTCACAAACTATTAGTGTTTACCAATGTAACAATTTAGTCCCATGAAAATGAATGTTGGGTATAAACAGTTAAGAGGAGGCATGTAGCATCCCACAGTTAATGCTTCTGAACTCCATAATGAAACCATGGGAAAATAAGTGGCATTATATGTATCAATCAAGGTTAGTGTACAATTATTACAACATTCAGGTTTTCATTAGCTTGATTTGTGATCAGCAGCAAATCCAGCAAGTTAAAATCCCTTTTCTGCAATTTGGGAATGGATGTCCTTAACTCTTTTTCTGCAAAGCTGGAGAGTGTAATATTGAAAAGGAGTGAATGACTATTTTACTACCTAACAATGATGGTAATATAGGTAGTTTTAGAGTACCTATGTAATTGGGAATAGAAAGGTAACAGCTATTTTGTGAATTAAATAGGGGAAATAATAGAGACAGATGAAACTTAGTAAAACAATAAAATCTGTTAAAATAATAATCCTCCTTAGCTTATTGAATAAAGGTAGAAGTGAAGGAATGTCTTATGAGTGTCTGATAGCAATTATCATTGGGAGCATTTATTTGATCGGTTTGTGAAAACAACAGTGTGTCACTTCGATTATTTTTGGTTGTTTTTCCAGTTTAAAGTAAAGTCAACTCGCAAAACTTAAGAAGATTTCTTACCCATTTAGCTATTTCAGGAAGATGTGCTTAATATGAAAAATTAATCTCTTCTTAAACCCCAGTCAGAATAAGCCATATAAAATGAGCAATGTCATCAGTTCCCTTTAAATACATGGCTTTTGGGAGTGCCCAGCAGCTCAGGGCATAGTCCAGCACATTACAGAACTGAAATCCTGGTCAGTTTTCCTGATGTTTAAGTCATATTAGACTTTAAAAAAAAATTAGAATAAAATTAATGGCATTCAGTGGAGGCGGATAGTTTTGTCTGCTCACTGACTACTGCAGAGCATAAGTCAGTATTTACCACCCAAAATGTTCTTACTACTGAGTTCTTGTAAGTAGAGCGATTACAGCAACTCGGGTAAAGCAGCACAGGGAATCTAAAGACTGTCCCTTGTTAACCAAGCCTGCTGTTTTATTAAAAATTTCAAAACAGTCACCAAAGAAAGAGACCTCATGTGCTATGATACAGATCTCATATTTGCTTTGTATAGTCTTTTCCTAGTTACTAGGGATACTAGTTACTAGTATGCCTTCATTGAGTGACTTAGGTCTAGTGAATCCTAGGACAATTTTGTTAGGTTAAGGGTCTAGAAATTCTATAGTAGGACTCCTAAGCATTGAAAACTTGGAATCATTTGAGGGCAGAATGACAGATTAATGGCAAGATCAGTTAAGTGTGGAGGGGAGAAATCAATTTATAACAGATATATCACTACTTATTAATGGACTAATTAAATAGCCTAGGGTAATCCTTTAAATGATTCCTAGAATACAGTGCATTAATTGACAGCCCTGTAATGCTCTTTGAGTTATTGTAACTTTTTCTCCATATATTTGAAATGGAATATTGCTCCATACATAAGGAGAGTTCAATTTTATTGATGGTTTATTGGTCAGTGAAGTACAAGATATGGTGATTACAAACATTGAACAATAGATACAGAAGTGAAATACCAACATTGTTCTCATTTGGTAAGTTTTCACTTTTGAGTCATGATATAACATCCAATCAGTCATCATTGCACACATAGTTACAAGTCTTTTATCTAAGTGTTTTAATATATATTGCATGTTAGCTACTAAATTTGTAGCCTTTTTGCTGTATTATAGCAGTCAGACATAATTACAGCCTCAGATGTCTGAGGTTAAGTTTCACAGTTTGCACACACAGACATACTTAAGTATTTGGAAAAGTAACAAAGAATTACTGTTAGTTTGGATATAACAAGTAGGATCATGAAAAGAAATAATAGGTCATTTAAGATAGTGAAGACTTTAAATGAAAAAAGTAATCCAACCTAAAACATAAATAAAGCAATTTTATATATGCTTATATATATTTCATTGATAAACAGAGAATTCAGTTACAGAAGGTAGTGTTTGAACAAGGAATGATCAGTACTTTGCTATTAATAATTTCTGGAGGAGTTTTATTCAAGGCAATGTTAGATGATCATTATCTTCTGGGGAGATGAAATCTACCCAAAAGATAAATTGATTTAGACTTCAATATAGGTCGTGTGTCCAGCTACATATCACTTCAAAGGAATCAGTCGATTGTACAAGATTGATTTAAAATGTTTCTAATTCATTTTGTCACACTTTCATTAGTGTATGTGATAGCAATAATTCAGATAAATATTTGAAAGAAGTGGCTGCCTGTTAAAAATTCAGTTTTCTTCTAATGCTGATACCAGATATGCATTTTGAAGGAGTGTGCACATAAACAACTCAATGTGGCTCATATTTGTATAGTGTATCTTAGGAGTATATGACTAAAATTAATAGAACAAAAGTGAGTAAAACAGTGTGAGTTAGATCTTCTCTGTCAAAGTATAGTTAATTTTAAATATCATCAGAGTATTTTGCTATATATTTATTAACTTTTATGGAATTATAATGTGTTTTAAGCACATACTTATGTTATTTGCATATTTGCCCTATATTAATATATTGCCATTAGGAATCTTAGGTAAATAGACTTATTCAGAAACTGTAATTTTCCATCAATTTCAGTTTTGGCACTGAACACTAGACAGACAATGAAAATATTACTGTGGTTAACATTTACTTTTATTCAATTAATGAATAATTATGAGAGAGCTTACTTTCCTTAAGTACAGTTATCTCATGTATTTAGTGGCTTGCCATTCATTATGTTTCTAAATTAATAATAACACAAACTGTGGAATAAATGCCATTTGGGATTACAGCTGATGATGACCCCCAGTCTGGCTCATCACTTGTAATATTTCTGTCTTGTGGTTCTAAAGATTTTCAAAGTAATTGAATCTTTCCTTTTTGTGACTGAACTCCAAAGGGGTTTTTCAATTCCCTTGTTGTCTTTTATAGCCATAAAATTAAATTTTTTATTCCATGGCTTCTGTGTTAGTAGAATTTCTGTAGAGAAATATTAAATATGAAAGTCTTCTAACTGGGAAGAAAGGAGGTTTACATTCTCTTTACTAATCTATTCTGATCAAAAACAGCTTTTATAAAATTATAGCAAGGAAATACATTTGTGGACTTGCTATTAAAAAACCAAACAACAAGATAAAAGCATTACAGTTCAAACTACTGGGAGCAACATCAAGAGTGCTCTGTATAATTGCCTTCTTAAAGTGACATCTCCTTTAAAGGTCCTGAAAGTTTTATAGAGCTATGCAATTGATCTGCTCTTCAAGGCTGGTAGGATTTTTAATATTTTTTTTAACCTTGAAGGCAACTCAGTTCTGAACTGAAATGTGTTTTCTGAATCATATTCTTCAAATTTTAAAACCAGTGTCTAATTCTCTGTCAGAAGCAGGAAAGGTGACAACATTGCATGACTTTCTTTTGGCTGAGTTCTCCCAGCTCAAATACCTTGTGCAACTGCAGCACTGCAATAATACCTGCTCACCACAAGACATTGTATGGGTTCACTGGACAGAAACAAGTTGGAGATAAGATCTGCGAATCTTGTCTTAGAAAACAAGGAAGGAGTATTTGGAAGAAAGGAGAAACAGCTTTCCTGTCTTAAACTGAGTTCTTGATGGGCATAAGACAGAATTGAACAGGCTACTAAAACATTGATAGTTGATTTATACAAAGCCCTTATTTGATAGAAATCAGTTTCCTGACAGAATTATGACAGAACAAATGACACAAGACCATTGAGACCTTTCTTCAGCTGGATTATATAAATAATCCTGAAAAAAGTGTCAATGATGACATTATACATGAGTTCATTTTTGTAGTACATTTTCAATTTTAGAACAACTATGGTAATAAAGTTATACTTTGAACAGCTGAGGTATACTATTTAATGCACTTTCTGTTCAACTTCACAAATTTTCCTTCATACCTTTTGAATTTTAGATTTTTTTTTTCATGGGCTTCTCAAATTGTATTTCAAAAACATACTACATCAACATTATGCCTCAGATATATGATGAACTTCTGACTCTCCCCAAGTAAATGTAGAAGACAAGCTTCCTGTTTCACTTAATGATTTTTACATTAAAAGTAGATGTTGGGTGTCAGTTCCAGGATATGGTAACTGGGATACTAGAGTGGATTCGGACTATTGACTACTGTGTAATTGTTATGTCCTATATCTATCTATATATATGTATGTATGTATGTATGCTGCCCTTCTGACCTTTCAGTTCAAGTGTGAGATTTTAATAATCCGTTGGACAAAGTAAGCCGTGCCAGGTATTGAATTGGGCATTAACTTGGCAACATGATACTCAACACTTCAAGATAATTGTTCTTTTAAAATTCAGTCTTGTAACGAAATGTGGTAGGTGCAAGAATATGCACAGACAAATGATGTATATACATCTGGAGGGAGTAATCAGAAAGAATAATGGTTATTGGGCATCTTTCATACTCATGTTCAGATTATAGGAGCATTTTCAAAGTTGGAGTCTGATCATTCAGATTTCTTCCAGATTGTCCCATGAAGACTAAAAGTCTGAAAGTTGCCAAGCTGCCTTTGAGTTGCTTTGGAATATCTTCCTTTGAAAAGAAAAGATTAAGGGTTTTTGTAAACTTTAATACTGTAAAAAGCAACTTTGTGCTTTTTCATACCTTATTCTTCTGTCATCATCCTGATGGCTTTTGCATTGGCTGATTGTCACCACTTCCATCCTTCTGTAGGAGCTGATGCATTGGAAGGACACATCTGGCTGGTAGTCCATGGGTGTGCTTCATAATCACACCGTGCACAGGGGTCTTCAGTCTGGGGACAAGATATTATAATGTGCAAGAGTGGTACCACAGCCACCTTCTAGACATGTGGGTGAATCCAGTCAGATGTCAGTGTGAGGCATGGTTCTGTAGAGCCCACAGCCTACAGTCTGTGTAGAAGACAGAACAGGCTGTATTTGGTCTTAGGAAGAAAATGCTCAGAAGAGGTGTAGTTGCTGTCTAGCACTGTCTAATTGGATGATGCACTTTTCACAGGCACAGATAGGACAGGAGGCAACAGGCACAAGTTCTAAAAAAGAAAGTAATATATTAGGTAAAAAATAATCATGAGAGTATTAAAGAATTGGAGCAGGCTGCAGAATCTCTTTCCTTGGTACTCGTATCTTGACTGGACGCAGCCCTAAGCACCCTGATATAATTGTCTGCTTAAGGCAGCAGTGTGGACTAGATGACCTACATAGGAAGGTCTCTTCCAGCCTTAATAGCTCTGTGGTTCAACCCAGTCTTCCCATCAGTCATGCTGGTACTAAGTGTCTGTCACGCTGTCAGACTCCTTTTTCTCCTCATCTGTCTCTGGTATCAGCCTGCCCTGCACTTCAGAAAGACAGCTTAGAGAATAGTGCAGGAAGTGGCAGGACTAATCCATTAGTTCATACCTAAAATTCAAATGGAAAGGAACTGGAAATTTAATGGAAGCAAGACTGTGTGGTAGTTCAATCTTATTGATGGACAAATCTGTTTCAGAAAACCAGGGATCCAGTGTGCTATTTTAGCTGTTGATAACACCTGTGTCCATATCTTGGAAAGAATAATTTATTCTGGGCCACGGCTTTGTCAGCCAGATGCCTGGCTGCAATAAATGTTTTCTGAAGAAGCAGGTGCAGTGAGGCTGCTATAGAAAAAAGCAAAATGAAGGCCTGAAATGTGGCCCTGACTTGTATATTTAAAGTATAGCTGTCTTTGCCAAGGTGTCCACTCAGGCAGCATTCTTTAGGATGGAAGCTCATTGGCCACATGGATGCAAGT
The DNA here is from genome assembly GCF_022539315.1 of Serinus canaria. Taxonomy (NCBI): domain Eukaryota; kingdom Metazoa; phylum Chordata; class Aves; order Passeriformes; family Fringillidae; genus Serinus; species Serinus canaria. Next base: position 32,036,090 of record NC_066316.1, read on the forward strand.
TGCCTGGTTCTGCATGCTCAGCTGAAGAAGCTGAATGGTGTGTGGGGGCTGGATCTGCCAGTGTGCATCCACCCCCACACATGGTGCTTGTGCTGGGCCCAGGGGCTGAGCCAGGCATGTGGCTGGCCAGTGTGTGCAGCCCGTGTAGGCTCTGTAAGAGGCTGCACAAGCTGAACTGAGAGAGTGGAGCCCTGTGTCAAAGCCAATACATTCTGAAGGCAAACATAACACACTCTGGGAATATGTTTGCCTTTGTGAAAACTGAAATCACCTGACAGTCTGACAAATGCTGTTGGTAACAAGACTTATGGCAATGTCTGCAAGTGAAAGTGGCATCAACATAAGTAAATAATTTTAGAAAATTTTTCATTCAGAGGAACTACCTTCTGCTGGTTTCTAAATTGATTAACCTGGAAAAGTATGTCCTTTGTGAATGGAAAGGCTGGAATATGGGAGTATAAGACAAAAAAAAAGTCTTGCACTACAGAATCATTCACATTCTCAAAAGCCATGGGGACTTCGTGCTTATAAATGTAGTTTTCAAACACTTATCTATAACAGTGAACATTTGGCTTGGAGTGCTTTGCCACATGAATTTCTTTGGAGTCAGAAGGCTACTGATGCTCTCGAGCACCATATTCTTTAGAAAATATTTGCAAGATTGAGGGTTTACAAATAGTCTTCATAAATGCTAGTTTCCTACTTGAAGTATGAAAGTATTTTCCCAGAAGGGTGATGACTTTGAACAGTAGCCATGGAGTGTTTGTGCAGTGTGAGGAACAAAGTCAGAACACAATCTGATTATAACCTCCTGGCAGCAGCTGTTCAAATATTGTTTCTCTGCTTCCATCTCTGTAGAGAATTTGTCTCACAAATATAAACAGTTAAGTCAGTAGATAATCTTATCTGCTAAAAATAATGACTGCTGGTAAGTAATAAAATGATGTACCATTTCTTTTTTCTAACTGATGACTGTAATGTTTGCATGGAGGCAATTGGCAAACAAATATTTTCTTGTTTGGTTAGTCCATCCAGACTTTCCATTGGTCCTTTACAAAATGAAATAAATTCTGTGTTGAGACTGGCATGTTAGCAAAGCTGACTACTGCAAATCTTACTAAGAAAGCTGGCTTAGAGCCTCCAGGGTCAGTTACTGTGCTGTGAGATACTTTGCGCGTACTTGGTGAAATATTGCCATGAACAAACAAAAGATATTCTGCCATTTCAATGTCGATGTGAGGGATGTGTTCATGAGAACCAATCAGCTACAATAATGCAAAATCATTCAAGCAAAACAAAGCAAACTACAGAGTAACAAGGTTTAGAAAGATCACCCTGAAAACACCTTTGTCTTTAAATAACTTTTGAAACAAACAAAATTAATATTCATGAAACTGTGAAACATTTATGGCATGAAATGAGGGCAAACATAAATTTTTTATCATCTTTTGTGGAAGCAATGGCTAGAAAGTAATCTGGTGGCAGATAATTAAACAATTAAAGAATTAAGAAATGAAGAAGTGTATACAAGGGGGAAATGCCTCTTGACATTACTTAGTTACATGGCTATTGCTATTAAGATGATTAGAAAACAATGCTGCAAAAAGGATTCTACATCTATGTTGCTTCTATACTATATTCTAAGAACATATTTCTAGGTTTTTTGTCTACTGCTAAGGGTTTTCAGCTGCTTGGAAAATAACTCAGGAGTCTACTGGATCTCTGTCAGAAAGTATTTTGTGAATAGTACCCTACAGTTACACACTTTAAAGGAATGAAACAGTTCTGAAGAAAACACTTTTCCCAATCTCACTTCTTTCTTCTTCATTTTCTAGAGCTAATATATTTTAATGTTTGTACAAGCCTTTCATATGGCCGTGTTTTTACTTTGTATCCAAATTTGGCATCTGAAGAAGTAGTGAAGGACCTGGTTTCATTTCTGACTTGTTTTCTAAAAATGCTTTGTCAATTTTTTTTCCATATAATTTTCATAGTTTGGGGGCTTTTTTTCTTTAAACTAGAGAATAAGAAAAATGATTTAACTGTAACTTGTAACTCAAAATTAGGCTGCAGATAATGCATTTGAATACCGGTTTTCAATGTTGCAATTCCCCTGTTGTCATTCTGGCCTGAAAACTGTTTAAGGAGGGTGAAGGAAATCCTTCTGTATCACTAGTACTCAGGAAATTCAAAATTTGAAATATTTGGAATGGAAATTACTGAAAATTTCTTAAATTATTCTTGTGCCACATGTAAAACATAAAATAGTGAAACTGTGAGTAAAGAGCTGTACTTAACATTTACAGAGGCAGAATCTTAATGTAAGCAAGCCTTTTGCTTATGGCCAAACTAAAATATGAAGTAATTCCTATTACAGCTAGCAGGAGCTGGGAGCAGGCATTGAAATTTACTGTCACAGTGTTATTTTCCAGTACAGTAAACTGGTTTGCAGATTGTTGCTAAATTATCACATCTACTGCTTTGGCAGATTTTGATTTTTTTTTTTCCCCCCATACCTGCAGTTCTCAATTTTTTAAATTTTTGCATGTTTGTTTGTTTCAAATGATTGTCTGCATTTGAGGCAATAAAAACTAAAGACAGAAAGAACACCCCATAATTATTTCATTTGTTCCATATTTCCTCCCCACATTCCTCAGTTACTGCTCAGGACAGAGCAGCAAATTACTGTACTACAAAACAAAAACAAGAGAGGGGGTAGGTGTCAGAGCTTGTTCTCAGAGACACTTGAGTAGATTAGGAAATTGGGAACACTGACCAAACTTGTGCTTTCCTAGTGAGGTGAGCAGGAGCTGTATTTGAAGGTGCCCTCAAGTACCAGAAGTCTCACAACATTGACAGTGAACATGAGTTTCAGATCCTTGGCAGTATAGTGCAAGGAACTCTTGAAAAGTAATTTTGAAACTTCAGATTAATAATGCAGCACCCTAAAACTTTGTCCAATGTTTCTGCAGGATGCTTTTATTGCAAATCATGGATGTTTGTGTATGGGTGTTTCAGACTTCCAAGCCTTTCTGCTTTTTCTCTGAGTTACTGGGATGACTTCTTAATTCACAAAAACTCCATAATAACAAGAGAGTTTTTATGTGTATGTTTATAGCATGTCCTAAGTAGACATGTCTTACTAAATGATATGTACAAACAATGCCATCCAGGCTAGATGTTTGTGAAGAACTTGGCCAGAGCTAGAAGTGCTGTATTTCAGATACATTTAGTATCTAGTATATTAAAAATTGAGCTGAAATTAATATTTAGCACTTAGGTCACCGGAGGTTCTGAATTAATTGATTTGGTTTCCAGTACAGAGGTACACTACATTTTTAACTTGCCTCTAAACATGAAAAATGACATTAATTCTCCTAAAAATTCTTCAGATGAATACAGAAAACAAATACAGTCGAAAACTTAAAAGCTGGCATCCCCATAATGATGTAATTAACAGATTTTATAGCAGTCACCTAGTGTAGTAGAATATGTATCTCTTTTTTCACTAGAAACACCTTTGGTTTTAAGTGGGGATGTGTTAAGCGGTGCTAGAGCTGCAAACATTGTATGTAAGTCTGTAGGTATAAATTAAGACAGCTGAGATGCCACTTCCAACAAGTGATTGTTTTTTAGCAATTAAAAGGGTGGGGTTTTTTCATTGTCTAAAAGAAATCAAGGAAACAAGTGATGGAAATCATATTTCATGTATTTGCCTTTCAATGCTGTCTGATTATTGGTCAATTAAGCTTTACTTTGAAAACATTCAGAAACCAGACTTACTGGCATCAGGGGTCTAGCTGACAGATAAGCTATATTCCTGTCTGGAATATATTATGCTTTCTAAGATATGGACTCAAATGTTAGCAACAGCTAAAATACTGTGCTCTATCCCCAGACCTCTGAAATAACCTATTTAGAAACATAATGCTAAGGTAACATGCCCCAAGATTTGAATAAATATAAATTGAATATTTTTTATGTCAGTTCTCAAGCTAGTTTGTGCAGTATATGAAAATAAAATCAGTTTTTACTATTTTTTTTTCTTAGACTTTGAGTTTCCCTGATTTTTTTTCTTTTATGCTTTCTGTTTTTCATTTCCTCCTATGAAATCTGATTATAGGGCTCCAGGGTCATGGTATGACACAATGAGGATGTGTTTTCTAGCACTTTACAATAAAGACTAATGTATTACTTTGCATAAAATTGTGTCCTAAGACCCTTTAGAGTATGACACATTGAAAGCCATAACAGTCTCTGCTATAAATCATGGAAAAGTCTTGTTCAAATTCATTGGATGGTGAACAAATTCAATCACTCATTGTGCATGGCCAATAACATTTTCATACATTAAGCAGTTGCAGTATTTATATCTCTAGTACTAGAGCCTGCCATAAGTGTATTGCTTTCAACGATGAAAGGTGACAGCAAATCTGCTTCTCCGAAATAATTAGCACATTTGTCAGGGCATATTAAGCTATTCCAAATTATTTCTTCCTGTGGAGGATTTTTTTTTTTTTTGTGCAAGTGAAAATCAGCAACTCATAAATCACAAAGACAGCAGAATGCACTGATTGCCAGCCAAATAGGATCTAAATATCTCCACCGTAAAGCAATGAAGAGTATTTTAAGTAAAATAACAATAATAAAAAAGAATGATAGAAAGTGATTGTGTCAGAATGCACTTGAGATGTAGCATGAAAATGACATTGCTGCTGGACAACAGTGGTCTGTAAACTCACAATTTTACTTTGGAAGCCATATGTATGCTTCAAGAAATGCATTGTAATTGTATTGATGGGTTTATCTGTAGAGGGCCAATATAGCTACACTCAATTTCAGTCTTATAAAATTTTATTTTCCTCCTCATGGAATAAAAAAATTAGAAGAAAGGACAGGAGGAAGGGAAAAAAAAACTACAAAACAGCTAGTTAAGAAAAGCTTTATCACATTGTAAATTTGTAGGTTACTCAATGAAACAAATATTAGCTCATGTTTTAAGTTAAGGCATTTGGAGATAATTGAGTCCAACACCCTGCTTGAACTAGAGTCAGCTAGGTTGCTCAGAGTTTTGAAATGCTCAGGGGATAGACAGTGCACAACCTCTCTTGCCACCCTTATTCCAGTGTTTCAGCACCCTTGTGGTGTAGTTTTCCCCTCTCTTTAGCTAATTAGAGCTTTCCGTCTTTCAATTTGTTGCCTTTTGTTCCATCTCTGGGTGCCAATGTGAAGAGTCTGGCTGCACAGTCTCTGTGCCCTCCCATCAAGAAGCTGAAAACAGCAGGAAGATCTCTCCTGCACCTCTAAAGCTGAAGAGAGTGAGTGGTCTCAGCTTCATCTTTACAAAGTGACTTCTGCTGGGCTTGGTCCTGTACATCAAGTCTTTTCCAAGGCTGAAAACCCTAAAGCTGGTCTCGGGACTTCAGATACACTCTCACACTTGCTCAAGAGAGGGGAATAATCTCTTTTCCACATTCTGCTTTGAGTGTTGCAAATGCAGTCCACTAGGTCACTGGGTTTTTCAGCTGCGAGAGCACACTGCTGACTCATATTCCATTTACTGTGCATCAGGAACTGCAGGTCCTTCCTGGCCAGCTTGCTCACAGACTGTGCTGTAATTGGGTTATTCCATCCCAGATACAGGGCTAATTTACCTTTGTTAGTCTTTGTGAGGTTCTTGTCAGACCAGTTCTCCACCTGCTTCTCCAGGCTGACCCTGCAGCACGTTGGCTGCTCTCTGCAGCAGGATTGGAGCTTTTCCAAAGACAAGGCTCTGTGCTTGTGAGAAACTCCCTTGCACAGATTACAATGCCCCATCCCCAGCTTTCTGGCCTCTTTCCTGGAGAGCTTGTTCCTGTCTGCTTCAGTACTCCAGGCATACTAGCTGTGCTGCCATATCCCTCCAATTTTGATGAGATCATAGCTCTACAACATTCTTCCTGGTTTTATCCCATGCTATGAATATCCATTATAGAGGTGCTTGAGATGAACCCACTATCACCTGGCTTTCAAAAGAGAAAGAAGTGTGAGAGCTTCTCTCATCCTATTACACCCTCGTCTATTTCTCACAGCCCTGGCATTGGTGCTTTAGGTGATAATAAACTTTCTCCAGTTAACCTAGTTTAAATCCCTTCCCATAAGGTCAATAAGTGTGTTTGTTCTCTTTATACCTTAAGGCAGATCTTAAAATACTGTACAACGACATAACAGTGCTGGTAGGAAGGGACTTCTGCAGTTTTAAAGCACTTAATAAAATTATGGTTTAATTTCTAAGGCTGGTATTCAGCCCACTGTTAATTTAAGGTGTAATTTACCAATTATATTCATCTGGTTTTATTCCAAAAGCTCGGGATTAGTGATGCTTTAAATTTGAATTTGAGTAGTGTGGATTGAATTAGGAATACAATGGCTACTTAGTGCTGCTAATACAATCAATCTGTACTGTGTGTTTTCACTGTGTCGCTCTCTTCTGAGCTGGGTTAGCTCAAGAAGGGATAACTCTCATGGAAATTATTTCAGGTAGTTGTAGTGAAACTACATACCTAGTCTTTTTATTCTGCTCATACAGTGTTTTTTTGCTCCTAGGTGGCTGGTAGGTCTTAATTTTCTTCCACTTTTAAAGCATCTTGTATTGTGCATGTTAATCTTTAGAAAATATTGCTATATTCTGTATGAACATGTCTGTAAACAAAAAAAAAAAGATTTTATCTTTATTGTCATATTTTAATTTATATTTTTTAATAGAAAAAAGTCTTTCTAAATTGTTTGCTAACTCTTTGAGAGGAAATTTATTTGAAAACCTAAGTCAGAGTTGTGATTCCATTTTTACTTTTCATTGATTGTCCCATACTTCATAATGAGGCCAGCTGAAAACTCTTAATCTAAATAAAGTGATTTTATTTCCCCCAGCACATTGCTAATTAACCTAATTTTGGTCATGTTTTAGGAAAGAAGTAAAGCAGATAGGAAAAAGATAGTGCTTCTTCATTAATTGGCTCATGCCACAGAAGGGTTTGTTGCAGTGGATTTGAGACTGGCATTGCTGACCCTTTCAAAGACACTGGAGGAACAGGCAAAAAAGTGAGTCAAAGAAAGAAGGCAGTAACCACCCTTGGCCTAGGGTGCTACCCATAGGAATGTCTCATTTGGGGTCTTTGTACTACTCAACCACAGATTGGAGGGTTTTTGATTTCTTTGAATTTTGTTCTCTCACCAGAAATAGGTTCTTATTTCAAAGCAGTTTCCTGCCACCTTAACCACTGATACCAAAAGTAGTGGGGAAAAGCTACCTAATACTTTGGTGCTCCATATTTTGGTAGTGGGAGACGCATAAATAAGAAATGAGATGGGCATCAGGAAAGGGGTTCCAAGTTTATAAACACATTTTATCAATTGCTGTGAAAAAACAATAGAACAAAATCTCCCAATCGCCAGCATAAAGGACTGGTAGGGAAAAAGAAATCTGTTTAGAAACAGGAAACAGAACACTGACTTAAAGACTGTTATATTGGAGAAGAAAATATTAGAGAACAGCTGGTTGGGAATCTTCTGAGCAGATGTCTTTTTATCAGAAATAATTTTCCAGTTAAACATGAATAACAATTTTGTCATAGACTTTTCCTTGACTTTGTTGGAATTTGTTGTCAAAATATAAAGGTAAAAAATAACCCTGTCCCAGCAAAAACATGAGCATAATGTTCCCTTTGTTATCTCTTGCAGACTTGCAAACTTACTGTTAGAATTTCCCATATGAAATGCATATGTTAACTGTCATGTTAGTATTTGTCTTTCTTTCCTACTTCCCTCTTTGTGTTGTTGAAAATTTCAAGCAGAGAATTTGTGAAATCTGAGAGATGCAAAATCTGTCTTCTGGTAGTCTCTGTCACATAGCAGATATTGCAAACATATAGGAAATAAAAAAGAATAGTAAAGATGAAGGAAGACTTTTACCTTGATGGTTGTAAAGTAGAAGAATTTGATGTGAAAGATGAAGTGATGCCAGTGTAAATATCAAGGTTTGTGAAGGTGGTATTTTGAGACTTGTGACAGATACAATTTTAATTACAATAAATTAGAATCACAGGATGACTGAGGTTGGAAAGTCCTGCTGGAGGTCATGTTGTCCTGGCTCAAGCAGGGCCACCTAGAACGGCTTTCCTAGGACCATATTCAGACAACTTTTGAATATCTCCAAGGATGGAGAGTCCACAACCTCTCTGGGCTACCTGTGCTGGTGCTTAGTGACCTTTGCCACCCTCTGGGCCTGGCCCCTCAGTTGGTTTTCAGTCCAGCTCTCTGCTCATCCAACCCATACCTCATTACCTTGTCTGTGACGAACTTATAAGAGGTAGTGTAGAAATTCTTGAAGTTTTACTTGACTGAATTATCTTCACTTCAAAGTTATGACAGAGCAGAATTCATGAAGTCCATTATTCACTGTGATGAGTAGGTAGAGTTATAATTAGTAGTTTACTCATGGTAGTTTGAGTTCCTTATTTAACCCTGGTATTTATAAATTCCTTACTAGAAATAAAAATGAGCAAATATTTTCAGATATAGAATTTCAAATCAGACAACCAATAGCTTGAGATAACTAAACAAAAGAAATGGTGTAAAAATAAGATATTGCTGGCCTTTAAATTTATTTGAAACTTTTTAATTAGCACAATTTATGGAAATGAGGAAAAGTTAGTTTAAATTGCTACTTATATTTTTCTGTACACCAAGAATTTGTGTAATAAATATTCATTAGTTATACTGTTAAGTGTGAAGTGTGTAACAGTAAAGAATCATTTTGCTGCATTCACATATCTGCAGAAAAAGACCAATGCATTTATCTCCATAGAAATGCAAAGTTTGATACAAAGTATGGAGATGCTTCTTTTTAGGAGTCATTTAAAGCAAACTTTTAATCATTATCTTCTGGTTAGCAGTTTTGGCAAGCTAAACTTGGAAGTTCAACAGATAAGCATTTGTTGAACAGTGCATTAAAGATGGTTTGTTTGTTGTTTTTTTTTTTTTTTTTTTTACCCTAAGCTATGTTGGTTTTCACAAGACTGCTGGAAGAATATAATAATTATTGATCTTGGAAATTGATTTTTTTTCTTAAATAGTATAAACATATTAAGGAGAAAAATAAAGTGGATGCAGAATAGAAATAAGCCAGGCTAAGTTATTTATTCTTAGCTGTTGAAATTTTAGATCTGAATTTGTCTAATTGGCTGTTAATTAAAGGGTGGAACTTCAAGGCTTTTCCGGGCTGCAGGGTGCTTCAAAAAGCATTTTACATGTTCTTTTCATTTTATCTAGTTGGCAAGAATGCCTTAATCATGTCCTACGAATGATCATAGTTTCCATAATCTATAGTTATGTTAAAGTTCTTATATTGCAAAAGCAATAATTAAGCTTTAAACTCTAGTACATTGGTGGGGAATTATTGTTGGAAGTAGATGCCCCAAATTAGACATGGCTTCTACAGAATGAATAATTAAAAATATACTAAATTAATTTCTGTATAAAAAATCATTATTGCATCATTTTAATGCATGTCAGAGTTAATGCCCAGGGCTACATTGTTGTTACATAGCCAAAGAAGATTCTGATGCAAATATAACTGTTTTCAGTACTTTCAGCTTCCAGTTTTAAAGCAGCACAATGTGTTTGGCTGCAGCTTTTGTTCAGTCAGCTTTTTGTTTGGGAGAAGTCTCTTCTCTACAGAATTCAGTTGTAGAAGATGTCCTTTGCAATTCAATCCATCACAGTGTCATGAATCTGAAATGCATTTTCTCTGGTGAGGTTGAAAAGATGTGAAAAAGAGTAACAATACTCAGGAGAAAATATACTTCAGTTAATCACCAGCAGCAGTAAAACTGGCACAGCAATTTGTAGGTAATTAGCCAACAGGACAGAAAAGACCTATGGCTAGGCATTATGCATTACTTACTTTTCTGCAAAAAATGGTTACAGAATAGGCCTTTTACCTGTCACTTATTATTATTCCTATTATTATTACTATTTTGTTTATGCAGGATATTTGATACTAAAATAGAGCGTCATTTATATAACTGTAAATTAATATAAGCACATAAATATGCTTTGGTTATTTCTGTTTTTTTAATCTGAAGGGGAAAAAGATGGTTTTATTTAATTGTTGCTTCTGATTGCTCCTGAGGTAGGAGACCTATAGAACTGTAATTTTACATTTGTTTCTTGTATATTGGCACTGATCAGAGACATAAATCATATATAAATCTTGAAATTATTATATACGATGATAATTTCAAGATTTTAATTATACAAGTATTCACAATTTTACTATTGCATTTTAGAGTTTTAGGCAACTGCAATATCACAATTTGTGGCTAAAGAAGAATGCAGAAGCATAATTTCAAGAAAATATATATGCTTTGAATTGAAATAATGAAAGCACAGTAATAGATCCCTGCCAGATAATGTGTTGCCATAATGGCAGTAAGAAAGAAGTGCACTTGTTATGTGCATTTCATACAGCCTTCTATATATGTGGTCTCTGGGGACATTTGACTGTTTTTCAGCCTTGCTCTTGCAAAATCTGCAGGCTTGTTATATGAGAAGCCATAGTTTAGCTGAGCTGGAATGGGAGCTGTAGATGAACTATACGTGTATAACTACAGGACCAGGTCTCTCTCAACATCATCAGATGTTGGGATACTTAAAAAAAACCCTCTTCCCTGCTTTACATGAGATCTCAAAACATCCTATCACAAAGCCAGTTCTGGAAACGCTTCTAGGCTTATCTCCATCATGGAGTGGTTGTGAGGCCCAAAGAGCCACAGTGAGCTGCTGAGCTGCATTGCACAGTGTTCTCACCAGGAGTAAACATGTTGGGTGCCAACATCCTGTTAACAAGTACTCTTTCGTGCCTTGGAGCTAGTTTGCTCTTCCCCTGTGTTGTGTTGCACCGTGTAGTAGACACCTTATGGAGTCCAGGAACACTTGACCTGCTAGCTGGTAACATTCTCTGCAGCAGTGAGTAAATGTGTAGCTCAGCTTTTGCTTATCTTGCTCTCCTGGGGCAGCAGCACTTGTTGGGCAGGATTTATAGTAATCACACAGAAGGATAATTCACTAGGGGAGTTGAAGACGTGAGGCAGTGCTCATCTTTGTTGAGGTGGGCATCACGAGGTCTAGTTACTGTTGCAATAACATTTATTATCTGGTATTAGATTCAGCTGGATTCAAATGCTGTGCGAGCATTGTCCCGAAGCTCTTTGCAGAGATAAGAGGAAAGATGAATTAATGTAATGAATAGCATAAGGAACAAAAAGCATGGAAGCTAATGAAAGAGAGGTTAAAAAGTGAGACTGTCAGCAAAAGATAGAATAAAATATGAAGTATGGATTGGAGAATAAGGAACAGCTAAATAACAGAATAAATCAAAGAAAAAAATAGGAATTTAAATTCAACCTTCACAGAAAATAAAGAATTTTTCAGATAAAACAAACGTCCTTATTTTATTCTAGTCATGTAATAGAGAATTTTGGATTACTGGTTTTCAGAATATACTTTTTGAAATGTTATTCTGTTTTTTAATCCCTATTTTAAGGCATCAGCTCCAATTTATTTTCAAAGTATGAACTTCCACCCTGTTTCCTCTTTCATTTAGCTAGGCCCAAACAGCAAGGTCTCTAGCTCTTTTCTTTCAGCAGATGCCCAGTTGGGATCTCCATCTGATTAAATTTCCAAGAGTTATATTTTCCTTGTGTAAATATAAGTATTTCAAGCATATGAGACCTTTTTGTGCTGATGGAGTTCACCTACCAGTATCTTTAAAAAGCTACTTTAATGCTTGATGGCAGCTACGCTTTTGCTTTCCTAATCTTATACCTGGAGAAACACTGATGTAACTGACTGAAAAGGAATTTAAAACATTTGTCATGATAGAAATACTTGTTGAAAAAAGCCTTTGTACTTTGCCAAGGAAGGACAGGCTCTGAGCAATTTTTTTTTTTTTGGAAGTTTCAGTTATGCAGCATTTCCAGATGGTCATTAGATTCTGGTGGATGTCTGAAGGATTTGCAACTTGCTGTGAGTGAAAAATGTAATAAAATAGAAACCTTTAGATGTGAAATGAAGTGTTTCATGTTTTAAATTTAATTTTCTAAACAGTTCTGTTTAAAACAGTTCTGTTTAAAAGCAGTGTGCTCTAATTTAGAGACCCCATGGTCATTTATTGTAAGGAATGTTTTCTTTTTATGGCCTCTCTGAACACTGCCACTGTATCAAAATACATCTTTTTTCATATTTCTTGAGAGAAGATAACTAATTTATAAGGTCTCAGGCAATAAAATCTTTGAAATAATGGAATATTTTTTATGGACAATAAGATTATTGTATAGGAAAAAACCCAGACTTTCATAAATTAGCATTCCTTAGACATAAGGGAGAGTTTGAACTTTCTTTGATGAGAATTACTGTTTAGTTACAAACAAGTACAATGAGCCCTCTGTTTTCTGTGCAAGAAAATGTCCCCAAAATATGTGAGTGGCACACTGAACTTAAATTACACTGTCATAGTACTACATACAATTCAATTAAATTTCTCACAAAATAATACAGGGACACTTGATACAGTCTGGAATCCTATGTTTCATTGAACATTTTCACTTAAGCTTCTTGTAAGAAAAAGTAAGAATTTTATTTTGTGTGTGTAATTATTCAATTTCTACGACTTTTGTACTAGTAATAGAATAGCAACCATACTGATAGGGAGAGTTTTGATTCAAAATATTTATTTCCTTCACTATCAGCTGTGAACTTCTGCTGTTTACATAGAATAATAGAATTCTTATATACTGAGATCGAGTCCAACTGTCAGTTTAGCACTTCAGAGTCCTTCACTACCTACACTACCATCCACCATGTCCCAAATGTCATAGCTACACATTTTTTAACATCTCCATGTATGGTGATTCTACCATTTGCCAGGATCACATGTTCTAATGCCTGACTGCTCTTTTGCTGAAGATTTTTCTTATATCTAATCTAATCCTCCCCTGATGTGACTTGAGGCCATTTCTTCTCATTCTGTCCCTTATTACTTGGAAAAAAAGGCCAACACCCACCTGGCTATAACATCCTGTCAGGTAGTTTGGAGAGTGATAATATCTCCCCCAGCCTCCTTTTCTCCAGGCTAAACACCCCCAGCTCCCTCAGCCACTCCTCACCAGGCTTATGCTCCACGCCCTTCACCAGCTTTGTTGCTCTCCTCTGGACATGTTCCAGCACCTCTGTGTCTTTTCTGTGAGGGGCCCAGAACTGGACACAGGATTTAAAGTGCAGCCTCACCCGTGCTGAGGGGGGCAATCCCTGCCTGGGTACTGCTGGCTATGCTATTGCTGATCCAGGCCAGGATACCATTGCTTTTTTTGGCAATGTGGGTACACTTGTCTCATGTTCAGCCTCCTGCCAATCAGTACAACCACATCCCTTTCTGCCTGGCCTCTGCCCAGCCGCTCTGTCCCCACCTTGTAGCATTGCCGGGGCTTGCAGTGACCGAAGTGCAGGTCCCAGCACGTGGTATCGTTAATCCTCATATAGTTGCATTTGACCCACCAATCCAGTCTGTCCTGGTTCCTCTGCAGATTCCTCCTACCTTCCAGCACATCAACACTCCCTCCTAGCCTGGTGTCACCTGCAAATTTGCTAAAGGTAGACTTGATCCCCTGGTCCATATCATCAGTAAAGATATTAAACAGCGCTGGACCCAATACAGATCTCTGGGGGCCACCACTGGTGCCTGGCCACCAAGTGGATGCAACACCATTCACCATCACTTCCTGGGCCTGGTGGTCCAGCTAGTAAATGCAAACAGTATCTACCTGCAGATATCCTAGGTATATTTAGGTATTTACATACAAATATCTCTGTACGTTTATAGCACTTCTTATCTTCTTATTGTTTTGCCTATGAGGTCTGGGATTAGCTTTACATGTGTAGGAAGATCATGAGTAATTCTGATTAGAAATAGGAGTCATAAAGCAGTTTAAACACTTGAGTAATGTAATATGATACATTATACTGGCAATTTATTTTAGCCTATTTACCTTTTCCCTCAAAATTGTGAGTAAGATTTAGTTCAGAACGAGACAGCATATGAGAAAGTGCTTTACAGGTTTTGGACACATTTTTGATCAGTGAAACCTCAGAGAAAAAAATCCTCAAAACCAGGTGAAAATACTACAATATTTAAGTGCACACTATATACTAGGCATAATAAAAGGTGGTGGCATGTCTTATGAAGGGCTCTCCCCAAATTAGTACTACTAAAAAGAAAACCATGAGCTGTTCCCCTCCCTGCCTCCAGTGGGAGACAAAAAGCAGAGATCCAGAGTTGAGATAAGAACAATTTACTGGAAATAGCAATGAGATAAGAAAAGGAACAGTAACAGCAACAATATTAATAACAAAAGTGTGCAAAGAGAGGTTGGCTTACATGCAAAAAATATTCACTGACCAGTGCAGTGGAACTCCAAGAGAATGAGCAGCAGCCAATGATTTCTCTACCCAGGCACACATTTTTTCCACCCAAGCCATGCCCTTCTTCTTGGAATCAAGAGTCCCTTCCTTGCACCCCCCACAATGATCTGAGGTGGGTGGTGTAGAATAACAAGCTAGCCACATCCACACATGACTCCAGACTCAGCTCCCTCATGGCTACTGAGGAAAAATCATTGCTGCTCTGGCTGAAACTAAGACAGGAGATAAACCTAATACTTTTATTAGAAGTGACAAATTGATTTTAAGGAAATACTGAAGATTCCTCATAAAAAATATAATCCATAAGGATATAGAAGAAGACAATTGTTGAAAAACTGTAACTAAACTTTATCTAGAGCAAGTTATGACACAATTGCAGAAACTATTTCTGGATCTCTGGAGGCACTATCTGTTCCCCCTAATTAATCAGAGATCACAAGTAAGGGTAATACTTAATTACAGTGTTTGCATTTCTTTCTTCCATAGTTTCAAATACTTTGATGTCACAGTGCAATAGATACATCATGAGAAAACTATTAACAATGTCTTTGGGGTGTTTACACCTACAAATAAGAGAACATGAATAGTTACAGTACACACAGCAGGTGTGTTTGCATTGCTGCACTGATCAAAATAGCAGGTGAATATGGAGAATGATGTTTAAATTGGGGCATGTCGTTATATAAAGTACAGGTCTTCAGTTTCTCAAAAGTGCATAAATTAAAATATAAATTTATTGTTGTGTCTATGCCTAATGTGTTTAGGATAATAAAACTATCTGACTGTGATGTTACTTTGACAATTGAGTTTGCATAGTATTTTATCTTATGAAAATATATTCTTTATAATTAGATATCTTTCTTCTAAAATATGCTGTGAAATCCTTTATAGGAGATGCAGCATGAGGTCCTTGCCTGAAAAAAATGCTTGGGATTTCATTTCACTCTTTAAGGTAGATGAGCCTTTCTTCTTACAAATTTGGGGTACAGAAGGCAACCATGACAGTTTAAGAATCTAGGTCAGATAGATTTGATTGCCAGATTTTATTGAATATCTTTCGGACAGTAGTTATTATGGATGATGCTGCAGCAGAAATATTTTCCACAAATTGGCATCACAGAGGAATCAGTCAAACATAACAGCATCACAGCACAATGTTGACCAATATGCCATGTCTGAAATTCTTAACTTCTTACTTACAGTCTTCATCATAAGATTTATGGAACTCTGGATACAAGTAGCCTAGTAATTTAATAACTTACTGAAAAAAAAATCTGTAAAATAAAA
The DNA here is from genome assembly GCF_022539315.1 of Serinus canaria. Lineage (NCBI taxonomy): Eukaryota > Metazoa > Chordata > Aves > Passeriformes > Fringillidae > Serinus > Serinus canaria. The sequence goes on from NC_066316.1 coordinate 32,051,894, forward strand.
GTTCCCTACATTATATGTAAATACTGCTTTCTCTTTTCTTCGCAGTCTCTTCCTGGTTTTGATGTTTGCTATTCTTAGTAAGAAAGGCTAAAACAAATCTTCTATATAGCATTGTCAAATACAAAGCACATTGATCTGAATATGACAGCCAATGTATTAGAGCTGCCAAAACAGTGCATCGATGCTCTTTATGTTTTATAAGTATTGAAATATCTCTGAAGTGATGTACTTCGTTATTTTGAAAGCATGGTTTTTATAACACCCATTTCTCCTTCAAATCTAATCAATTGTTTGAATTGCTTTGCAAACAGTAAGGGTAGATGAGTATTCTCAGAATACAAAAAACATTGAAAATGGAAAAGCATGTTCTGGCTTGCCTTTGTCTGGGTTTTGAAAAGCTGTCTTTGAAAACTTGTATCACTCTTTAGCAAAAAAGGCATGTAGAGGTTATTAAATTAAATTATTTACTGAATTGTGGCCAGAGACATGTCTTTTAATCAGAGGAGCAGGTAATTGAAATAAGTGTTACAGTGGAAATGCTGTTACTCCATTGGTGTTCCTACTTTATTACAATATTCTTCTTAATACTAAAACTTGATGTAGTATAGACAGACAATAGTTTACTGAAATTTTTGTTCTCAGTCCATTACTTCTAGTTTGACTTGGATTAGGAGCAGCCAAAGTTGCAATTCACTACTTAATCTCTGATGCAAAGTTTTCATTCTGTTCAGTGACACTAAAAGCAAGGCATCCATAGTTTAACAGACACAATTATTTAATAGCTTCCTTTATTAAAACAAAATAAAGATGAAAAAACTTAGCTGTCATCCTATAGGCAAGTCTCCAGATAAAAAAATATATATATATATCTTTCGTAGCCAACAGTACAAATAATAAAAAGACCCAAGAGAAACTTATTTTACCTGTTGATATTATTTACTTTCACTTTTAGACCACAGACAAAATGATATTTTGAATAGCATGCAGGGCAGGGAGCACTATTGGGCACTGTGTTCTGCCCCATAAGAGGGTAAAATATGTCTGAATGGCTTGAGGAACAAAGCAAGAAAAGCAAAAACAAAATTAAAACACAGCATAAATCTACTCAGTTTATAAATATGCTAGAATCCGGTGATTATTTTCCTATTTGGAATTCAAAATTTACCAGTTTTTCCCAGCATATTTTTCTCAAAGGCTAAATGCTAGGCAGATATAATTACCAGTAAAATGCTGTTTGCAGTTTCAAAGGTTGCTTGACATTAAAGAATCATAAAAGCAAACATGTAATATTTCACTCAGAAAGTCTGTTCTTTTGGAAGTATGCTTTTTAATATTCTTAGTGACTGTGTTGAAAACAGAATGTTATGTAAATTGTAGATGTCTAAATGGTAAGTTATGCTCCTCATAAATCATTGTGGTCAGTTGATTTTTCAGAGCAATCATTTCATTGTGAAAATTCCAAATTTTCTTCTTTTGACAGAAGGCTTCTTCCAGTAAAGGAAAAACTACTCTCTTTTTTCATGATGAATGCTAGCATTAATTTCTTACTAATTATTTGAAGTCACATTCTTTTACATTCTGAGTACTTAGGTCATGTCAGTGTTTCTGTCAGTTCATGTGAACATGAATTCTTCAGTGAAATAGTTGGTGAATAAGTACAGCATATGCCTTCAAAGGGAGTTTAAGGAAAAGTACTTTGGTGGTGTTTTTTTTTTCCTTTAAAAATAAAAATGTGACTTTTTGTCCCACCCAAGATCAAATCTAAGCATTCTTAATTTTATGAGGCTAGAGGGTTTGATGTACAATATAGCCTGAATCTCAACTTTGAGCTGCTTACCCTTTTCTTAAAGGGTAAGAAAAGTTTACTGCCATTATTATTGCTGTAAATTCTATAGAAGACTGGCATCCCTTTTATTAAGAGATAGCATCTATATCCTGTATTTCTGTTTGTAAAAGTACTTCTGCTCATATTTCCAAAAGATTTTGTTTCTGTAGGTGGGACAGCAGAGTAACTACCTATTTAATTTGTATATAGACTAGTGTGCCTAATTGTTACTTTGAATCAAGTGATCTTATTTTATGAGTATGACCAGGCTGTGATTTTGCTATAGATCAAGTAAAAAATATCAAGAGTTGTGCTTTAATGAAAGGAAACTTAAGTGGTCTCCTCTTGCTCTGGGTTGTCTCTGAGAACAGAGGCGGGTAAATGATCACACATCCAGATTTTTTCATGCAATGCAGTGCAGTGATGATTTCACTAAATATACTGAGTGCTAACAAATTAACAGGAAAAATAAACAGACAGAAAACAAAATTTATTGAGTCAGATAAACTACATAGGCTAACACAATCCAAATGCAGGCTCATCTTGGATCTCTTCGGCTTTCCTCTTTCCTTTGGAGCCAAAGCTCTCATATAAAAAGCCATAGTCGATCTAACTTGCTCTAAGTTCATGATGCCAGTGAAAATGATGGCCGGATACTTTGTACCACCTGTTTCCTGTCCTTGCCATCTGTCTGTGATAGTATCCATATTACTTTATTATGAATCAGGTATGACCATGGACGCCACTAAAACCTAGTTTTAGAAAAATATGAAAAAATGCTGCCCGCAAAACCTGTAGGAAAATTGGAGCCTAGACTTCACTTTTGGTGAAGTCACTTTCCCTTTAAAGTAAATGGTCTGAAATGTGAGTTTATCAATGCTCCCACATTGCATTATTTCCTTTCATCCACACTTGCACTGCAATTATGTTCTCCTATTTAAAGGTAATGCAGTCAGGCTGCCTAGTTTACCACTATTTGTGTCCTGAATCAGTTAAAAGAAATTCAGCAACTCTTGTTTGCTCTTGAGACTTATTCCATTTATATCTATAATGTTCAGTATTAAATCACTCATCGTTTTCAGCAATTTATCTGAAATTGTCAATGCCTTGGAAGCTTTTTTCATAAATATAATGTTTGTGTTTAGCTAAACAGAAAAAGTAAGTGAGCAGAGATGTCAGATCATGTTAATAATTTTTATGGGTCCTACATGCTTAGAATTAGCATCGATGTTTAGGATTTGACCAACAAATAGATTAACAGAAGGGAGCTGGGCAGACAATAGAATGTGTTTTATGATCAATTTGAACTATTAGGGGTGAAAATATCTATAGATCTGTCAAATCCTAGTTCTGATGAATGCACTCCAGTTAATAAATTACGGTAGCCTTTTAAAAAAATAATAAACCAGCCCTTGTTTCATTTTCATTCATTATATTTCTGTTAAACGTGCCTTATCATTCATTAAGTATACAAGCTTACATTGAAATCTTGTTTGTGGTCAAAAAGTTTTAGAGTTTAAATTTTCTAAGGTCTATTGCTGTGATGGCTGTGTTGCTAGCAACAGCATTTTAATGCCAGCATACATCATTAGAGCCATTCAGATATCAGCAGTGTTTTCTGGAAAAAAATAAGTCTCTACATAAACAAGGAAGGGAAGAAATTGGAGTTTTTTGTTTTGCTGTGTTTTGGGGTTTTTTACTTCTTATTAAGTGTTAGTTTTAAAGTGTGCTTGGTTATGATTATATTTGGTATAGAGAGGTGAGAAAGTTGATAACCCTTTATCAATGAAAGAGATACCTTTTACCAGAAACAGATTGCTCTCATCTTCTGTAAATCCAGCAGTTTGTTTGCTTCAGAGCTGTGCCATCTGGCAACAGCAAATAGGTGTTAGAGATTTTAACTAGTTCCCAAATCTATGTGTATTTTCTTAAGTCATGGGGAAAATAAAAAAGAAATTATAGTATTTTTTCTGTTTTGTTGGCTGAAATCCAGATATATACCTTTTTCAGTGTCAGGGCATCACTGAGGCACTGATGAAAATATGACTCTTCAGGTGACTCCTCAAATTTCAATTAGGCAAACCAGCAATGTGCAAATTGACCCTGTCTATAATGATATGTCTCTAACACTGAGGTAACTTTTCAAAAGCATAAATACTATCTTGCACCTGCTAACTTTCAATTGCTCTTTTTCTTCCTGACTTGAATTGCCACATAACTGGTTTAATACTGGCTCAAACAGTAGCCAGGTAGTAGCAGTAAGGAAGAGGTATTAAATCAGGATATTGCAGTCATTGCATTTTAATACAAACTGCACATTTCTTTGAAATTGTACTGAGTGCTTGCCCTGAGCTATACTCAATACTGAATATAACAATTTGGCAAAGTCACTATAGCTAAGCTATGTTCTTAGTATTTGGTGATTGAGCTTTCTGAATAGAGTTCATGGTTTTGTTATAACATGGAGTGATCTGTGACTTTCCAGACTGATGATATTCCATCATCTGCCAGAATTTTATCTCTAGCTGAGATCAGTGGGGATCCTTCCCACTGATAGTCTCAGGGTGTATACTGTCCAGCTGCAAACAGTTTTTCCTGAAGAACGACTTCTTTTTGTATTTCTATTCGCATTAAAAGATTGCTCACATCAGCTATGTTGGCATGTGTACTGTTAAGCTTAGCTGACAATAAATAAATACATAAACTTTCTAGGTCCTTCCCTGTTGTGGTATATCACATTCTAGACCAAAAAAAAAAAAAAAAAATTCCTAATGTCTGTCTGCCTTTATCCCACTGAAAGTTCTACCATGTTGATTTGTATCAATTTGAAGAGTTGTTGAAAAATTATTATACTGTTTATTCAGGCAAACATTTGCTGTTCAACATTCTGAAGTTCTTAACATGTTAGAATATAGTAGTCACAAAACTTAAAAAAGAAGATACATATCTTAGTGCTAGACAAGTTATTCATTTTTCTTTGAGGGGAGAGGAACGTAAATAAAAATAAAAATATCCATCAAGATTTTTGGAAATATATAAACATTACAGCCTTATGTTCATGATGCCAAAGATTTGTCAGTACTTTTGTAATGAAACTGGGGATATATACATCTGCAGTAAAATTTCCCTCCATAATTACTTGTTTTTACTTTCCAACTCTGGGGGAGCATTTATTTAACCAAAGAAAAAGAAAATCTAATTTCTTCTGTATTATTTAAAATATATTTCATGTTTGCACACTGTCTTTTAATTATTGTATACACAGTTTTCAGTTTGTGAGCACATGATTTTTCAAATGCTACAGGGGTAAAGAAGAGAGAGCAGTAAGTTCTTAATATGTAATACTAGGAGCAGGATGGGAAAGTTTTGTCTGGGTCACTAGATCTTGGTTAATTAGACACTCTTTTCCTTCCCTCTTGTTTTGGGTCATATGGATACCCAGTATATCTGCAGAATAGTTTGAGGTCATTCCTGAAAGAGTGTCATGAATTGTGCACTTGTACACTAAAACATTGTGTTATGGTCTGTGTATGGCCATAAACCAAAGTGACAGCTTAATAGCTTGCCTACTGAACTTCATTTTGAAATACTAACTTTATATTTATGCCCCTTTCATTTGTGTTTTAGTGCTTCTAAGTTTCCATTTAATGTTGCAATTGTGTAAAGCATACAATATATTGTCTGTTTAGCATTTGAACTTAAGGGTACTTGGAAGAGCTAAAGTTCCTATGCTTTACTCTTCCATTGGTAACAATAGGTAAAATTTCTCTGTATGGTTAATTAAACCCATTTTCTGGGGAAGTGAGGCTTGTTCAAAATCCCTTTCCATTGATTTGTGAGTCTTAGCTCTTTCCTCCTCACCTCTCCTTATAGATTTATGACATTGTGGCCATGAAGGTTTCTGATAAGTTTTGGTGATAACTTGGCATGGTACTGGATGGATCAAACTGGAGTGATGCACAGCTGGATCCACCTATTCTTCACTAAACAGTAAAAAAAAACAGCTGTGGAAAAATTTGGTTATGGGTAACAACCTTGGATGCTGTGACAATGAAATGGACTTCAAAGTCCTGGGAGGAGTGAGGAAAGAGAGCAGTAGAGCAAAGATCTTTATTCAGGAAACTGTAATTTGGGCCCCGTGGGAAGCAGCTTTGAAGGGTAAATGAAGAAAACCAAGTGTCAGGACTGTAAGGACATCACTCTTCAGGCAAAAAAGTGGTGCCTCCTATCTCTGCAGAGAGCTCTATCCAAAGATATTGAGAAAATAGGTCATACAGTATCTCTTTGAAGTATTATTTAAGGTCAGTCTACATCTGAAAGTAAGCAGAATGATTGATGAGCCATATGTGCATATAGAGTTATATATATACACTATATGTTTTCATATATACATATAACATATGTATATATGAAAACATATAGTATATACATATGTTTTCATATGTATATATATAACATATACATATAACACAGTTTTCAATATAGAAAATTATGTTGGTTACTTTACAAATAGTTAGAAAGTACCTTCAGTTGGTTTCATTCTGCCACAAACTTATTTTTATCTTTTCTTTATTATGTACTGCTAAGTGTCGTGTCTAAATTTAAAAAATACTACATTTTAGTTTCAAGTTTTTCATATGCTTACAGAATAATTAATTAATTAATTAATGCAATTCTATGAAATTTTAAGGGGCAGGGAGATGGGTTGTTGTGAAACTACCATTAGTCATCTGCTCAACTCAGGTAGGTACCTGAGTGATTTTGGATATGTGATCTTTCAGGTTAATAATTTGAAAATCTATGTCATTGTAAGCATAGGTTTTGAAATGTTTTTGAGATCTCTAGTATATCTGTTACCCAGTAGAAAATTGTACCGAGGTTAAATTTGAGCATAACCTTATTTATAGTGCTTCCTGTAATGTTGTACATTGGGAAACACAGATTAATAACATAAATATGTAGCATTGCACCATAAAAATACTATCAGAACAACATCTGTAATTAATTCTAAAATTAGTTCCTACCTTAGGAAGTATCAGTGAGTGTTTTTACATGAAGAATATTTATATCATAGATTATTTACAACTACATAATTGAGGTTTGAAAGCTAGTAACAGATAAAGTATTAAATTAGTACATTAGATATTGGTGGGGTTTCTGGGAGTCCATTCTAATATTTTGCAACAGCTGAATATTTTTTGGTTTTAATCACCTCATTAAGACTTAATGATCTTCCTACACTGTCATAGCAGATAGCCTCTTAATAGGCTAGAATAAAACATAAAGCTATCAGGGCCATATATTAGGGTTGATTAAGCACTACATTGCTTCAGTTTTCCTCTAGTGTAACCTCACTGAAAACAACAGAAAGATACAACTAAATAGGTATAGTAATGCACTGGGGAAATTAATCTTTTTACTTTGCTTTGGTCATTGAGAAGAGAAGCAGCATCTGTACTAAGGAAAGTGGTTTAGTGCAGTAAGTTATACTTGGACAATTTTCAATGTGATCAGCACTATGCTGAGACAGTCGATTTAAGAAAGAAACACTTTCAATGTAACTTCTTTCAGCATTAATTGTAAGTTTGATGTTTACCATTGGGTTGCCTATCATACACTGAATGAAGGCTTAGTTTTCCTAGATCTATTTGTGGATAACCATTTTAAAACAGATGGTACAAAATGTTCAGTGTCAAAAGGCAAGCCTTTTTTCATCATGGTGAGGATAGATTTGTGCTTTCATTGGTTAAACAAGAATATAATTACAGTTTACTTATTTTTCTGATTTATAAAGGACACTGTCTATTTGTGTTCTTAAAAAGATATAAGACATTTTAGGAATACAGCAGGATAAGAGGGAGGGCAGCACTTAATGAAAGGGTTGTGTTTCCAGAAAACTGGAACAGAATCCGTTTCCTTAAACACAGGCAGAAGAGGAGTTTTTGCAGTGAAGAGTTTGCCACAGGAAAGTGAGAGGAGCAGGGTGAGCGTCACCTGCTCTTAACAGCACCATGTTGTCGACATCTCTAGCTCTCTATGTATCTATCTAATCACTGTCATAAAAAATTCAAACAATATCACCCACGAGCAGCCATGGTATTAGATCCTGTTCTGGGACAAAGGACAAATTCATATGTCAAATCTAGGTATGTGATCCATCAAATGTGGACTAGTATCTTGTATTCTGACAGTTACATTTTTAACATGCTTACACATCTGCAATTGAATCTACTCAAAGTACTTTCTGTCTAGGGATGCTGTAGGATCATTTTGTATATGCATCTATGTCATACTTAAACCTGTTTTGTAGTTCATAAACCAGATATTCCATTCTAGAACAGCAAAAATCCTTAGACCATGCCTAATGCATGAAGTAAAGTATCAGATTCCAGTATGTCAGTCTCAGTAATTGTTCTGTCCACCGTTTATATTGTAACATGGAGGTTACAGCAGTTAATCAATAACCATGGTTGTTAACATGCTTCAGCCTCTAGTAATGGAAACTCTAGCCTTTTAGCAGATTGGCCGCTTCTTGGCCACTGAAGTAGAGATGAGGTTGTCATGGCAGAGACTCATCTTGCCTCCCTTCTCTTGAAGAAGAAAGGACACAGCACAGCCAGAAACAGCAGATTTGTGGGGCTGGAAGCAGTGTGATCAGCTTTGCCTCTGTGAGACACCTAATTTTAATATTTTCCTTAAAGTGATAACCCTGACTTCTGTTTCCAGTTCTAAGTGCCATTTGTGTATTTTAACATTTGAAAAATGTTAAAACCAAAGCTGTACAATAATGCTGGCCTCCATTTGTTTGTGTTCTCAGGTGCATGACCTCATTCACTGAGATACCTAATGACTTTGCCTGTTTCTGTATCTCTGTAGACTTTTACCTCTTCACTCGCAAGGGTACACCTGCGGTAAACAGACTAAGTATGGCGTGAATTTTTTACTTGGTGGTTAAGGAACAAAGCATAAAGTGATTAAGGAACTGTGGGATGTGGGAAACATAAAATTAATTCAGGTGAATGGAGATTTAATCACAGTATCATAGAACTTTCATCAATATTCCAAGGTATTAATTGTTTTTCGTATTTATCTGCAAAGCAGACTAAGCTGGTTGTCTATATCTAGAAGGATATTTTTTAAATTGTTTAAATAAAAAGAAGTCAACAAGCCAAATATGTTTTAATCATTTATCTGCAGGTCTGCTGTAGAAACCTAAACACTGAAGTATACCCTCTCCTCCTTTTGCTAAACCTGCCTATGTCATGCAGTGCAGCACTGTGTAAAGCTACTCCCCTTGCTCCACTGCAGCACTGGGCACAGGTATTCTAGCTTGAATTCTGAAAATTGCTTGTATTCAGTAGCTCATCTCAATGCTTCGGCCAATAAACCATGCCCTTTGCAGAACTACTCTGTTCTGGTGGATTGATACACTGACACAGTTTTGTTTGGTTTCAAGGCTGGAAACCTTTTATTCACTGGTAGCTCTTGCATCTGCACGGGATTACACAAGAAAAGTATCTCTCAGTGTCTTGCAGATGAATTTCTGCTTTGCAGTCTGATTGTGAATCCTCTTTTCAGACCCTATCAGCTTTCCTTATATAGGTCATTTGCATGTTTACCTAGCTTATAAATTCCATGTTGGGATCGGGTGCCCTAAAGTTAGATATGGTGATACTCCTCTATGTTACCACATCTAGTGGGATCAGGGCTTTCAGTATAAATGGTTAAACATTGCTCAGAGATCACAAAGCAGGACTGTGGTGAAGTGTAAAACCCAAATACCCTAAGTCCAGGGTCTTGCGCAGTGTATTGCATCATAATTCAGAAATATGTCTGGCTGTAGATACAGATATAGAAAATATCTGTGAATGCCAAGGACCAGTTTTTGCATAAAATTTAATTAAAAGGAGTCAGTTTCACCCTTCAGCTGTTCCCTGAAAGCTGGAGTAAAGGATTCGACCCTAACTCGAATTAAGCTGTAAAGTTACTGAGCTATTGTCGGTCTCCGTTACTGAGATATTGTGGGTCTCTTATCTGATAAGAAATCAGATAATTTCTTAACTGATGCATTTTCCTTGCTAATGGGATTTTATTAAATGTGATATGTAGCTGTAAAATCACATTTATCTGGGTAATGTTTCTTTATATCTGCATTAGAAATAAGTAGACAGACCAGTAAGTCGAGAATTACAGTGGGAAGTAGTTGCTTAATGGGATAAGAAGTAACCAATAGTAGTATATTATTCAAAAAGTAAAAGCCTCACACTCTAGTCACAGGTGTGTAAATCAGTAGAATAATTTCCTTAGAGATTTTGTTGCCAAGAATCTACTGAATAATAATAATAATAATAATAATAATAATAATAATAATAATAATAATAATAATAATAATAATAATAATAATAATAATAATAATAATAATGCCATTTAGTCCAACATGTACCCACTAACAAGTATGGTTTAGTGATAGCTCTTTACTAATATGCTCAGGACATAGTCAAGATACTTGAAATGCAGTTTCCAAAGCAAACTCATCTGTGCAAAACACTCATTTTGTATTTTTAACATAAATGTGTTTTTAGGGGTTTGGTGAAATGTTGTGAGCTGTTTTTAAGAGAGTATTGTCTTAGAAATGAAATGCTACAATTCTCATTATGAATTTCCAATCATTCTCTGTATATGTGTGATAAGACTTCTTTTAGTTGGGTTTACTTCCTATTAGGAGACATAGTGTATAATTTTTCACTTCTACTAGAAACAAAAGCCCTTCAAATATGATTTTCTTTTCATTGATATAAATGAATTTCTGTGAACTCTGAAAACATTGTTTTTTTCCTTTCTCTATGAAAAGGTCAAAAAAATTCATGAAAAACAGAAAGCGTTGCTAGGAATTGTGTTGAACTGATCATACTTAAAATAAGTACCTTGTGCATTCAACGCTGATCATAAAAAATTACAGACTTCCACCATTCTGAGTGCTTTGCTGTTCTAAATATGAGTAAATGCACCAGGCTGCATTTCCTGCATATAATTCTGGAAGAATAAATTTTTTTTAAAAGTATGGCTTCCTTTTTCTTTCTGTTTTGGGATCAATAGTATGTACAAAAAGCTGATATGAAGGTGGAAAGGCCAAAGCTGAAGGGCTTGTTTTTATAGATTTACTTTTCTGCACATTTTGTTTGGAAGCTTAAAGCAATTTAAATTAAAAAGATAAATAAAAATTATTATAATCTAAAGAAAAATGTGATCATCCTGAAAAATTTACTGGGTTGGCTAATAGTAAGAGGTTTCATATTCCCTTGGTGTACCCATGAAGTGTTTTGATTATTAATAGTTCAAATTTCTTTATTATGTAGTATTTGCTGCTTTTACAAGCTCAATATGAATCTTGATAATAGATTGTAAAAAGTACATGCACTTGCTATATTTTTGTCCTTATGTGTCATTATTTTTTCTAGACATGTCAGTAATTTATTTGTGTAAACTTGGGTTTTTATGTAAAGAGGTTCATTGGTTTCTATAAAATTAGGAAGAGAGCACAGCAGTGATATAAGCCACAAAGTTCACCTCTAGCATCAGAGGAGAGAAGCAGTGGTCACCTTGCTTCATCAGGGGCACATCTTCAAAGTTACATCTTCTAATTAGTGTTGTAGTTCAAGCAAGAAGGTAGGGGGTTCATTCTACCAGTTACACTTTCCAAGAATGGTGTATGGATATCTTTTGTTATCAAACCACATCTATAATCACCCTGCAATTGGTGAAAATCCTAAAGACTTATTAGGAGATAAAGTTTAAATCTCCCACAAAAATGTTAAATATTATATCTTGAATGATCAAAATTAGCTGTTGTTTGCTTTCATTATTTCAACAAACTTTGAGTAAGGTCTCTGCTCTCAGAAGGACTCCTATATATATGTCTGAGGTCTTTGGCAATGGATATTAAATTTACTGTCTGAATTTGAAAATTATGAATTTATGACCCACATTAAACTTAGCCAATTTTTTAAAATATTAAGCTTTCATTGATTAAATGTTTTCAGATTGCATCTCTAGTGGAATCTGAAACATCCCCCTTCTGTCATTGAGGCACTTGGCAGGGCCATTGAAACTCTAAATTCTCAGTCACAAACTGCAGGCTTTCTCTTATAAGAGGAACCAAGTCAGAAGAAATCAGTGTTGCTTGGTCTAACTACTTATTATCATCCTTATATTCACCATGTATTAATGATATGTGGCATTACTTTAAATTCCTGTATTCTTTTTGTGCCTTTGCATATTGTAAATCACACTATGATTTTTATTTATTTGAAGCTTATGTACTACATTAGTTTAAGATTCACCACAGGCTTTGTCCCATCCTTTCAAACAGTATTAAATGACAATATAAGTAATGTCATAATGAACTAACAGTGTTGCCACAGTCTCAGACAAATAAAGGCCTAATGTAGTTCCTGAAATAAATTGAAAGACTCTCATTAACTTTCACCTTTCATCAGATTGTCCCTAATTGTTCATCACAAAGATTGTTAATCAGAGAAGCAGGATAAGATTTAAGAGATTTGACCTTGCGTATCTGCATGGCCGCTGTATTATGACTAGATAGTTCGGTGAATCTCTTAGTTTTAATTCTCTGTATATTGTGTTGTATGAAATGTAGCAGGTTGTTTTCTTTTTTCTTTTTCAGAGGCAAAAAACAAGTATTTAAGTGTGGGTTTGTAAAGAGACATTTAACGTGTATTTCTTGTATCATTATATGATGCTAATAAAAGTCTACAGTGTATTTTATGTGAAATAGAGAGGAGAGTCATTAGTCAGATGTCATAGTAAGGCTGTATTCCTAGTTAGCATCAGCAACTGTTCAGCAGCGGTGCAAAACTCAATCATGCTGTTGTTTTCTTAATCTGTATCTTTCTGAACCGGATTTGATAATGCAACTAACCTCGAAGTCTATTTGACATTAATATTCTGCATGCACAAGGAACAGAAGTAGTGTGTATTAATGAAGACCATGGTATTGTGATTTTCCAGCAGCAGAATAAGAACGGATGTGAAAGAGAGGAAATATTTCCTGACTCCTAGTGCTTTAGCTTCAGGCTGATAAATAGCATGGTTTGGAATCAATTTCAGCATTGATCTGAAAGATAATCCTCTTCACAACAACCGCGTCCAGAGGTTTTTACTGTTAGGTGTGAAAATGAATGGCAGGTCCTAAATAAATTTAAAAAAAAAAGAAAGAAAATGGAATGAGGCCTACAGGGAGAGGGGTAGGTAGTTATTTTTCTGTCACACATGAGCTAATACTCTGCAGACATTTATTTAGGAAAAAAAGCGATCTGTACATGGAAAGAGTATTTATTTTCTTAATTGCCGAAACGATGCTCTGAAATTGAAGAATCAATCATGTTTATTGTTATATGTGGGAAATTAAAAATATACAGTATACGGTAATTTAACTTGCAGTGCAAGGAATCCATAGTACACTTCTAATCGATATTCTGTACTTCATGCTAGCTTGGTCATGTAGGGCACCAGGAGGGGAAGAAAAAGCTGTGAATGTAGACTCAGCTGTTCAACTTGGAAGGCTTTTATTCAACAAATATGGATTACAAGGGGTACCTGAGAGGATACATGTTAGTGTTTTGAGTTGGAATGCATTTAACACAGTGTCTAAGAATTTTTGTGGATCAGAAATGAAGAGTTTTAACTTTCCAGGTAAAATATGCTAGAAGAGAGAAAAATATTTTTCTCTCTTGTCAAAAGATAAAAGCTCATCCTATCCCATAGGCCACAGCTAAATGGACTGAAGGCACTCCATTCTACCTCAGCCATCACCATCTTCATTACTGTGTCACATCATCCTACTTGGTTGAAACACAAGGGCATTTTTGAGCAAGATGCGAATGAATTACACTTTTAACAAGCTGAGCAACTTTTCCCAGTGGTACAGAGCATGTCCTGTACTGCAGCCTTCAGATGCTGCCTCAACTTCGACTCACATCATGAATAAGTTAGCTGACATGAGAATTCAGGGACTCATAGTTCTAATTTCACTTCCTTATCCAAAGTTTCCCAAGTTTTTGAAATACTGTATCTCTGCATACAAACATATTAATTTCTTTCAGACTCAGCAAATACGATAGAAATACATCTGGTCAGGAAATTTCTTTACAATCTATATATATTTGCTACATGTTATGACATCTTCTTCCTAACATCATTCAAAGCATTTTAAAAATGGAAAGTGGTGATGTTTAAAATGCCATGCCAACCCCCATCACCCAAAATGGATTGGATCTTGTGTCTGATACTACATCAGCATTTTGCCAGCATGAGTAGCCAGTATTGTACTGGTTGTACTGACCTTCACACTTCAGGCTCTCCTTCTTTCCTGCAAATAGCTTCCAGACTGGGTTGAGGCATGATATTTTATTATATCAGGTTTTCAGGAACTTTTCAGGTATTCCACTTTCTAAGATATTTTTTTCCACATGATTCAGCTTTTTTTCAGTCCTGGAAAACATCTTATCTGTAACCAAAACCCAGCCTCCATGAAATGAGTGGGAATTTTGCCACAGACAGAGTATTGGCTATGATTTCACTACCTTTCCTACCTTTAATGAGGATTCATTAAGGCAGAGAGACAGGACAGAAGTAGGCAGGTTTTTCTGATGTAGGTTTCAGTGATTTATTTCAATTTCAGAGAAACCACAAAGCTTGTAGTAGTTGAAGAAGCTGGAAACTGATTTAGTTCCTGAGATATGTTTCAATAAAGCTAAGTATGGTGGATACAAACTAGGTAATTACATGTATTGTTGGTAGCATAAAAGGTATTTCTACTCAATATTTTCATTAATTGCATGACACTTTGCAAAATTAGAACAGAAAGTAAAGTTTGTAAGAACACTACTGAGAGTGAACCTTGTTTTTTTGGACATGATACTGGAATATATTAAACATTTGAATTGTGCAGAATTAGGAGAATAAATAATTCAAGGTGAACGCTGAAGGATTTTCAAGTAGCAAACAAACAATTACATCCTTGTAATTTTGCCAGAACACTAATCCTGGAAATTTTATTCTCACAGGTTGCTGTGCACTTTTTCATAGCAGCTTGCATTGAGGTTTCATAACCTCCAGTGGCAGTGTTTGCTCCTTCCACTTTGGTAATATTATATTTTTAAAATATCCAAATAATCCTCCTGCCTCATCTCCTCCTTAGTATCCTCCTACTTAATCTCAAAACCTAATGGAGGTTTATTTGATACAGAACGTACATCTGCAAATGTAGGGTCATTACATTTGTTTGTAAACAAGAACTGTTTTTCATTTACATACCTTACATGTCAAATTTGATAATAAGCTGCTGTTTGATAGTGGTGTCTGAGTTGTTTTCTGTGAGCTTAAGTGAGTACATTTACTGTTTATTAATTCATACTTTTGATTCCTGTTCGAGAGTCCTGAGTTTTGTTAGTGAAAAAAGTAGTACATAAGTGCCAGTTTTTACTAGTCCCACACCAGCCTCTGTGCTAACATCACAAAAACAGAATTCACATTGCCACGAATAAAATGATCTCACTTTAGTAGCTACTTTCAAGGTGAGGTGTACTGAAAACAAGTTTATTGTTACAAATATTAATTGATGGGAAACTATTGTGCTTTTGATTTTCAGTTCACTTAACTATAATAGTGAAAAATCACGAAAGGGGAAACAAAGATAATTGTAGTTTAAATCATCAAGGAGTAGTGCTGGCAAAAAACCCATTTTATTGGCTACTTCTGTCTGGGCTTGGATGATGATACTGGCTTCAAGATAGTGATGAAAATCTGGATTAATATTACTGCTTCTCTTGATTTAATTAGTCATGTGAACCTTCCATTTCATTAATAGATTTTATTGACTGAATCAATACAAATTATATTAGTGCTTCAAAGCATGAATATCAGTTCTGCTAGGCCTTTTGCTAACACTTGAACTTTAGGACTTACATGTAGGAAATGCTTGTACTTTTTCAGATTTCTAGAAACTTTTATTTCCTTCTGTGAAGGAAATAATTTTATTATTCCATGAATCCTTTCTACAAAGAGAACTGTTTCTGAGTGTAATATCCTCACCCTGCTATTTTTGAAAAAAAAAAACAACCCTCAATTTTTTTTTTGGGGGGGTGTCTCCTAATAACGTTTGTGTCTCCATTTAAATCATGTTTAGAAGAGAGGTTAAAAGAGAGGTGCTATGGTGGAAAGAAAACATAAATAAGGAAATAAGAATAATAAGAACTATTGAAAATAAGATTTAAAAGTGCCTTGCAAGGTCCTTATCTTGGAAGTACAATGAAAAGTACTTGGTTTTGTATTTTCATGGACATTAATGTTGTGTTGTTGATCCATTTGAATCTTTGCTTGATGAAGATCTAGGTGAGCGACAGGGAGCAATGAAGATGAAGTTAAAGTCCAATTTAGACATGAATATTTAATGAAGACAGAATTACATAGGGCTGGAATAGTGATTTGAAACAGAGCAATGTATGAGTGGTGACAAGTTGCTCACCTAAGTGGAAATTACTGGACACCTTTTTGCGTGATTTACAATACCTCTGGAAGATTTTAAGGGAAGCTAACATTAAATAGGCTGGCTAGTCAAGACAACAGTATCTTTGTGATTTTTCCCCTGCTGTATTAACACTGTGTCCTCAGCTGTTTTCTCAGGATCCCTTACAAGCCCAGTGGGTCTTGCTTTTCTGGGAGGAAGATTTGTATTCCCTCTCTCCGTGTCTAACAAGCCACCCAAGTGGCAGAGATATCTCCTGAAAAGACCATGTAGATGTGCATGAGGTCAGACTGGATGAATTCCAGGGCTCTCTTCCAGTCTAATTTATTATGTGGTTAAATTATTTGAGCTTTCGCGACAGTTGATTTGGGCTCTTTTCGCGGGTGTGACTCCTTTGGTCAGTGCAGGGAGCTCACAGTGCCAAGGTTGTGCAGTTGATCCCCACCTGGGCCATTCACTTCAGAGTTGGACTTGGCAATCCTTGTGGGTCACTTCCAACTCAGATCTGTATTCTGTGATCTTATATGGCAGTAGGGTGGCTGTTACAGTCTTACTTCTGTAACTTATGACTCACCTGGATAAAAAGGGTGATTCCAAATGACAAAATGTTGAGATGGAGAAGAAAGAGAGATATAGCCTATAACCAAGTCTTAAAAAACTATTTTATTTGCTATGTTTATTAATTTTCTTAAGTCAGCAGAGTCACCAGCTAGCTGATGGCTTGTTGAATAATCTCACAAAGTCCTTACCTATAGTCTGATACTTGTGGTCTGGAGGAAATACAAAAAACTTGTTGGAGAAGTTCAGGAATAGCTGTCCAGTTCCTTTTGCATATTTCTAGATCAGAGTTTGCACCTGCTGCTGTACTGGAAAAAACAAGTACTGCTGCTGCCACTACAGGGACCTGCTGAGGAGTAGCAACACCAGGATTCAGCCCACCTGACTGTGAAATTAAACCAGTTTACAAGTTACCAGGCCAGCAGCATAACATTTGGCAATAGTAAAAGAAATTATTGTGATAAGCACAAAATATTTTTAATGCATGTTCACTATACAGAGTAGATATTTATAAGCTTGTAGATTGTTTTGGATTTAAATATGTTAAGTGAAAATTCCATTTTCACAGGTTTATTAACTAACAACATGCACTTGATGTTACTTGGAAATATAATTGATTTTTCCTGTATTGGCAGCTGGCCTCCTAAAAAGAATTCACAGCTTATGAATATACCACAATTGATTTTGCAGTTCATATAACTTACTATTTTATTACAAGAGAGCCAGTAACCTTGGATCTTTCTGTAAAAAATAAAAAGTTCCATGTAACTGATAAAACTATTCAGGTCTTAGGACTGCAGCTCTCAACAGGTGCTAGTAGGTTTTTCATTTAGACTAATAAATTTAAAATGACCTAATAACATATTGTTCAACTAGCAGCATTGCCTCCTCCTGTTCCATAGTACCAAATCTAGAGCAAAGGAGTACACCTGATGCTGCTCTGGTTCTTTCTGTTATATGTAATACTCTCTATTAACTGAAAATAATTTTTAGAAGAGCAGTTTATTTAAAGTAGGACACAGTAGGCGAAAAGAATAATTTTCCTCTAACATATATCTGATTTTTAAATAAAGTTTAATAAGTCCTTAACAGTCCTACAATTCTTGTTCCAGAAAAAAAATTCATATAATTGAGCTATATAAGTTCCACTGCATAGCTATTTGCAATGAGAGCAGTCCATTTATTTCCCTAGAAGATCTTACTAAGCTATCATGTTGCAGAATTTTGTGAGCTTCTTCCTTTCACCCAATACTTATCTCTTCCTTCCTTCCTTCTTCTGAATGGACTGCACAGCAAAGAAGAAGTCTGTAGCATTCCAGTTTCTTATACACTGCAGGGTTCCTTTAAAACTCTACATCTGCATTGGATCTCGCTGTTAAAATCAGCTCACAAAACCATAAATGCCTTTCTCTGGCCACGCAAGTCTACTCTGAGCATAAAAGAAAGGGAAAAGGCAGTGTGTATTAGTGTTACAGCCAGTATGTCTGTTCTGATTCTGAGATCAAAGACACAGAGTTTTACTTTTGATGCTGCATGTATTTTGTAATTTCATGACACTGAAGATAAAATGAGATTAAGGAAATGTAGCTACAGGTTGTAAAGGAAATATTGCGTCAGTTTCACTTTTTCAAAATCTAATACTTTAGGGTTGGGTCTAATAATGTACATCTTAGAAACTTTTTGTTTTGTTTTGTTATCTCTTAATTTTTATGGTGAAAACAGTATAATTAACTTATTTTATTTCCACTTTCCTGGTTTTATTTGTAGTACAATGCCTGGTCCTTTAAGGAAAAACACCAAACAAACAAAGCACAAGCAAAACAAAACTAAAAAAACAACAACAAAAAAACCACAACAGAAAAACCAACCAAGCAGCAACAACAACAACAAAAAAACCCACACCAAACCCAACTCAGCAATTTTTTTTTTTTCTGGTGTGTTCTACTGTGCTGCACACACAGTTGAAAGGTCCTTGTAATGGTTACTTGGGAAAGCCAGCACAAGAACATTTGAAAACTAAAAAGACCTAGATGAAAAGAAGCAATTAAAGCAAGTAGAAAGGAGAATATTGGTTTTTGTAAAAAATTAAGGACTTTTTCTTCTGACACACTCTTGGCTGAAAGTATTCATATAAGACAAGCACTTGTGTAATTCTAAGATTAAGATCCAAGCATAAAAAAAAAATTAGAAAGATGATTAGAATTTTTTCAAGAAGGAAATGTGTCAGCCACTATGAAATTTCTCATTAGTTGGGGAATGTTGGAAACCCATCTGCTTTTGCAATATCTGAGCTCATGTTAGTGAATATGAGGAAATTGTATAATTGTTCTATTATATTGTGTTCTGCCCTGTGGGCATTCAATCTTGTCAGGAGTTTCTTGGTTTTTACATGTACTTCCCCATCCTAGATAATGAGGTGAGGCACTGGAGTGGTCTAGCATCATGTATCATGTCACAGGTATTCAAGGAGCAGCTTCTCTCGACTTCAATTGCAGCTGTTTTCCTCATGATTGACCCACACTGGCACTGATTTAACAGCTGAAATAAAATTTTACATGAATTCACAACATGCTCCACTTCACCCTCCTCATTCTCTGTCCCACTTGCTTTTGGCATGTTATGTGTCAGACTTTGCACAGTTCACTAAATTTGAAAGACTTTGGGTCATATGTTCATTAATTGTGGTTTTCTCTCTGGAACTCATATTGTAATTAGAAATATACTTAATGTGATGGTAACTATTAAAGTCAAGCCATCTGATCACATCAGCCTTGTTATAAAATTGTACAATCCTAAACCATGCATGCAGAACACTCAAAATTCCTGTTAAAGTAATTTAATTAAAGTTTAATTTTTGCTTCTAACAGGTTCTAGTGCCTGAAAGCTAAAAGCACAGTTTACATTTAAAATATTTAAAAGTTAAAAGTGTTTCATTTTATTACTAGAAAGAAAACTAGATTACATTATATGGAACCCAATAATGTTTTTAATATAATTAAGGAAATGCAAAAATGAAGTAGACAAAGTCATTTTTAGATGCTTACATTTGCAGCAATATTGAAGAACAGACTGTTCTCCTTTGTGTTTGAGCATGGTGTGGAGAAAAATATTTCTTAGTGATTGAAAGTCAGGTGTTTTGGGACCTCTTCTTGGCTGGGATACTGATTTCTGTTTTGTAGTTTATCTAATTCCTCTGTGCTTCTGCATCAGTAAAACAGGCAAACCTACATTTAATTAGTGCAAAATGCTTTGGCATAATTTGTGATCTCAGCAGAGAACTGTGTTGGAAAGTCTACTGAAGATATATTCAATATTTTTGGAAGTCTGGCCCTTTCAATTATACACCTAGGTGATGTATGTTTTTGAACATCAAACTTGACTTTTGAATTCAAAAAGCTTTTAAAATCTCTACTTAAATGTCTATTTGATATATGCTTCATATACAGAAGTAATATGAGATGCTAAATATATAAATAAGGCTTGGCAGGAAAAACTGCACATTTTGAGGAGCAGCATTTGAAGCATGTAACTATATCTTAATGAATACATGTGAATCTCTTTCATCCCACAGTAGAAAATTCTTTCATATACAACCTCTTCCTTACAAGCAGTAGGAAATACGTCAATTTTTTTTTGTGAATAAAACTTCTCACAGCACTGAAAATTTATGTTTTAAGGCCATTATATAGGCCAAATATATGTAAGTACCAAACTGCTATTCATTCATGTAAAAAAACTCAATGCTGAGTGCACATGGAATTGAAAACTGTTAAAAAAATATACTTCCCACAGTAGTAGATGATGGTGTGGACATAAGGAATTTATGCATCCTGTTGCATTGAAATTGTAATTTCTTCACTATTGCATCCACTTTGCAACACCTTTGGCAATTTGTTGTATTTTATTGTATTTGATTTCCCTTATCCTTGTTGGTTGATAATGTGTTTATCTTGGAGAAATGCTTTAGTATTTCTTATTACAATTCTTGAACCTGAGGGATTTTAATTGATTGGCATTAACCTGATTTGATTTTACATTAAAAAATTGTACCTTTTCAACTTAATAAGTGTTTCTTTTAGTTTTGAGATGTCTAGAGCACTCCCAGTGGCCTGCGTTTCCATTTCAGTGTATGCTTTCAGCATAATCCTGCAATTTTTCTCACAGTCCCTATTTTTTTTTTTTTTTTAATAGAAGGTTTTCAGGATCAAACCTGACAGTTTTTCTGGAAAAGGTAAATTTTTTCTTTTTTGATATAATAGATATTTTCTTTTAAAGCACCCAAAGCAAACAAAATTATTTTATTCTTATCTTGATTTGGACAAAATAAGTGTAGATAGAAATTAAGAGTGGAAAGACTGTTAGCAAGACCAGGAAATGCTTTGAAAATTGATTTTGTAAGCATGGTCTTTAAACTTTCCATACAGTATTTTCCCAGTAAACAGAACGGACCTTGCTCCTCATCCTTTCACTGGGCACCACTAAAAATAGCCTGGCACCATTCTCTTGGTATCCACCTTTGAGATATTTATATTGATGAGGTCCTCTCTCAGTCTTCTGTTCTGTAGACCAAGCAGTTCCTGCTCCTGCAGTCTCCCCTCATAAGAGCAGAACATTTAGCATGAGATGTCACTAACCTTTGACAAATTGAATAGAATAACTTTCTTTCTTGTATTGTTTGTCTTACAGAAAGTTAAAAATAACTGGATTGAAGAAAGCTAATATTTGATATAATAGGCCACATTTCTTGGTATTTTTTACATTCAGAAATCTTGTAGCACCTTCTTAAATGAAGTAGCATTTGTTGTTGCTAGTATTTAAAGTATGTCCTTTTAATATTTTTAGCCGTTTGAGTAACAGTGAGCTCCCTTCTAAGAGATACTTTGCATCATTGTGACAGACATCTTAATAAAAATATGCTGGCTTTTGCCATGTGGGCTCCCTCAGTGCAAAGTAATTTGAGCAGACTTTCTTGAAGTTGGATAGGGTAATGTCTACTTGATGTGATTTGCTATGTAGTACTGTTCTTTTATGCTATTTAAAAACTGCCTTTATTCTTTAAAGAGAAAGATGTTAAGATGTTACATTTCAGAATGAATTATCAAGGGGTTTCCATTCTGATTAAAAGAGTGCAATTCTTACACCTTAGAAAAAATTCCAGAATTACAGAACTAGAGGTAAAAGACAATCAAGAGCACAAGGAGTCAGGTGAAGATCTAAAACAGATAACATACTGCATATTAATTGCATTATATTGATTCCATGGTATCAATATAATAGCTTTGAGAGAATAAAATAAAGTTGAAAAAAACACCAGAGGAAGCATACAAAATTTATACAAGCTTTTTCAAAAAAGATGCATGTGGGACCAAAGTAGCTAAGCTAAAATAGTCTAGGAGAGAGCTGAGCACATAAAAATCTCAAAAATTAATTATGCTTTTTCTGGAGTCAAGCAGTAGCCTGAAGCTAAGAAATGAAAGTTTAGGTGAGTTATTAAGAGTAGATGCTTAATAGCTGAGGAGTAGAACAGCTTACTGAAAAGCATTGTTCTACTCCATAACTGTTGGTACTTAAGAACCAGTTAGGAGGAAATAGTATTTGACATGTATTGCTGATCCATGACCTGATCCAGTGCTTATTGCAGTCATCATCTTCTCAGAAGCTGGATTAAATGCAGAGCATCAGAGCACTTAAAGTAGTTGTTTTCACTATGATTAAATAATGCAGATATGGGATTCTTAAGATTTTATTTAATCTTGTGTAATTCAGTTATAATATAGGACTCCAGGTAAATATGGCTAAACATAGGCCTGAGCCTCATGCAAGTCAAATGCATCCCAATTAAATACCAGCATAAATGCTTACCTAAATTGCATCTCAATATTGTCCACTTTAAAATTTCATCTATCTGTTATCAGCTCATTCTGTCACATGTCGAAATTTAGAAACCTTTGGCATTCAGCGCATCTTTAGGTATTTGTATTTATCAGGGATTCCTTTTTCTAATTTTAAAAAGTGTTCCTTGTAAGGATAGTCAGAAACTATAATTTGCATGACAAGACATTTGTAAATGGATATATAAAGTCATGGTGAAATTTGAATCACACCAAAATCACCCTACTACATTAATTGCTGATGTACAATTATCAACTCATTTCTTTTTGTTCTCTGCCTCATGTAATGAAATCGCTTGCCTCCCAGTGCCCTGCAGAGCAACAAGTATTGGCATTTGGAGATATGATGGCCTAGGATCATAAAGAAAAGCCAGCATAGAAATGATATGAGGGTCGTGTGCTCAGCGTCATCCACCAACAGCCTGATGTTTTTATTATGACTTCAGTTCTGCAAGCTGCTCATCTGCCATGGCTGTCTCCTTCACACACCATGCAAGGAATAACTCAGGGCAAATTAATTCATATTGTCATGAATGGCACTCAAACGCGCCATTCATGTAAAAAGTTTTTGGATCAGAATGGCCAATACTTCCCCCGTTCCCCCACAAAATGTTACAGAGTAGACAGTGCTTTGATGAGTGGAGCTACATAAAAATTGTCTGGGGCCTGAGCCAAGGGATGTTCTTTACCATGTGTCACCTGAAGTTTCAATGCAGGCCTTAACCCACTTTCAAAGACACTGCAGTTAACCTGCCCAATTTACACTGAAATATATTTGCATTCTCAGTCACACTATGTGATAATTTAAGCAGTTTTTGATCTAGTCTTGTGTGGTTGGTAGTTGTGTATGCCTTCTGGGAGAGGTCCTCTAGGAATGAATGGGAATAAGGACAAGGAAAGGAGCTGTGGCAATGTTAATTGATAGTTGAAGTTCAGATGCAACCACAGCCCACCACCATGGAATTTGCTCTCAGATTACTTAGTTAAGGTCTTCTCTTTCCTAGTTCTTTTATGTAGTGTGGATTTTAGGGAGTTTTTTTTTAAGAAAGATATTGCTTAATTCTACCATGTTTATGGTATCTCTTGTTATATTTTGCCCTGGTAGTTTCCACAGACTACTTGTACGAGTAGGCATTCTACTCAGTGGAATGCGTAATATCCATCTTCTGTTTGATTTTTGTCTTCAGAAAGTAATGATTTAATGTCTTCTGATCTCTGCAACTCCGAGGTTTCCCTAAACTTTAGGAATTATAAGTTTTAGTATTTCTACTCCTCTTTTGGAAATAGTTTGAAAATCAATGAACTAAAAAGTTGCTAGAGGTAAGAAAGGGCAGAAATTGTTTTAGTCAGTTTATCTCAGAAACCAAACAAAACCCACATTTTTACATATACTTGATGTCATTCTCAGTGCTTTATTTGTCTTCACAATTTGGGTTTTTTAGTTAATGTCACCAAAGAAAAGGTACACATGGTAGCATTGGCAAATACTGGTTTTGTTATTTTTAACATGTATACAATTTGCAAAAAAAAAAAATAAAAAGCTATTTTTAGTTATAAATGATAGTGAATATATTAAATTTGTAGCTCCAGACCAGCTCTGTTCTTGAACATTGCACAAAATACCTAAATCAGTTAATCATAGAGCTGTAGTAGAACATTTTTATGTCATCTCCTCAGATAAAAAAATCTACATTTAGTATGTAAAAACTTTGTGTGAACTGCTGTAGTTCAGGAAAAGTTGAAGAAATTAAATAGATTTGTCTGTATACAATAATCAGCAGCTCTGTTTTGCTGGACTTATGGAGTCTTCTTTCATACAACTGACGTAGGATTCTTTTTTTCATTGTGACTTTTCAACCACTTGTGGATGCAACTGGAACACAGAACTCCATGTGCAGGAAAGAAGCACTTTCTTTTAGCAAGTTAAGGAAAAAAAGCAAATCTAGAAGAACATTACCCAGTTCACACAAAGGGGAGCAATCTGGTTGCCTTAAGCTCCAGAATGAAGAGATGATCAGTGTGAAAAATAGAGGAAGGTGAAAGCCATTCTCCTTGAGATCTATGAAAAGAGCTACTGCCTACTCAGTCAGGCAGTGAAGTAGCAAACTGTAATGTCTTGGGGTTCTTTTGGTTTCCTTTCCTCTTTTAAGAAGATTGTTTATATAATGAATATATATTTTGGGTTAAAAAAAGGAATTTTTTTCACAGTGTTCATTTGACACGTGCAGTGCGGGATAATACTGAAGAATGGTTTCCCTGTAGAGAAGGAGAAAATAAATAGAGTTAATTTGAATGATAAGGCATTACTGAACTTGCATATCAGTCTTTGAATTAATTGTTGAAGCTGGCAAGGAAGTTTGTGCTTAGTGAAATCCAGACTTCCTTTTTAGTAATTTATAACTGCAAATGATAGAGAGGGTATAAAGTAAAACAAAACACACACACAAAGCAGTAGAAAACAAAACGTGTCAAACTTCAATTATACAGTAAGAAAAATATGTTCAGAGTTCCATGATGACTGAGCTATGTTCATTTAAGGCATGGTTGATGGGTTTGAGTGGAAATAGACTGGAGGACAAAGCTATTGGTTTTGTTAAGACTGATGAATTAGTTCAATTACTGCAGCTGGAATTTAAAAAAGGATGCCCTTTTATTGCATCTAGGTTGGTAACTGGGAGAGTGAAGTAATTGAACCAAGAGTAGTTTCAAATACTGAATGATGTCATTTGTAAAAGACACCAAATAAGGTATTGAGGTCCCTTATAACAGTCTTTCATACTTCTCCCTTCAGACTTTCAAAGAATGCAGAAAATCAAGTTCTGCTTTCCTAGTACACAAAGATTCCATGCTGCTGAAATATGATCTTACTTGATGTGAAGTCATGCAAATAAATTGATTTTAGTAGAAGTTCTTTTCCTGTGCTTAATTATCTGCGATATTTGTACTGCCCTCAATGGTTCTCTTTATGACAGTACCCAAACACCTTTATGAAGACAAGAGGAGCTGATACCATTGACAGTTTTCTTAGAAATATTTGTTTTTAAAAGCAAGTAAGTATATTTTTTTCTGAATGATAGCAGGAAGACTAATTTTGGCACTAAAGGAAGAGAGTTGGATATATTAGCTAGAATAATGCACTTAGCAAGCACTCATTATACCTATGATAAGTTTTTCTAAATGAATCCCCAGAGATTTGGCTTTCTAGTAATATTGCTTCAGAATAACTTGAATCCATTCAACATGTATTACCTGGCAATTGCTCACATATTTTTAAAATTAAGTTGTTTTGTGCCCTAGTATGTAATCTCCGGAATTACATGCCTTCTATAGTATAGTTTGTGCCCTTAAGATTTTCTGGAAATCTTCCAAATAACTTGCTTAGCACCATGACTGACAGGTCTGTGAATCTATGTGTATTGAGGCACCAGATGTCACTTCATTCAAATGCTGGCAGTCATGCAAGTATTCATTTTTCAATACTAGTAAGTTCATGTTTCCCTTATAACAACTGGACCTTTAGTGAAATCCTTTTTGGATCACTGCACAGCTTGAAAAGTAGACTATTCTTTTGGTAAACAGCTGGTAAAATAGAAGGTACATTTTGCCTCAAGAAGGGTCACGAGAATGTAAACGTCCAAATTACAAGGTAGTACACAAGGAAGAGCAGCTGTTCCTGGAGCTGGAATAAATCATAGCTTGGAGTGAAGGGATGTAATTATAAACAATGTTGATTTATTTTTTCATCTGCTAAGGAATTAGCCTGGTGACACGTTTCTGTAGATCTTCCAGGTGACATGGTTAAACATCCACTGGTAAAACTTTATGTTACTGTTGTGGTTTAATCCCAGCTGGCAACTATCTCCACACAGTTGCTCACTCATTCACTCCCTTTCCATGGTGGGATGGGGGAAAGAATCAGAAGAGTACAAGCGAGAGAAGTTGTGTGTTGAGCTAAAGACAGTTAACAGATAAAGCAAAGGCCTTGTATGCAAGCAAAGCAAAACAAGGAATTAATTCCCTGCTTCCCATGGGCAGGCAGGTGTTCAGCCACCTCCTAGATAGAAGGGCCCCTGCTATCACACATAACAGTGACTTGGGAAGAGAAACATCATCACTCCAAACATCCCCTCCTCAGTATTTTAGTTATTACTACTTGACAATGACATGACTTGTTTCAATTAGACAGAAATATGCCTACTGTCTATAGCAGTAAATTTAATTTCTGCTATTGGTATGATTTGCATTGCAGCGCTTGAAGGACAACTGATTGACTGTAGTGAGTTATTGAGCACCTTAGTGCTGTAAAAGAAATCCAAAGTAGTAGTATAGCAGATGTCTAGATATTTGAATTATTGTATTAAGTACAATTTGAGTTCTTGCATGAAAAGCCAATGCTGTTCCTCAAATAATTTTTTTTTGTGTTTGTTAACTGAAGACTGAACTGTTGACCATAATGTACAAGGCTTCATACAACTGTCATATAAATAGTAGTGCCACATAAAGTAAATTTCAGAAAAGTAGGGATGCAACATTAGTAATTTGACTGATACTTGAACTCTGATGTGATCTTATAATTAAATAGCTTTTCTAGCCTATAAATTTGACACATAGGTAGATGGAGCAAAAAAATGCATGCGACCTTAATTACAGCATTTCCTGTGTGAATATTTAACTATGTATCCTTAATGTTTCAGGCATGCCTCGTCTGTACCTTCAGGAAGGGCTCTGCTGGCCTACTTATCCACTGGGATATATATACCAGCAGTATGCCTGACTGTACTTTCCAAGTGATTTAAGTAGAGGCAGAACCAAGGGAGTCAGACAAGTAACATAGAAAATACGGATTTTTTTCAATCTGTGAATAAAGTGCAGACAGATTCCATGGCTGGGTTGAGAGCCAGTTAGGGTTTCCCCTGTGACAAAAAACATCAGTGGAAAAGTGGTCCTGGCTCACAGGAGTGGAAGCTGTGGGCCTTGTTGGGTGCTTCAGACTGTTGTCTATTCCCACTTGCCTTAGAAAGCAGATGGCCATCCTCAGCTTCTGCACATGTGTATTCTGCTATTGGCCTAAAGTGTGAGACATCTTTCTTAAGCATTAGAGTTTCAGAAGTTGCTCTGCCTGACTCAACTTAATTACTGGGTCAGCTTAAGTTGTATTCTGTGAGAAATGTATCTTGAATTTTCTTGACAAAGGGAAATGAAATGAAATGACTTAGTGATAAGTGATAATGATAAGGCAGTCATGAAGAAATAGTCATCACTCTGGGTACTGAGATACATCAGAAAAAGTGGTAATGTGGAGAACCATTTAAAATGCATACAGTGTTATAACAGCATAGGACCATTAGCAATCACCAGGTTTGATCTGTTGAGCAGAAGAGGTCAAAGAATGTTGCTTACTAGTTTCTGTTTTATGACCAAAACTTCTGTCTGGACTATAAAATCTCTTCAAGAAAGATGTCCGGTTACCCTTAAAGAGCTTCAAATCATGATGTATCCCTTCTGTACATGAGTAAATTATTTCCATAGTTAATTGTCCTCTGCAGAAAAATACTTATATAGTTATATTCTGGTCTCCATTATTGGCAGTTACATCAATTTTAACCTCTTTGTGGTCAAAGAAAAACAAAACACCACAGATTACAGTTTTGTTGTCTAATTATAATGGACTTGTAATTTTTAGTCATTCACATGTAGGGAGATAGAAGAAAATAAAGATAGTGTAGAAAGTAATCTTACCCTTAAGGAGGAGCAGCTGGGCCAATTATCAAAGATTAGGAACAGGCCTGACTTTAACAGGCCACAGCTGTAACCAATAAGAAGAAGAGTGCTATAAAAGAGTGGGCTGGCTGGTTGAGAAGGGAGCTGGAGTCAGTTGGCTACTGTGGGAAGAGGAGTCAGTGCTCTGAGGAGCTGCCCATGAGAGACACCAAGAAGGTGTGAAACTTTTGTGATAAGGAGACAACAGGATGGAACCCCTGCCATAAGGTGATAACATTCACACAGCTCCTTCTCCTCATCTTTTTTCAGTATCCTTTTGAAAGGAATGACACCAGAAAAAATGATACCATTCCAGCACTGATCTTTCTTGTTTCATGTCTTACATTTATAAAGTGGAAAGAGAGGGAGTTGTATTCACCTGCTTACACATTCAAGATGGAAATACAATTTCTGCACAATGACAGGCTGGATTGAAACTGAATAGTTACTCAGAGCTGCAGTTAACTGAATGGTATTTTGCCTCCAGTTTCTTATGTCATATTAAATGGACCCCAAACAATGAGTACTTTGGGGTAGGATGATTCCTGAGTTAAAGCCGTCACTTAAACAGTTTTATATATTGCATGAAATTGTAGTTTCTCTTCAATACTTTGTATTCATAAGATAGATTTATGGACTATAAATACATTTTCATATTAGTGTGAAAAAATGGCAAATGGAGTACAAACTGACATGCTTAGCATTAGATTCTCCTGTGCTTATTTTCAAATTCTTCTGGCAATAATTCTCATTTTAAAACTCTCTTCTGTTAAAGATGAAGAATTCTTCCTAATGATTCAAACAACATTAAGGCTCTCATACTATTATATTTTTTTGCCTTTTTACAGTTTCTGAGTCTCAGTAATACACTTGTTTCATTCCTTGTTTTTTCATAAACCTTCTTCAGTCTAGCAAAAATAGCTTTAAGCCCTAATATATTGTGCATCTTTTTTATAGTCCTCATGCAGCAGGCTTCAAATAATAGGTCTAGTTTTCCTCTTCCTTTGGTGCAAATACCCTGAACTTCACAGTTTCACATTTCTGAACATCTCTGAATTTTAATGCATTCCAAAGTTTTGCAAGATAGAGATCTAGCAGTTTCATGTATAAACAACATCAAGTAATTATCCCCTGATGAAATCCTGAACATTTTTTCATTATTTCATTTTACTGTATTTTATCTATTTCTAGATATTAATTTTTAATTTTTTTCCCCCATAATATTTATGATGCTGAGGGCTGCAGGTTTTTAGATGTGTGTCATTCAAAACAATGACATTTTGCTATTAAATAATGATCAGACACTAATTTGCACCACTTGTGGAACATTAACCTTAGCACCTTTTATAAGAATCAATTTCTTTCAGGCTTCATCTAAAGACTGATCAGACCATACCATACAAATCTGATTAATTTCTCCTCTAGAATACTAAATTCTTGGTCTTTTCTTGGAAACTCACATTCCACATGCATGTTCCCCACATCAGGTGTAAGAACCTGCAATAAAGACATGCAACGGAGGAGATGAATTCCACTATTAATAATAATAATAGTAAGAGAAGACAAAACACATTTATCTGCTTTTTTCTAGTTTCCTCTTATGACAAGGGAGCTAGCATCATAGATCAGTTTTAGGTGGCTTTAATCTAAACAGCTCTACTACCATCCTTTTTCCTGCAGAATTGGGAAAGGTATATTATCCATAAAATAATGAACAGTAGGGGAGAAATTTGGGTATGAAAAGTAATCATGACATTTTCTTTCCTGTTGAAATCAATTGCAGATTGAAGGGGTAAGTAACACTATTTTAACAGGATTACATCTGAAATGTTATTGGATATCTTCTTCTTTTTTCCCATGGTATTTCTAGGCTTTTGTTGTAAAAAATGACATTTGGAAATTTACATCTCAGAAGCATCAAGGTGCACGTTGTACCAGTGTGGTTTTTATTTACACCTGATTTGTCCAGCTCTATGCTGATATTCCTTTTAATACTTTATGTAGAAAGAAACCATATAAACAAAAACTGCACTGTAGTCTGAAGATGCACTTTTAAGTAATTGGATGTTGCATTAAAGTGTCCCTGGGTTTCTTTTTTAGTGATGCTTCTGCTTAGAATTGAGCCAATCTGTCTTCATATTTCCTCTTCTCTACCATTATAATTGATCTGGCAGTTTGCCACACTTAGATCCAGACAGTAATCACTTGGCATAGAGGATATTCTGCCTCCCTAATTTGACTGACAGAATAAATCCTGTTTTTAAACCGCTGTCATGTGGTTTTTATCAGTAAATAACACACATTTTACTATGGCATGGGTACATTGAGATAGACAGCTATGTCTTTTTAATGTGCCTACCCAGCAGCAGAGGAGGGGTCATGAAAAGCAATCATATTTTCATCAGTTCTGCTGAAAAGAGTGCAAACCTTGAAAGTGAATCTTAGGAAAAAAACCCTAAAGCAGGAAAATATCTGTTAAGTTTGCATTTAGAGGAAGCTGAGTGTGTGTGTTATACCATCTAACAAACTGAGGGAAATGGGCTTTACAGCCCATGTATTATTAGTAGTGGTGAAGTAAACACTGTGTTGTGTTCAAGTTGCACCTACCCATTTGTGATTTGCCTGGGAGAGGATAAACTATTTGGGTGGCTTGTGTACTGTTTTCAATTATGTTCTAAGAAATAATTATTTTGGTAAGGAATAATCTGCTGTCAATAAACAACAAAGTCCCCACTGCCAACAACATTATGCTAAGTGGAGTCACTTAATGCACAAAGATCTTCTAGAAGCTCACAGTGGACCTTGTCAGCATAGTTTGGGAATTAGTACTGCAAGAAATCAAACAAAGACAAAACAGTTGTTGCATGATTGCATCTGAAACCATCTTATCACAATCCATTTTGTTTAAAACAAACATTAATAAGTAATTTCAGTAGCAGAAATTATGTTCCAGAAAACAGTGCATCACTAAAATGCATACCTTTTTTTTAATTTTTTTTCTGGATGTGAAAGAATTGGGCTTGCTCAGAGTAAGATAGGAAACAAATCCCATTGTCAAGGAATTTAAGAAGCCTTCTGAACTTATAGGAGTCAGAGAGAGCTTCTGACTTTACTGGATTTTTGTGATAGTACCTTAAAGCTAGTTTTCCATTAGAGCCATAGTTTTTAACTTATATGCCACATTTAAATTTAGCTTTAAATTTACATCATATTTAACAAAGAAGACTAGGCCAAATAATTTTTTAAGAGACGTTTCTTTATGTTGCAGACAGATCACTCTCTAAGAGTTGTCCCTTCACTACTCACTGGCCTGCTGGGACAGGGGGTCTGTTGAATGCATCTGCTGTGGGGCATGACCCATCTCAGAGGTATCCATGGCAGATTGCCATGGGAATTTTCAATACCTGAGCAGATATGATGTTCCTTCATGGAATAAAGGATTGCTCTAAAAAGCTGGACTATGTGAAAGGGTAGGAGGAATCAAGTGAGACAAATTTACAGTGACAGTATTGGGATGGTGCATATCCTGCTTGTTGAATTTTTCTAGGAAATGCAGCTTCTTTGTATACTGAAACTGAATGGTCTTGAAAATATTACTTAGCACTGATTTTGAAAAATATTATCTTTTTTGAGTTTTGGGTCATTACACAGAATAGATACCATGATATATTTGGTCAGGCAAATGTCAGAGCTGGATAGCCATATTATCATAAAGGGAGGCATTGCTTCCATAGCAGCCATGAGTGCAGCTGGAAGTTCCTAGGTCCTTCTAGGAACTTTTGCTTCCAACTCTCCTGCAATTAGTTTGTATGGTTGTTTTAGATCACAAAAAAGAAATACAGTGAAAGAACTAGCAATGAAAAATACTCTTAATGTATTTATGTAAAGATAAGGAGCTCTACTTCGAGTATTGGTGGTAAGCATCTCCACAATGGCTTTTTGTAGTAGTGTCTGTAATTGCCAGCCATGGATAAAAAATTGATTCTTCTCAAAAAGAGAAGCTATTCACTAATAGCTTGAGGGGTACCTCAGTCTGTAATCATAAAGCTGATATTTTCAGATTTACTCAGAAATTTCTGTGGAGTTTTGAATTAAAGTGTTAATGTTTAGTCCTCATGTTTGTTTTTTTTTTTTATTTTAAGGAAAAACAATGAGTAAGAGAAATTGATTTGTTAATCAGTTCAAGGTTTGCCATCATTTATCAAATCCTTAATATGTAACCTGAAAAAACTGTATTCTTCTAAGAAAATAACATTTCAAAAGTTGCAAGGTTGCTTTTCAGGCATTCAGCTTAGATGAGAGCTGAGTGCATCCTGATGTGAGATTTTTCTTGAGTGCCTTCTGTGTAAATGATTGTATTTACTGTACAATGGAAAAAAAAATAAGTTACAGACTATTGTATGTCCTCCTTTGCCTGGAAGAAGCATATAATTTATAGTAAAAATTAAAAAAAAATCTCAAAAGCTTTTTAGCAAGAGCTATTCCTCTTGGATCACATCAAATATGTTTTCCATTGTGAATTATTATAGCAGGTAATATTTTCTTCTTTGAACTTGTGTCTGATGTCATAACCTGTAAAGGAAAACAAGCTACAAAAGGCATCTATGCATCTGTTAAAAAAAAACCCCAAAACAACAAACAACAAAACCAGCAAACAAAGAACACCCCACCAAGAAAGTACCACAAACAAAACAAAACAAAAAGACAGAAATGAACCAAAACCTAGAAATATACAGGAAAAAAATGTACCCATTTTAAGGTGCTTTGCACAAAGAATTGAAATCCTTTAATCAAAATCAGCTTTCAATGTAAAACCTGAATAAAGAAAATATACTTTGCTTAGCAAGCTAAATGAAGTATTTTAGTTTCTTATACTGAGGAAAAATTGAAAGCATAATTGGAAATTACAATTAAAAGTAATTGACAGTGGACACAAAAATGTCCTTTGGTATTGATCACAGAGTTATTTAGGATATGAAACCTAAAGCACGTTGACTTAACTGTATTAAAATGCTGGTTTTATATGCAGTATCACTGAATGAGCAGCATATTCTCAATACCAGAGGATCTTCCAAAATATCCCTCCTAATGTAGGGTAGAAGCATGTCAATACATTTGATGCATTCTTTTGGCAGGAAAATGTTATTTAGCATGAAAGTCTGGGAATTGTTGTTGACAATAGAGTCTTCTTTCTTTAAGTCAGGCTAAGAAGAATCTGTTTAAAATACAATATTTTCATCTCCCTCAAACCAAAAGACAATGTCCTTTATCAGGAAGCTAATGTAATACTGCAAAACATGTATATTATTTACATTCTAATTCTTAAAATAGCTAATAATAGCATATGAAAAGAATAAGTATTTAATTTTATTTTAAATTTTTTCCTAAAATCTGTTAGGTATGTTAAAAAAAGAAATTATGATTCTTCTTACTAAGCCCTTACTAAGGAAGCAAAATTTGTGCTTTTATAGAAACTATACACTTCTGAAAATATACAGGAATATGCATTCAGCGACATTTTATTTTAAATAACCTCCCCCTTGATTTTTCCTATGATCCAGTAGGTTTTGAAGTTGTGGCTGTCAAAACTCTGTATAAACAAGTGGCTTTATCACTTGTCCTGATAGTCTGAACAGCTCCACAGATGGATTGAATATATGGGGGGAAAAAAAATTTTAATGGGTGTCTACAAGTGCCTGAAATGCATGACTTCTCACATGACAAAAACCACTTCTAAGAAGAGGGTGCCATATGTGTTCTACAGTAAAGATTAGGCATTTTCCCTGTTTTCACTCAAGCTTGCCTCTACATTCAAGCAGCTGAGCTGGTAGTTTCTTAGTTTAATGCAGTTCATCTGTGAAGCTTTTTCAAACAACCAGAGAAGCAGATGGGGAGACGTCTGTGGTAAAAGTTGGGTCCATAATCCTGGTGTTTTGTGCCATCTGGACAGAGTGAGGGGAGGTGGGAGTGACCAATTGTGCTGAATGTGTACCCTGTGCCATTAACTGAATCCTTCTGTTTTCCAAGGGCTAGAGAGCTCATCACACACATGCCCCACTCTCCTGCCCAACACTGCTACTGAAATAAAAATAGAGGGGAAAAAAGGGTTGAGGTGGAGTTGAAAGGGCAAGTGAGGTGCCCCATGCAGCCACAGCTACAGCAGCGCTCAGGCAAGGCCAGCACACCTCTGAGGGCACGTGGACAGTGGTGGAGCTCCTGCAGCTCTCAGACAGGGCTGGTCCTTTGTGTTACCTGCTACTGGAAACCATTCTTACATGGCCAAGGGCACTGTAATAGGAGCAAAGACTTTTTAAAACAGGAAGATATATGGTATTCCTAGGATGCTTATTTCCTTCTTTTCTGACAGATTTGGAGCTACCTGTACTTATTTTAGAATAGTACATCTTCACTGTGCTACTGCAATGCTGTAGTGTTAATCCACTGGTAATACTGATAGAGAATGTGTCTCCAGGATTTAGGACATGGCCAATATGCCACTTTACAACATATCAAGAATATTTCTCGATCTGTTTACCGTGAAATACTGACTTGATCCATCAGCTATTTTACTAAACAGATATCTCTTGGAATATTGCATCTGTTTGAGATGGTAAGAATTCAGTAACTTTGTATGGAAAAATTCAGAATATGTCTGAAGGTCGGGAATTTACAGTTGGTTTGAGGCAAAGTAAAATTCCAGAGACAGAGCAATGGCACCTTGAAAATTCTGAGCAACATATGCCTTCCTTTATTTTTAGATAGATCAAGTTTAGCATATTTATGTTTAGCTTTGATTTTTTAAAATTTATATTTATTTCTTGACTATGTGTTTTACTCTATTAGAGGAGATAATGTTTGGTGACTTGTTACAGTTATCAAATAAAAGAGCTACATGTCCCAAATTCAGCAGGATGTGTCAAGTGAGCAAGTTTTCACACAAGCTTCTGCATCCTGTGGAGCTGGTTGTGGAATTCAAAATTTAAAGCCAGAACTGCCAAAACCAGAAGGCTGACAATAGCAAGTATCAGAGAGCCAGGTTGTAGCTGGCTGTGAAAGGCAAGAAGTGCCAGCTAGGGCCTAGTTTTATGTATCCTTGCATGCTCACTATTGGCAGGTATATTTAAACCAGGAGAATATTTGCCAGCTTCAGCATTGTACAACATCAATAATCGTGACACCTTTTTTGACTGTAAGGCTCATTTCTTTGTGTCTCAAAGAACAAATGAACTCCATTCAGTTCTCCTGCAATATTTAAAATAGCAGTTAAATATAGATAACTGTATACAATCATTCACCAGGTCTTCATCTAAGCCAAGGAAACAGTAGTGTGGCTGAGGGTGCAGCTCATGCCTTGTGACAGTGCTCAGTGTCTGATAGAGTGCCACGACTGGCAGTTTTGATAGCAGACTAGATACAGGATGAAGGAAAACTTCAGATGTGCTTTCTTTGATCTTGTCCCTTTTCTCTCATCTTATGATAGCATTTCTCACCCTGATGTAAATAATCTTGATGTGGAACTCAATTCTTCCATTTCTAACATCAGCATTTGTTTTAGGTACCCTATGTATACCCTTGGTTTTAGCAGATGAACTAGGAAAATAATGTATTATTAATGTACTTTGGAGAGTTAAAACTGTTTTTAGTAATTCTGATGTTAAAAATAATTGTTAAACTCGAGTCTTTCAAAACAGATGATAAGTGCTTTCATTTCACTATGTCACACTTCTTTGTAGCCAACAGCCAATCCTTCATTGTGCTTGGAAGGTTGGACCAGAGATTTTAGTTTATCAGTAATGGATGATCTTATATTCTCTTAATTGCTGCGTCATAATTTTCTGAAGGTGCATCTCTTGGAGGGGTTTTCTCCCCTTCTGTCACCTCTTTTGTTTTAATTACTGACCAGTTTCTCTATGTTCTAGGAAGGGAGTATGCTATTTTCCTCTTTGGTTCTCATTTGAATGTATTTATGTGCAGAGAGCACTATATGTATTTCTATTGCACATGAATATGAATATTTTTATGAATATTTGAATGAAAAACTCATCAGCTGGATGCACTATCAGCAGGTTTCGATTACCAGGACTCTTTTTTTTTTTTCCCCAGAGAAATTCAGACAGGATGATTGCTCATCACATAAGTATTATCAGCTCCAAAGTAAGAATCAAGAGATCATGAATCATAAAAAACAGGCTGAAAGAGACTTCAACATGTCATCTAATTTCCTTTCCCCTGCTCTGTCTCTCTTCAGTTAACTGTACAAATGTGTTTCTTCACTGATGTTTCTTTGATCTCTCAATTGAGATTCTACAATCACCTAAGATTATCTGTTCCAGAAGAGCTCATCTTCCCTTGCCATTTCCATTTGTTTTCCCTGATGTCTAACCTGAGTCTTTCTTGTTACACCTTGTTTTATACCCCATGGATATGGACAACTGATTAGTCCTATTGCTTTGCAGCAGCCTTTCTCAAAGTGCTAAACTCTCTGCTGGGCTTTCCAGGAGTGAGGCTCAAGGGCCGTGCTCTCTTGCACTGTCAGCTGTGAAGCATGTCTTCTCTGAGAGGCAAGGAAAAGGATTTCTCAGAGACAGGGTTTCACAGTCTTGTTTGCTGGTACAGAGACCTAATCCTTTCCCTGCTGAAAAAAAGAACAATCTGCTATCATTTAACTTTTCTAGTTTTCCTGGTCAAGAGTTCACTGCCTCAGTTTACCTACAGTTGCTGTCACACCCCAAAAAAATATATAGCTAAAATTGTTGGTTGAAAAATTAAGATGCTGACTGCATTGCTGGGTGGTCCAGATTCAGTTCTGTTCTTTTCTTCCCATCTTTGAGATGGGCTGCTCCTTAAGAGCTCCATAAAGTGCTTTTGTAACTGTTTTTCTTCCCAATCATTTTGGGAACTCATGAACTGGTATATGTTCCCTGCCTGTGTCCCCTGAAAATCCCAATCTAATTAACATGCTCTGTGTACATCTTGTCAGGGAGCAGCAGGAGCAGAAGCTGTGGCCTCACTGCCAGGGGAAGGGTGACAGCAACCAGGGCTGAACCAGCAGATCACATCACCAGAGAAGTCCACAGCAATGAGGAGAGTGCAGGGTCAAGCCAGGAATATCCATCACTGGGTCAGAGGTGAGGTGCAGAAGCACAGCTTAGGCAGGGACTGGGGCTGTGAGACTTGGCTTAAAATCATCTTCAGAATCATCTTAGCCTAGCTGCTCAGAGGAGTCTCTGCTTCTGAAGAACCTTCTAGAATTTTTGTGAGGTTTTCCAAGGCAGCAGAGCCTTCTGAATCCCTGCACTCTTAGCAGAGGTATGGCCCTGAGAATGGAGAGCCCTACTGCAGGATGTGTGAGCACACCCTGGCCCTGACACATCTGTCATGCTGTCACAGTTTGGTGTTCAGCACATAATGCAGCACTTTGCATTCAAATGGGGGGGGAGCCTAAAGAGATCATAGTGGCTATGGTTTATAGTATTTGGTTTTTTATGGTTTGTGTCTTTTTTCAGAGAGAGTTCACTTCCAGACTGAATGGTATATCTAGAATTTCTTCCATCTTTAAATACCTACAGTTTTAAAATCTACTTTCTGCCTAAACTCTATAAGGGAGGAAGGAGGGATAAGATCTTGCAGTCATGGATATTGTATGAACACCTAGTTTCTATGCCTAGTATGTGATGGAAGTCATCATGTCTAAATTGTGGAGCTTCAAGGATTGTCTTTTGCAGAGTGGCATTTCCCTCTCTGAGTCTTTAGGAATGGTATTAGCAAGGATGGATATTGGCTTTTAGAATTCTAATTTCTTCCTGCTTCCAATATTGAATGACTTAACACTTATGACTCCTGGACAAAGAACATCTGTACAAATCTGAGACCAAAATTTTGCCAAATTTGCATCTCTAGAAACTGCTTTTATAGAAAGTGTAGGACAGGGTCAGAAAAGATTATAGGGAACTCTGTTCTTATAAAGAACTCTGTTCTTTGACTATCCACACCTTACTGAGCTCTGGCAGCTGTTGTATCTGAGAGCATAAATATTCATGCAGCTGCACCAGAGACTATGAGCTTTGGTAGTGGTCCTGCATGATGCAAAACAGTTTAATGCTGATAATATTAATGTGTTTCTCAAAGCCTGAAACATGGGGGCTTTTATGGGTTGATGTGTGAACTCTCAAAGTAGTACTTTAGGAAATGAATCTGTCCTGAGGATGGTTATGTGAGCCTCATGAGGGAGCACTTAGCAATATGGTAGTGCATTACAGACATTTACTCATTTTTAGCCTCTTGAAATAGGTTGGAATTTAGATGTAAATACTTTTCCCCCAACTTCTTAGAAAATGTTAAAAGATGAAAGAAAAGAAACTCCACAGGAAACATTTTATAGCCCTTGTAATTTTTGGGGGGGAGAACGAAGGTGTTTTTTATAGCCCCTTTTGCTTTGTGCAGGGGGGTGGAGTGAGGCATTGTGGATTTTTTATATCATATGTGGCTTTTTTCCCTGTATTTTTTAACCCCAATTATTAGAACAAGATATTTAAAATTCAATTTTTTTTCTTCCCCTTTCCAAATTTAAGATATCAAATCCCAGGCATACACGTTGTCCCATTAGGTACATTATTCCCAATACAGTTTGCAGGAATTCTAATTATATTAGTGGCACACAAATATGCTAAAAAATAGATAATTACAGCTTGAAAATTCTGGTTATTTATTTTCAATTCTATATAGTTCACACACCATGAATTCACACGTTACACACATTGTCTGTAATCAGTACCTATCCTAAACAATGTATATTCAGAAGAACAGTAATATAAAGAAAAATAGTGTTTGAGATCAGAAAGATGCATTCAAAATTACATAAAGTTCTTTGCAATGTTTCCTCTATGAGCAGTGACTTTGAAGGCTGATTTAAGTAAAGTGATCACCATGGCCCAGATGAAATTTTCCTGAACACCACCTGTGTAGCTAAGCAAAGCTAGCAGTGACCCTGGCTGTTCCCTAGGCAGTATTTTCTGCAGAACGCATTGTTGCTGGGCACAGAAAATGATTTATTTCTAACTTCAGGCATACAGGCTAGAGAGAATTGTTTTTTCACCTTCAGAAAACTTCCCACAATACCTCTGCCCATTTCTCTGTGATCTACCACCGTGTAGATAGTGATGCATTACACTGCCTGGCCCTGATGCTCACGTCCATTTCAGAAGTGAGTTATGATTTAGTAAGAAAGGCAGGCACTCTGCTTTCTTAGAACAGATTATGTTTGCTTTCACAGGAATTAGAGCAAAATGGAATAGCCTCATGGCAAGGAACAGCTGTATATTTTTTTACAACAAATCAGATAGGGATCAAAGAGATTTATTGATTTATTAACAGGATGTAATTAACTGGCAATCAGTGAACTACACTTACAGAATCAAAGTCAGCTGCACAACAGATAACTACTACAAGAGACACCTATAGACTGTAAACACATCCTTAGAATTTGCTGAACACCATTTTTTACTCTTGTCCAGAAAGTTCTCATCTCACCACACACAAATGCCTCACACTGCTGGATGCATCCTGCCCACAGGGACACGCAGGGTGGGTTACAAGCACCCCTTTCCTGTGTGGGCAATTCCCCTATTTACACCCTTCCCACACACCTCCCCCTGCCTGCCCTGCTCCACACAATGCACTGACCAACATGCTGCTGGGGGACCAGCGTGTTGCACCTGTGCTGTCCCTGCCTCACTGCAGGGCAGGGAGGGGCAGCCTTTGGCAGGTGGGCTTGCAGTGCCAGTGGGGCAACTTTTGGCAGTATCAAACCCTGTGTGGCAGCTGCTGGGCTCCACCCAGGCAGAGATTTTTCCCCTTTTTAAAATACTTCCTTTCAAAGTCACTTTTATTCTCTTGTAATCCTTGCTACAATTTAATTCAGCTAGTGGTCACATTAAGCAGACCATGGCTCTTAATTTCTTCATCATCATGTTTGGGGCAAACAGCATCTCAGCAGAGGCAGTTTTGGAAAATCTGTTCACACACCCTGTGTACACACAAATTCTTCTCACATCCCTTGCTGTTATCAGGTCATGTTAACATGAGCAGACTGCTCAGATTCCCCCATGCCATTTCCTAAAAATATTGGTGCAATATTTTGCATTATTTTACAGAAATAAATCTAGGGGAAAAAAAATCATACAGTGGCCAAATAATGACTATATAAATATAGAACAAGAAAATATGGATTTAAAGAGATATAATATCATTCCCAGATTTTAAAATGGGCCTCCTGGCTACAGAATATAATGCTTCCTACAGTGGGTTTGTTAATTAATACCTACTTGTGGCTTTTAAGTACATTTATAACTAAATACATCTTCAGCCTGATAGATGCTTTGTGTAATGAGCTTTTGGATTTGGGTCTTTTTGAATGCTGAAGGTGGAATTTCTCCCTCCCTGGATGTCATTGTGGCCATGAGAATATACCCAATAGTTAGTTCATTGTGAGAGAATGTCCCATGATTAATGAGAACCTAGAAAAATCATGAGGCTGTAGCATTGTGAGCATTCACAGAAACAGATTTTTCTAGGTATATTTTTCTTTGCTTTTACCTTAATCCAGCCTAGTTACTGGGTACAACTTTAAGGAATCCAAGCAGTATAATTCACTGGTGAGTTATGAATGGATGAATTACTCTATTTCTCTAAATGCTCCTATTTCAGGCTTCAGGTCTCATTGTGCTGTCTCATCAGGGCTTAGTGACCACATGTATCACCACACTGCTGAAAGAATCCATGTTTCCTATTAATGAACACTTTGGACAAAAAACCTAAAAGATGGAAAAATCCAAGCCTACCTAATGATCAGTAGTAGGCACTCTCCTGTGACTCCTGTATGTTAGCCCAATAAATTAAAATGTTAGGGCATTGTTAATTCAGTCTGTCACTTGAAATAAAGAATAGGGACCTATGGAGTTTTTGCATTAGAGCATTTCAGTGTGTTGTGCAGAAGTAAAAGTTAACATTAAAATTTCTCCTTAGGCATTCTTCTTACTAACAACTTAATTGAGATCACAAAGGACATTTAGAGCTTTTACTGGTCTCTAACTAACCCACCATGGTAATGAACGTAATTATTGAGGCTGTTTTCCTGACCTGCAGCAAACTATGTTATTGAGTTTTGTTTCAGATTATTATTTTGCATTGCCAGCATGTACAGTACTACAATGGAAGTGGTGAGGAAAGAAAATTTAGATCCTGGTATCTTTCAAATGTTTATGATTGGTTTTGTATGATTTCTTAAGTTTGCAGTTAAGATATTATGCTTGGATTCTATACTCTGTGTTTTGCTTAGAAATAAATGTTTTTTTCCATATGAGACCCTCTCACATGCAGATTCTTGGATTATCAGTTTTCCTGTTTGATGTTTTGTTGACTCTAGAACTCTGTGGCAGAGACTATTTCCTTTTCAATTTATGCAGTGTGTCGTGTCACTGGAATCCAGTTCTTACTAAAGGCATCAAGGGAAACTACCATTCTTGTAGGGTTATGTAATTTATGACCTACTATTTTCCCATCTGAAAATGGTAAGGTTTGAGATAAGCAAAATTAATACAAATTGTTTGCTTAATAAGGACAAGAGAAATACAATTCCAAGGGTATCATACCTTCATGACCATGGATGTGAAAAATGAATAATAGATAGGCTGTTTTTATTGCCTGCTTAATACCTCCAACATAAAACTGTAATTGAGCATAAAAACATAAATTCTCCTAGCACAAAACACTTCTTATTAAGATAAACCTGTCAGTATGATGATACAAGCAATAACCTTGGATTACAAGAATGTGGGCTAGAAATCTTTATAAGTAATCTCACAAAAGTCTTCCCTTATTGACTTATACTTTAAGAATCAATTACTTCAGATTTTCATTGGATTGAGAAAATGCTTGACAAAGCCAGAATAAAATGTATATAAAATACCAATATCCTTATTTCTGCTTTCTCAAAACTCTAATCATGCAGTTTTAGCTCAGGAACGACTCCTGTGATTTGCTGGCTCTTTTTCTTTGTTGTTGTTTTTTTTTTGTTTGTTTTGTACATAGCACTCATGCATCCAAGTGCAGCTGAAAAGAAGCCAAAAAAGAAAAAGGCTCCGCCCCATAGCAGATTTACATCTGAAATTCTCCATTTGTAAATGCAGTGGTCTTTACTGTGTTTGCAATAGGCCTTGTGATTTACAATTTAGGACAATAACACACACACACATATAAAAGTAAATAGCTGGTGTCGGTGTATGAAAGCAGAGTCGGTTCACTGCTTTTATCTATCTCCTGTATTACAGAGAGACAAAGGGAGTAATATGCAGAGTAAGAGTCTATTTGTTGAACAAAGGTGATCCCTCTCTCCTGATGCTTCCAGTCCTCCATAATGAAAGTCCAATAAGTCCTATATAACATAGCAAGAGGAGAGATCCTCTCTTTGTTGGCCCATATTTTTCTGTTACACTAAATGTGATTGTTTTTGCTACCTGCTCACTGAAAGAGAAAACAGAAATTACTTTATACAAAATAGCAAAAACTCTACCAATTAGAGAGCAAAATAGTAAAAAGAATAATTTAAACTTGCAAATTATTACTGAAACATTTCAATTAATCTGTGATTTCATGAAATCTGAATCTTCAAGTACCTAAATTTATAGCTGGGTTTGAATTGAAAGTGTCCCTTAGTGTAATGGAAGTCATTACTCAGAAAGTATGTAATGAAATTAAATTCAAAGAAGGATAGCAGCACTTTTAATTGGAAAGATTCAGTTTGTGTTAAAGACAATACGTTTTGACATTTAATCTTTTTGTGGAGTTTAGCTAGTTGAAAATATTTTACCCTAAATGTATATCTCAATAATGTAAGCTAATAAGAAAAATATATAGCCTTATCCTTTAAACATGCTGAAAGATATTTCTACATTGTCTTTTGACCTGTAGACAGTAAGATATAAAAAATGTACATGTCCTTTTCTTTTGCTAAAAGCACAGTTTCTAAAATTATTTGAGTATGGTTAAATCCTGTCTTTGAATATTTTGGGCAATAAAGAATCTTCATCAATACTGTCCCTCAAATTCACTTAATCCCTGTTCTAAATTAACCATGTTCCAGGACAAGGAAGCTCAGCTCCAAACTGATAGACTCTTTGGATTCTCTGTATGCCAATT
Organism: Serinus canaria; assembly: GCF_022539315.1. Lineage (NCBI taxonomy): Eukaryota > Metazoa > Chordata > Aves > Passeriformes > Fringillidae > Serinus > Serinus canaria. The sequence continues at coordinate 32,095,668 of NC_066316.1, forward strand.
CTTCACTAATGCTAGAGGTATTTTTGCTGGTCTTCAGGTAAGCATTTAAATGCTTATTATGAAGGGAGCTATCATTTTGTGTGTCTTGCATATACAAATAAGCAAAATAGCAGCAGCTGATTTCATTACCAGGGATTCTACTGCCAGTAGCAGGACTGAATAAAGCTAAATATTATAAGTGTCATATAGAAATAATTTGGCAGGTCAGTGGATACAGTTATCTACATGTGTAGCATTGGTTTTCCAAACATCACTTTCTCAGTTTTGTACTCTAAACACATGGAACATTTAATTAAAAAAAAATAATGCTTGAACCTTGCTTCAGAATTTATATTGTAAAACAACTCATAGAAAATAGGTATCTCCCTGTGCGAAGAATTTCCCTCTTGTGTAAAACAGTATAAATTTATATATAAGAATAGAAAACTAGATAAACATTTTCAATTAACTTAGGCATAGAACAAATATCAGGACTTTTTTGCCCCTTTTGCTTGTTTAACCTCACATTGTCTGTGAACAAATAAACAGGGTATCATGGGAAAATACTGCAAGCCACTTAAAAGAAAAAAAAATCATTGTATGATTCAATTTCAAATCAAAGCAAATCTAGGAAATTTTCTTCCACTTCTAATCCATGCTATTTTTTTATTCTGTGATTTGATTGTTTTTTTGTGAAGTTGCACTTAGGCTGTTGCCTCCACTTTTTAATCTGACTTTTTTGACTTGAAGTCATGTAGCTATGGCCATTGTGCTCCAGTGTGTTCCATGTTGCAGATATGTGGCTCATCTCAATGTACAGAATTCAGATATAGGAATTCATTAGTGTGTGGATATCAATAGTTTAATTTCCCATCCAGCAATTCAGTGCAAGTAGCAATTTAAATCTAAGAAGGAAACAATTCTGTTACCATGCAGGTAAGGACTTGTAAAAGGTTGTGAATGAATAATTAGACTGCATGTTCTTCTGGATAACAACAGTTCTTTATATTTGTGGGTTTTTTAATGCCAAACACAACAAGTCCTAATTCATGCAACAAAATTATTGGAGTTCAACTAAAATCTTCTTTAACCTTGTGTATATATTGCAGATAGTAGACAAGAATAAATCCTTACCAATAAGCACAAGCCACTGTTATTTAAGAAAGATTCTATTATAAATGTTAATTGTTTTCTCTAAATAGAAGTATGTCTAATGTAAGAGAAACAGTCAAAATGAAGAGAAGCAAAAATCTAACTGGGCAGGTGGTCAGGAAGATGGTAGGACCAAAGTTTCTCATAGTTTAACAGCATAATTTATTTCATTTTTTTAAAATAGAAATAAACTTTGCAAAACCAGTTAAAAGAAAAATCTGACCTATATTTTTCCAATGGTGTATCACTAAATGTTTACATTATAAGCTTAAAATAGTTTGCTAAGTAGTCAGAATTTAAAAGCAACATAGATTAAACATTTTCATGCTCATTTGTGCAATGCCTCTGGTATTTTAGCAGTATGAAAAGATTTCTTGGCTTCAAACCATTGGATCAGGGTGATTTTGACATCCTTAATCTCTCTTTAAGAGCATTAGGGGTTTTTTATTTAAAAATCTGAGTGGTAAAAGGTAGAAGGAAGTAATTTTCTAGAAATAGCACTTTTAAAAAAGTTATGTCAGCAAACACTGCAGATAAAAGAAATGACTGAATTCTAAGCTAGTGTTTCCAAAGATAGTACAGACAGACAGAGTTTGCAAGGTCTAAGGATATGATTTTGAAGACAGTGTATAGCCTTGAGCTGACTAGTCTGCATGCTCACGTATGTGCAAGGAATTCAGCCTCAAGCTAAGAATCGTCGTTTCAAGGAAAGATGATTTCAGGAGAAATAGTCTTTAAGGGGTCTGCAGCATGTTAACTCTCAGCCAAAACCACAATCCACTCATTAGTAGTGTTGCCTACTCCTGGGGCTAGGGTACTGCTACAGGGGTGGGAGTTGATCTTCAGTTGTGTGACTTTCTAGGCCAATGCCTCACATGTTAATGAGTTAATTATTGATACAAATTTCATTGAATAGCAAGAGTTAAAGGTGCCTTCAGTTTCAACATAAAGTTATACACTAGAGTACTGTTTAGTGATGATGAGAGATAAAACCACAATGTGTAAAACCTTTAAACATTGACATTGGTGGGGGGAGAAGGTGTACTTGTAACACATTTGTAGTAGATCAGTTCTGCTGGTGATTTAGGTGATACATTCACATTGGTAAATCTGACCAGCATCAGTTTAAATAAAAAATAATGCAAAGTTTGTGCCACCTTTACAGGATGCTCATTTGGAATGACAGTTAAGTAATGTAAGGGTCATCAAAGATGCTGTTTAATTGAAGATGAGTTTCAACATGATGTGATAGCTGATAGAATAAATGTAATTCCTGTAAACAAGCTGAGGACAATCAGTTGGAATTGCACCTATATATGACATTTACAGAAGTGTCACTGGACACAATGGCCTTTTCTGAAGTCTGTGTGTTCAGAAAAATATTGATAATTAGTTAAGAACTATAAGAAATTTGAGAAACCTGTCCTTTGGAAAGTCTCATTGCCTTTCTGTGGTTAATTACTGCATGAATTCTTGTGCCTGCATAATAAACCACCAGTTTATAGCCAAAATGATCTACTATCCCTTAAATACTGTAAATTTCCCCCTCCACTTGTTTCAGATTTCTATATCATCCATCTCTTTAATTATATGCTGTGCTGATGATACCTTCCAATGTTGCAAAGTACAACTTAATTAAGTATCCATAAAGTCAAAGAATAAAAAGAATTACTAATCCCAAAGCCAATACTTATGGAAGTGTAATAACAGAATTATTCTGGAAATACACATTGGTTTTTACCTTTTTAATTTTAAGATATTACCATAGAGAGAGGGTATTAGAATTTCACTGCCATGTGTTAGCTCTACTGAACTCTAGACCAATTAAATCTTCATTTTATAGCCTTAAAAGGAAAAAAAAAAACAACATATTTAGCTTGGCACACAGCTTTACAACTTTGTAAACTTAAATTACCTTTTATTTCATTTTTCCTTTACCTTTATGGGTTTAATTATATTTTCCTTCAATATTTCTTCTATAGCCTTTCAGCTATTAAGGTAAGATTAATAACTCTGTAATTACCAAGATCACTTTTATCAGTTTCCTAAATATGCACATGGCACTTGCTTTGCTCCAGTTACATACTGTTTTCCAGGGTTTGTTAGATTTATTAGCAGTACTTCTTGGAATTATGCTGTCACATTCTTGTGTTCTAGAAACTGGAGGTGATCCAGTCATACTGGGATATAAAACTCTTTGGATGGTGCTTCATGCTGACATGTTGTATTCTGTACTGTAATTCCCACTAGCCTTTTGTGCTTCCTTGTATGGTTTTGATAATTATTTTTATCAACATATCACATAATATAATCAAGAGACCAAGGTAGAGTATTCATTATAAAGATTGGTGGCAAATACCATCCATGTAGGTATCATTTTGATCATCCTCATTCAAGAAAGACTAATGGAAACTGAAACAAGAAAGAAAAGCTTTAGGGACATTTCTGGATTGCTAAGTAAGACTGAGGCAGATCCAGTTCAACTTTGGGAAGATTCAAATACTGAAGTTATTGTGAATGAGTGTTTTAAGGTCACTTAAGTAATAAGGTAAGTTGGATTAATTTAGGCATGGGTCAGAGCACTTTTCTATTTGTACTCCCATTTGGATCACCAGACACGCCATTACAGACACTGCAGTGTTGTGAGCTGAGAGAGCAGTAAAGAGAGAGTGACTTTTACCCTGAAAGCACACACCTGTGACCTAACCCTATTTCCTACATACCTGGCCTCTCGATGTCATCACCTGCTGAAGTGAATGCCCTCCCTTGTGTTCTGTGCCCTATTTGCCTGCCCCACGTGCAAGCCTCGCCATGGGTGCACCTCAGATGACACAGGACACAGTCTGAAGGAAAGGAAGGAAATGTCAGTAACATTACTGTAGTTTGGGCTATATGCCATAATATTTGATGTCTGCCTCCAGTCTGCAGTGCACAGACTGTATGGCTTCTTCATCTCTGTTCTTTAAAAGCCTCCAAATGTAATGGATGGGCTTGATGGTAACTGGGACCTCTGATCCCAATGGTTAGGTTTCTTCTTAAGCCTTAGATATTGTTGAGGATTGAACAAATTCTTCCATAGATACTAGATAAGAAGTTGTCTGAAGAGTACAATGAAGGGAAGTTCACAGTTGAATGTACTTGCTTATGTGTGGATAAGGAATGTGTGAAAGGGAAGACCAGATTTATATTTTCAGTATACTTTTTTTCTTAGTGGCTATATTCTTTGCGTATTAGACATACTAATTAATTATTGATATATTTATTTTCCAAATAATTATTTAATCCCATAATTGATTAATTGCATATGTACTTTTTGACTAACTTGTTCTCTCCATTACTGATTACTAATGTTATTGATTCATAATACTTTATTTCTCTTCATATTTACCTAGTCCAGTAGATGATTAGTCATAAAATCACTTCACAGCTTGATACATTGCACTATTGAGCAATTCTAAGGCAGTTGCTTTCTAGGTAAGTGATTACTTGTCAGCGTGACCAACCATAACTCACCTGTCATTCTTTACAGTCCACTTTGTCTTTCTTCTTTTCTCCTTCACAAAATTGTTCCTGTCTTTTTCTTGTTTCCATTTAATCTCTACATCCTTTTTTTCAGTATCCATGAATCAGTTCTCCATCTCTTTCCCATTTGGTCAGTTATCTCCTTGAGCACCTGTCTGATTTTCTGCTTTCCCACTCCAGCTACATCCAGTGCAGTCCAACATTTACGCTTTCCATCTTCCTGATCTAAATATAAGGCTAGAATCTCAAAATTGTCTTCAAAATTTGTCACAACCTCCAAGTAATTTTTCTTGCCTTCTATCTGGTTTTGATTTTGTTGATCATATTAACCCAAATTAGCTTTAAAGCACTCACATTCTTCTATTTCCCCTTCCATCTCTCAGTTCCATTTTTGGTCATCCAAGAGTCCCTCAGGGCCACTTCTATTTGTGTTTTTGATTATCATATCCACATCTAATTTCAAATTCCCACTTTCTACTTGTCAATATGTCTGCTATTTTTCCCTGCTCTGCTTTTGTATGTTCTCAAATTGCACCGGTTTTAGGCAACTTCTGAACATTATTTTCCTTTTTTTTTCCCCCACTTTCAATGTGACTAAAATTTAAGCTTCTTTAAGTCATAAGCTACGAAGATAGTAATATAAAAAATCAGAGTTGATTATTCTGAATCACTCCAAGGTCAATCTATACCAGACCTTTATCTCCAATGGTAGTAGATAATAAGGAAAAGACAATAGCAAGCAAAGTGCCAAATTATCCTCTTGCCAATTTCCTCTCCCTAAATACTGCACTCCCTATTTACTTCCATAAGATACAAAGTAGCCCTGAATCTTTGATTTTTTTCTCTTGTGAAAAGTTACAGTCAGTTTAATTTCTCCCTCAATAGATAATAAAACTCTGAGTATTCTTATCACAATTTTCAGTGACTTTTCTTGGTTTACTTTATGAAATGGAGGGGTAAAAGTTTTGTTCAGCTGCTCAAATTATGAAAGAATGCTATAATGATACAGTAGCAAATTGAAGTTTTTTGGTTTTGTTCTAGTCTTTATACTTTTCTTTTCTTAATAAATCTTACTTTTAATTTGTGGTAATCACATATTCTCTGAACAGAGAGAGACAGAGCTCTCCAGGATTTTCCTGGGAAGCTGTGAGAAGCTGTGAGAAAGCCCAGAGAAGGAATTAAAGCATTTATTATCTCAATCTCTGCAGCTAGCAGGCAATCTCTGTTTGTCAATGATGTTTACAAGAAGGAATTAATTTTCCCTTCTTGACCAATAGGTGAGAGAAGATTCCTAAAGGCCAATCAGGTCTTAGGTCCACCACTGTTTCTAATGTATTCCAACTGTTTCACAGTTCTAACAAGAACTGTGTATTTCTAATAATAAATTGCCTTTTCATGCCTTCTAATGATAGAGTCTCTTTATCACCTTTGTCTGTCCCCAATACCCTGTCAGTGATAATTAGTGACCCCAGCAGTGATATTAATTTGCCTTTTAAACTGCAATAATTTGATGATTGCAGTGAACTACATATAATCTTTATCCTCAGGCAAAGAGGGGATTTAGAGTCCATTGTTCACATTTATTCCTATATTTTTCAGTCTGTTACAGGCTTTAGTATCATAGTATCAAAAAATCTCTCAGTATTGTGATTTTGGTAAATTGGTTTTATATCAGAAAATATTTATGTTATGTATTATTTTGTCTCTTTACCTTTCAACTCTTTCCCTGCTCATTCATGACTGTCATGAACAACAGAGGGTCCAACATGAACTACTGCAGAATTCTACTAGAAATCTTCTGTGTTACAAAAACCTAGTTCTCATTTGCGTTCTTTCCCTCTTAAATTAGTTTTTAAATCAGTCAATAATCCATGCAGGAACATGTCACTTTATTATAGGCTTAGTTTCTTTAAGTATCTTTTAAGGAACATAGTAAAAAGTTTTTTAATCCAAATGCACATTTTTGTCCAGATTGCATTTTTTTCTCATGGTCATCCTTTCCATCAGTGAAGGATATCTTTCTAATAATTCCTTCCACCAAAACTCTATAGATGCTTATTCATTTTACCAGGGGACCTGTAATTTCCTTGTGTTTTTCTCTTGCCTCATATTGTGCCGCTGGTACAAATGTGGGGACACATTTGGCTTGAGCCTGACTTAAATTGTGTCTTGCATATAATAGTTGGTAGGCTTACAATTATATATTTAATTTTTTTCACAAGTCTTGGAGAAGAGATGCTGGTTGTGGTTATGTCTTAGTATTTTCTCACTCATATTTTCCATTTGATATGGTTTCTGTATTTCTTTTTTTGCAAAGATAGATCTACTTAGGCTCCTGAAAATGGGCTGCAAATTACCCTAAGATCTGAGCTTTTCTCTGTAATAGCTGAGTCATTCCTGAGAGATTCTGTTATGCTTTTATCATTCAATAACTGTACAGACTTTATAGCAGTTTTCTTGCCTAAAATGTATTTGAAAAAAATTTTTTACTGATTTTTTTTTTCTTTTGCAAGTTATTTCTCAAAATCCTGTTGGGCTGCATTTGTAGCCCAAATATATATAACTTAAGAGGGCACATCATTAATGTTTCCATCATATGAACAACCCTTCATCTTTTATTTAATTAAATACCCTTTTATTTTGCCATGTAACTTTCCTGACTCTCTAATGTATGATTAAAGTTTTCATGAGAGCTGGCTTACATTTACTCTGAACTTGAGTCTTTGAACACTTATTTCACTGAGATGAGTGCTTTACCCTTTTAGCTCCTCCTTTTAATTTCCTTTAATTTTCCCTTCCTGTTTTTCTTTGGACTTATTATGTTTATTATTTAACAGTAAAGGGGTTTCTTTGTTTAATTTTAGAATGATAAGATCACAGTTTGTATTTCAACTAGGAGGGATCCTTTACACTCAGGAATAGAGAAGGTCACTAAAGGTATCTGAAAATTTAGTGAATTCTTAAGAATTCACTTCAATAAGAAGAACTTAGAAATTCTTCTTACCTCTCAATGACTTTTTGTTAAAATTCAGTCACTGTTGCTGTGTTAATTCAAAAGACAGATGCAGTGTCTATATCTATATTACTAATCTATATTCCTCCTTTTTAACCAGTAACTTTCAACCTGTATGAATTCTGTGGTGTATGTTCATTCAATTAGCTTTATTAGTCTCAAGTTTTTCTTGAGCATTCATTAACAATTTTTCACATGCTCTTCTTGCAGTCTGTTTTAATCTACGTTATTCCCATGTTCATAAATCTCCTGCTGACCACCTTTGAGTTGTGCCAGACATGCCTGTTCAGTTAATATTGTCAGTTAGAGCTGAGCATTCCATTTTATTCACATATCTATTTGGTGTCTAAGTAGAAATACACTGTTTTTTGATCTTGGTTTTCTCAGATGTTTTGATTGGTATTTCAACTGAACTTTGGTTGGTAGGATTGCTATTTAAGGCCTGAATGTTGTTAGCCTTTCTGTCTTCTCTTTTCTTGAAGACGCTTTATTGCTCTGTACCCTGGAAGATTTGTTATTCCAAGCCTTTCTCTTCAGTACCGTTTTTTGTGCCCCTTTGTTTATATTGCTTTTCTCTCCTGTGGTATACTTGCCAATGACTTGGCTTCCTGAAGTCCATCCTTTCCATATGAATTTCTACAAGTCCTCCACGCCAATTCATCTCAGAAAATGCTACCATCTCTTCAAGAGCAACCTAATTCTTCCCTCTGTCCTATTTCTGCTGTTTCATTGCTTTCATCTCTAGCAGGCAGGTCACAGGTGTTATATACCCACTTATACATTGAGTAGCCTTTTTCTATTGTTTGAGATTCCAGTTTCCCTGTGGGCTACTAGCTGCAGGATAATGTGAAGCAATCATTGAAGGGGAAGGTCCCACTGGTTGGTTAGCTCCCCCTTTTCAGCTAATTGCACTTCTCCTTTAAGGTGTTCTCCTGTGTAATCAACCTGGAGTCTGTGAGGGAGCTGCAGTGTGATTTTGGGAGCTTTTTGACAGACTGACATAGAGCTCATCCTTTCTCCGAGACAGTTGCTTCTCTAATTGGTTTCATTTCATGAGAGAACTTGTTATATGATTTCAAGAGCTAATATTAATATTTTTAGCAAGAAAATTATAGGAAAAAGAGACCCTACATTCACCAGAAACATAGTGTTTCTAGCAAAGAAAAAAGATGGGCAACAACAAAGGTACTGAAATACTCAAATAATCTTGCCTGTATAAGGAAATACAGGCTCATAACCACTAGAAACACAAAGAATATTTGGATTCTTGCATTAAATTTGGCCATTTAACATCTCTTTGACTTGGTTCAATCCTGGAGGATAGTCAATAGATGTGTTTTATATCTAATAATTTGAAACCTTTACGTCAAAGTCAGGCCTTTATAAACATGAAATAATTTCTATCTTACAGTAAAGGTCTTCTTAGAAGCATTTGTTTAGGAACTTCCGAGGAAGAAGGAATATTTTGAAGGGAAGGGCAGAGGAATGCAGAGGAGGAATTTATTTTAATTTTGCGTAGAGGCAGATTACTTCTTTCCACTTAGAACCTTGATAATTTGTTTTCAGTAAACATCACCACTGGTTTAGTAATGACTGATTTATATTTATTTAACACACTTCAGCTAAATAAGTCCCAAAAGATTTAATAAATTTACCAAGAAATTAGAACTAATTGTAGGTAGTTTCAGAAAAAAAAAGTATGAGCCAGCACTGAATTTTAGTTATCCATAAGGTGAGCATGTCACAAACCTCAATTGGATAAGTCATCTCATTTTGTAACATTCTCACAGCTTTTTTTAAAATTTTATTTCTTCAATGAAAGTTATGGTCCAGTTGAGTGAAGCTGTGATCTGGGGCACAGAAGTTTTATTTTCACACTGAGTGCAAGTAGACTTTCTAAAGGATCATTTATAATCATATAATTTGTTCAATGTTTCTGTTCTTTGCTGCATGAAGTTGGCATTTATGCTGTAAAGAAATCATTGTCGTTTTGTGGGAGTAAGGACTGCTGATAGCTAAGGGCTATACATAAATAGCAGACTGTGCTGGAATGAAAGAAGAAAGGATATTACTATAAAAAATATAACTCTACACATTTAATTTGTTGTTGGAATACTGTCTAGTGCATCCATCTAATAGTAAAATGCTTACATTAACATAGGAGCTCTTTTCCTGGGAAAGGCTGTAGAAAGATCAGCAAGTGTCATCAACTTCTTTTATTGAAGCTTACTACAGGAATATCTTCCTACTGAACTACATGCTTTGTAAATGTCTTATACCTCTTATTGAACAACTAAATGAAGCAGCAGATTCATGGCCTCAAGGGTTATGATATTTAAATGGTTACATTTAGGGAGGTGCCATTAGCCCAGACATTGTGGTTTATACATAAGGTGAGTGAGACCTTTTTGCAGAGTTCACAAGTAATTTCTGTAATGTGTCACACAATCTGAAGATGCTTTGTATAAATAATCTCTAATGTTTTCTTCAAGCGTTGCTTCCCAGTATGGAGGATGTACAACAAATACCTGTGGACAGACTTAATGGATAAATAGGCATGAATCAGGTGAGGGAATAGCATGCAGTGTTTCAGGAAATGCTCACTAAGGGTGGGATTGATCTAAGATCAGTTTTTCAAATTGAAAAAAAATGAGTCATTTTTGACAGAGCCATTTATCCTGCCTGTTTATCTCCACTGACTATAGCCTGTGTGACTGCTGTGTCTGTGATAGTTTATATATAGTCTCAAATACTTTCCTGGATAAACAATTAGGGCTTTGCATGGCTAAAACTAATCAACTACTTAGCACCTCATCAGCTGTCACTTTTGCCAATAACCTTTCTACTAATACAATTTACTGTAGTGTGTACCTATCCCTTTCAGGTGGCCCAAGGTCATCAAAACAATTCATCATTGTCAGCTTCCATGTCACTTCGAAGTCTGTAGTTTTTATTTCAGATCTGAGGAAGAGCCTTCAAGCCTGTCTCCTTTTTATCTCTTTATAGCAGCTTCTAGGCATCTCTTCTCCTTAAAACTATGTCACAATCATATATTTGGACTAAGTAGAACACCACTGCTGTTATGGGGCCAACCAGCTCATCTGGGTTCATTCTACAATTAGGGGGGCAGATGCTTTGCTGATCTGAAAGAGAATCCCGAGAAAACTAATATTGGTTACATATTTAACTTTTAAATAGGTAAAGTGATAAAAATCCAGTCACAAAATACTATATATTTTAGTAGTAAGCTTAGTTTCTACACCACTTAAGGACAGCAATTTTCCAGACAATATGAGCATGGGGGTTGATTTTTGGAGCACTCAGAAAATATCTGTTAAATTAAAAGCTCGTCTCAGTTTAACTGTGGTATCACTCCACTAATTCAAGCTCATAAAATATGCAGTGTTTACCTGCAACAGTAATTGCATATAAAAATTTACATCGGCTGCATCCTGTATGTACACACAACTCACCTGAAAATACAGATTTTATCTATGGTCAGATGTTAATTATGCATTTTCCTTTTTTCTTGTATACATTATTCATACAGAAAAACTTTAAAGCTTGGCTTTTGGGTAAATTTATATTGTCACATGGATGACGATTTTTCAAACCTGTGTTATTTGCTGCATAGACCTGCTAGACTGCTCCACTGAATAAATAGAAGTCTTAGCAAAGTAAACAATTTTGCAAATATATGTTATTTACATAATCCTTTTCACAGAAGTATGCACAGTATTGCCAAGATATGTTTGTGAATAGTCTTAATTAGAAAGACAATTTATCTTCTAATGGACCCTAAAAGTGATTATGGTTGCCTCAGTTGCACTTTCTTTGTTTACAGATTGTGGCTCAAGAGATTTTTGGGAATATCTCTTTTGTCAGTCTAGGTGTTGTGCTTAAAGTCCATGCATTTTGAGTACTTACAGTCCTTGTCTGTGGTTTCTTAGGATGATAAATCATGTTTCCTACACAGTAAAGGTCTGTATTACATTAGCTTCAATATCAAAGACATTTTGATTTACGTATGTTGTGAAAATTAAAGCACTGCTCCCCATTCTCCTTATTTTTCTTCAAATTTTTTCTGTGAAAATGTGGATGTTAAATCACAAGCTTCTGGAAAAGAGTTACATCTCCCAAAATGCAGATTTATGTACTTCAGCTGCTGATTAATGAAGCCATGATGTCTGTGACTAAAGTCAGATTCTCTGATATGATAATTTTGATGAAGCAGTATTCATGTAAGCTTTTGGGGGGTATTCTTCTTTGTCATGCAGTCCTTGTTCTGTCTCATACCATATTGATGAAAGTCAATGCTGAAAACTGGAAAATCCAGCTGCTGTATTTATTTAATGTTGTGAATATGCAATTTATTTTCTTAGGATTGGATAGGTTTTAGTGTCACAGAAAAGAAGAAAAAAAAAAGAAAAGAAAAAAAATCAGGTGTGATTAGTTTGTGCCCAGTATTTGGATCTGCTTTGAGAAAGGGTAACTTGCTTCAAAGGTTCTGGTTTTGCCTTTCTTTCCCCAAGGCAGTTGTATGTGCTCCCAAAGAGGAGTCAGTGGATAGTGAGAAGTGAGGCCCAAACAAGTTGTCTTCATATTTATGCAGATTGCCTAAGGAAAAACTCCCAGTGATTGCTGTCACCCTGTTGTTATCTGAGAGAATGATCACTCTGACAGAGACAATTGCTGCCCCAACATTTCTGTTAACATGAAGATTGATTCTACCTTTAGGCATTATTTTGAGGTCTCAGTGGAGCTCCTGAAGCTTTTTTGTTTCCCTTGTACATACTTGCTTCTCTTCTTTCAGGCTCAGCATTAATAAAAATATTTCAAAATGCAAGAATTAAAATTGTAGGTGAAGGCTGTTGCTGGGTGCTGTATTCAGATTGACCTTACTCAGAGGCCAGTGTGTGGATATATGTTCAGAGAAAGGCCACATAAAATAAGTATTCAAGAAAGATCTGGTGTTGAAATGTTGTTACCATCACTGTGTGTATCATCAGAATATATTATCTATTTTTATATATTATATGAAAAGTAATATGTATAATACATTATAGTATGTATTGTACATATTACTATATAATATATGTAAAGATATTATATTATATAATATTTATATATATATAGTATGTATTTTTAATTAGGGAAAATTGTAGAATGGGATTTTTTAGTATGTCATTGATTGGGTTTTTTGTGATCAAGCTTCAATTCCCCTTCCCAAGGATATACATTAGTCCTAAAATAATCAGAAGGCTGGGAATGATTTGGTATGACAGCTGAAGAAAACATCTGTAATCCCTTTTGACAACATAAGTTACTTAGTATTTTTAAAGTTAATTCAATATTTCTGAATGTAATCATATTCAGAAATTCCTAGCACAAAAAAAAATTATTATTGAACAACTGTGCTTATTATTTATTGTATTTAGCCTCCCCACAGTATGGGTTTTAGGGTTTTGTAAAAGAAGCTGGATATTAGTGCCAGAGGCCAACAGATAATGAGATGACTTATTCCTCAGCTAGAAGGGGCTATTTCAAAAATTAACTTTTAAGATGTCAAATGCATTATATATGCAGATAAAATTAACAGAAATATAGCATGTCATTTCCCCTATGTTATTTTTGTATTGCTATGATTTTTTTCTGCAAACAATAGGAAAAAACATAGTTACTCCCTGAGTTGTGACAGTATGATTGAGAGCTGGTTGAGCATCCACCTCCTTGAGTAGGCCTGTGTTGTCAACAAATGTATGCTCCTGTAATCTACAAACCAAATGTAAGACAGTAAAATTTATTCAAGCAAGAAATACAAATTTACCTCTCTCAGATCAGGATTCTCACCGATTCATCACTTTACTGTATGCTTTGCCTCAGCATAAAAGCCTGCTTAAAGGGCTTTAACTTACTGTGATATGACATGTTGAACAAAGTAACACTATTTAGGGAACAAGCCCTGTTGCAGTTATCGCCACTGTTAACCTGATGAATTCTAACACTGAAAATAATGTACTGAAAATGACCTGTTGAAGTATCACCTGTTCAGTGAGGAGGCAGAGGAGAGTAAATTCCCCTCCTAACAGAGCTGCAGAACCAAATGAAGGTTTCATAGGGTCGCATTTCAATACTGAGCTTGTTTTTACTTGTGTTATCTCTAACTTATGAACTTCTGACTTTGTTACTTAGTATGTTTGGTATATTGATTAGGAAAGGTTGTGTTAGTTCACAATGCTGGGAAAACACAGTGAGGCACCCCTTGTGTCTTATCTGCTGTACTAAGAATTGTCCTTTGGACACAGTTTGTTATTTTCTGTTTCTCCCTGCTGGATCGTTGTTTTCAAGATCTTCAAAGCTGGTTCAGTATGAGTAAGTAAATTGGTATTTTATGTCAAGCATAGGAGAATATTCCTTTTGGAGCCCAGTTGTATGATGTTGCCTGGGATTCTGAGTTAGTAGAGCAGTACAGCAATACATGTAATTCACTACGCCTGGAGAAATTATACTTTGCAGAATACAGCAGTTTTTGTACATAGTTGAAGCACAGTGTGAATGTTTTGCCAGTCTGCATAATATTCTTGTTGTGACACTCGGTGTCCCCAGGATGGAATACAAGGAGTGTAAAGTCAGCCCAAGCCCACTGGTATCCAAAGGTCTTTTTGTTCACAGTTGTGTTATTTAATACTCTGTGTTTGGTGGAAGTGTGAATACACCCCCATTCCAGGTCAGCACGTGCAGGAAGACATTTGGTCTCTTTGGATTAACTTGGGGATGAGCATTGGTTGGTTTATTAAATAACAACAACCAGCTGCTGATCCACTAAGCTGATATATTTATCTAGATCAAAGTCCCCCTGTGGGCCTGTTTGTCTGGAGCCAAGCTCAGCTGTTTTTGTAGCAGCTGTCACCAGTGACTCCCTACATCTTACCATGAGCCTTGGGAGCACACTGCCCTTGGCCATCTCCTCTTTCTCCATTGCAGGGCTTCAGTGGTTGATCACAGTTTCTCAAAAACAATGCACAATGATAATTTAATATCTGTCCACAACCTTAGACAAGTCTTACTAGGATCTTTACTAGACATCCTTCTTTCTAGAAGGAAGTCAAGTTGTATCCCTAGTGCAGCTAGAGTTCTCAGCACACACAAGCACCACACAGGTCTATCAGCGAGTGAACTACAGTGATACTTCACTAGATTAAAACCTCTCCAGGCAAACTGGTCTGAATTCTTAGGATTACAGCAATCACTGTGGATCTGTAAGTCTAAGACAGATCAGATAAAAAAAGAGATGGTGATTTTTTGAGATAAATACTATATGCAAGGAAATCCCGCTGTTGGACTACAGCACACCCTATGCAGCCTCCATGTCTGTTTCTAGCATGTAAAATGAATCCTATGGCTCTTGATCCCCTGCTATTCTTGGAGGGTTATTCATCAGCTCTATTGCTTTTAGCTCCAGTTTTAAAATAAAATGATTTCTCATGTAGTTTTTCTATCATATACTGGTTCTTGAACTGCGCAATAAAATAGCGAATTAATGGGTATGTCAAAATGATCCAAGCATTTTTCTCTTTATGTTACTTAGTGACATATAAACATTTAGTACTGGTGCTATAGTGAACAGCATATGGGGCTAGACTAATCTGGTCCCTCTCCATATCACCCAAAAGTTAGGAAAATTTGTCGTTTGTATTTTAACCTTGGATGTTCCATCTTGCTCTACAGAGCCACTGCTGTTGGTCCCAACAGTGAGGAGTGGTTCAACAATCCCTTAACAGTTAGGTCTAGATTTGATACAGACAGACTGAGTGCTGCCAAAAACAAGTGCCCAGGTCTCCTTCAGTTTCTGTCAGTGTAGAATAAGGAAGCCAGCCCACATATATGGTGTGATATGCTTTGCAGCTGCATTATGGATGGGAAGTTTTCTAAATCTAGAAAACAAGGTTTTTTCAGCTCTTTTTGTAATGATTGTTTTCACTTTCAGCCTTTCTCGTAATAATCACACCCTTCAAACTTTCCCATTTCTTAAGAACATATATATGCATGCACAATGTGCATGTTATATGTGTATATCTATATACAGTGCATGTATATAAAGGCAGTGTTTGCATAGGGGTAAATGACTCCTAAAGGAGCTACCAGATAGTCTTTTATCAGTATTTAACCATTTCTAATGTATTTCACCTAAGCTCATGAATTTTCAGGAGGGCTGTTGAAGCCATGTTGATGTTGCCAGAGTGTTTCAAACTAATATTTGTATCAATGTCTTTTTGTCCACATCTTAATTTAGGATTCCTGCAAGTTTTGAGAGACAAAATTTTTGTTCAGTGCTTTGGCCAATGATACAGGTGTCTTCTGTAGAACTACCTTTTTAAGCTTTTTATTGCTTTATACAACTTTTGTCAAATGACTTTGTGAAAGTTTTTAAATGAAATTGATATCTGCATCTTGTAAATTTAGTACTAACTATTCCCCATGGAACTTTTGTATGAGCAATTAATATCAGTATTTAACCTTGTAAAATATATGGCTTGTGGCAGGGAATGTAAGGGATTTAGTAGATACACAGTGAAAAATGGACTCCGTTTTGCGTGTTGTCTTCCACTGATGTGATTGTAATCTCCCACCTGTGTTATTTTTTATATTCCTTCTATTCTTTGTTTTTAAAAAATAACAATATAAATGTATCCTTAGTTGCAGTGTGAGTTAGGGGTTCTTTGCAAGCTTCTGTTTTGATGCAGCCTGGAGTAAAGACAAGCTTCATGCTGCTCAGGAGTTACCTATATTATGCAAGAAAATGGAGGCCACTCAGTTTTATTCCCCAAATAATGCACTGACTGTAGATTCTTTCTAGAACCCTCAGCAAGCTTGCAGATGACACCAAGGTGAGTGGTGTCATTGACAGACCTGAAGGATGGGGATGCTGCACAGAGGGACCTGGACAAGCTGATGAAGTGGGCTCTTGGGAACCTCTTGATGTTTAATCCAGTGCAAGGTGCTATCCTTGGGTTGGGTCAACACCTGGTATCAACACAGGCTGGGGGATGAACAGATGGAGAGCAGCCCTGGAGAAGGACTTTAGCTCCTGGTTCATGAGAGGCTGGACCCAGCAATGGGCACTTGCAGCTCTGAAACTCACTTGTATCCTGGTCTGCATCCAGAGCAGTGTGGCCAGCAGGCTGAAGGAGGGGATCCTGCCCCTCTGCCCTAGTGAGGTCCCACCTGCAGTGCTGCATCCAGCTTGGGAGTCCCCAGGACATCAGCCTGTTGGAATGAGTACAGAAGAAGGGACACCAAGGGGATTAGAGGAATGCAGCACCTCTCCTGTGAGGGAAGTCTGATAGAATTTGATTTGTCCAGCCTAGAGAAGGGAAAGCTTTGTGGTGACCTAATTGCAATCTTTGGGTACCTGAAGGGAGCCTACAACACTCATGGAGAGGAACTTTTTACAAGGGCATGAAGTGAGAGAACAGGGGAAAATGGCCTTACAACAAGAGTCGGTTTGGATTAGATGCTAAAAAGAAATCTTTTACTGCAAAGGTGGTGAGACACTGGAATAGGTTGTCCAGAGAAGCTGTGGATGCCCCATCCATGAAAGTGTTCAGGGCCAGGCTGGATGGGGCTGTGAGCAACCTGGTCTAGTGGAAGGTGTCCCTGCCCATGGCAGGAAGGTTAGAACTAAATGATCTTAAAGTCCTTTCCAACTTAAAATAATTTTTAATTATATGATTCCAATTCTGGAGAAGCCTTTTCTTCACCATCTGATCTGTTTCTTCTAGGCTTCCAATTTTTTCTCTCTTAAGTTCATTATTCTGTTTCTTTTGCATTGTTCTGTTTTCCTTGTGAAAGGCAGAAACTTCTAGGATTCTAGTTCTTCTTGCCTCTTACTAGGCCAGTAAGGCTTGGGAATGAAAAGCACATTAAAAAGTTGGATTCAGAAAAGCTGTCTTCTGAGGAAGGTTAACACTCCCTTTTAAATCTGATTTAATACAATTCTTGGTTTCTCTGCTTATTGTAAATAATATCCTTATAGAAGTTGTTTATCATGGAAGGGAAACAATTTCACTAACACAGTGTAACAGTTAATTGCTGTTACTGTTTCAACCACATTAATCACAAAAAAAATCTTACTTGGGTTGCACTGTTAATAACAGTGTCTTTGGCAAATTTAATGAAACCTCCCCATAAAAATGATGACCTATGTTAATTCTCAGGGAAATCATGAGACATATACTAGGTCTTCTGGGTTTTTTTTTGAGAAAGAAAATAAGGATTTTATCTATGTGATGATAAATATTTGCCATTTTGCAATTACCAGCATACGATATTATAAATACATAATAGCTCAAAGTCTTTTGAATATATTTTTGTTATATATTTTGTTACTAATGTATCTTTCTTCTTCCATAATGAGCATCATTTTTTCTTATCAGAGAATTATTAGCTGTTCTGTTGTGATCCAGCTGTATAATTTATGTTCAATTCATTGGAGGGAAGAGAACCTAAAGAAAAGCAGTGGTATTTTTTTGTCACAGTCAATAATTTAAAAGAATAAATATGTCCAAATTTTACTTCTCTTGTCTACAATGAGGATTACAAACACATTGTCACACATTTATATCTAATACCTGATGAAAGCAGTTTAATCCAGCAATTTTTGTTCATAATTCATGTTCTTCTTGCACTAATTTAATTTTGATGCTAAGTTCCTCCAAATACCTTTCTAAATATCTGACCAAATTAGCTATTTCTGAAATTTTTTGACCCTTTAGCATTCCATTGTATTTAATTTTTAATTTCAGTCACTATTCAGAGCTCCCACATGCCATTAAAAGGTGTGGTTTCAGTTGGATGATTGGCTTAAAATATTTAATGGCTTTATTTAAATAAATCTTGTTCTGATTTTGTTCTTGTCTCACATATATCATTTGCTTAAGCTGACACAATTGGGTTCATTAGGTGTTAAAAGTGTCTCATTGGATGGACATGTTGGCATTATACATCACAATCATTTTATCCCTAATAAGTGTAAAAAGTTATAAAAGTCATATTGAGTTCGGTGAGGTTATTTGCATACAGATTTATTAATACTCTTAAATTCATATTCTGATAAAGTCTGTGTATGGAGCATATGCTGTGAAAAGAAATGTACCTATTTACAGGTGCTGATGCCCATACCACTCTAAATAGGGTGTGAGGGAAAACTGTGATCAGAATTTGGCAGACTTCCACAGTATCTGAAAAGACCATACAGTTTGTAATGGCAGTATGCTGTAAAGGAACATTGTGTTAAAATCCTTTTGGTTCATTTCTAAAAGGCTCATCTAAAGTATACTCTACTCAGACTCAGCATTTCTGATCTACTGGTGTCTGCTTCCACCATCTGCTTTTGCAGAACTATTTTTACCTTAAACAAGTATCAGTGGCTGCCACTGAGTGGCCCTTTGATGTGCAGTCAATCACAGACAAGAATAAAATTGTATTATAGACTATAATTTCCTGTCTGATCATAAGCTCTGCTTTTTGTGCCGGGTGATTTCCTTCAAACTAATTGACAAATGCACTGGCACAGGGAGAGATGGGCTGCAGCTGCCTGTGGTTTGTCAGAAAGACAGAAGGAAAGGAAATCTTGAGAAGTACTGAGGTGTGTGTGACATTGAGATGAGTCTTCTTCTGGGAATATTCATAGCCAGAATGAAGAACTTGTAGTTTTTTCAGCAAAAAAATGATGTCCATTCTTTCAGGCTTTAAAATATGTTTTGAAAAAGAGAAAATCACATGGAAAACTAACTTGCTCTTCTAGCATCGTTCCTTCTACCAAGGGCCAATGGGAACACAGCACACAGCCCAAAATAATAACATAATACTGGTCTACTGTGTTTTCTTCAGCAAGCTGAAATAATTGATCAACACAGTCAGCCTTTAAAACTTAAGTTAAGAAGAACTCTTCTCTTTCAAAATGTTTTGTACCTCCCATGCCTCACAGAAATGATGGTGCATTTTTGTTTTCCACCCACTGTTAGATGGTGTGCCAACCATCATTTTTGCAAGAGAATTTGTGGAACAGTGCAATGAAGATCTGTTTTGGCAGCAGGGACCCATTCACAAAGGTTGGATGTTAGGTGCAGTCTGTACTAGTGGCCTCTCACAACACTTCAGCTTTTCCAATGAAAAATAGCCCATGTATAGAGAATCGAATTACATTACAAGCATAGATTTATTTTTCTCCTTGTTCAGAAAATTTTAACTTCATGACTCACTCAGAATTCTTTGAATTTTCATTTTGAGCTCCTAGGAATTTTTTTTTGGGGAAAATGTGTTACTTTTGATTTAATTAAATGAATATTTTAACTTTAAAAACTGTTTTAAAACAAGTAAGAAGAAATAGATTCATCCTGTCATCATCAATTACGCTGTTATTTCACATCTTGATTTACACGTATCTTGCTTTTGACATAGCAAAACTTTTGTATAATTTTCTTTATTTGGCATTCTCAATTTATAGATTCCCAGAAAATCTTTGGCTTCAGTACATGTGGCAGGGGAAACTGTTCTTCCAGGGGAATTATAACCTAACTAGATAAACAGTTTTCATATTCTGATATTTAAGACATATTGATCTAGCATGACAATAAGCTAAAACTTCAGATTATGAAGCCTCCATTCTTAAATTTATGGAATTACTTTAAATAGATATCTTAGTCTTTAATTTAAAAAAACTTATAGTTTCTTAGCTTTTTTGTGAAATATACCTCAAAATTGTAAACCTGCAAGCCTTGAAATACCTAAGTTCATGTCATCTATGTACCTAGATGTAACCAAGAGAGAAATCATTATTTTATCTTCCTCAAAGTTGCTGATGTGTTGGACAGTAAAGGCAAATCTAGAAAAACAGATTAGCAGAGAATTGGTATAACAGCAACAAACTTATTCAGTACATTTATGGCACAGCATAGGTCCACATGGTCTTCAGTATTTGCTGTGCTTATCTATAAATTATACATGCTTTCAGTCTGCTTAGAGTTGGTTTGAAAAAACCTAAACAACAAAACAGAAGCAAAATTCCTTGTCCATGAAAAGTCTCACTGTTTTCCTCCCATCATATTCAGTTGGTATACTGTGTGCATCACCATTTTTCAGTCTCTTGAGAGACCTCCTACTGTGGTTTGGCATTTCATTATTTGGGGTTTTTAACTTTTCATTTTTGTAACAGTATTTGAGTCATATGCCCAGAAAGCATTTTGTGAATTGGAGCCCATACTCTTAGCAAGCTCATGTCTACTTCTGCTCAGTGAATGGAATTTGGCTCTGTACTGAAATAATAGCATCTGAGTTGAGGGGCTTGGACATAAATATATATATCTAATAATACATTTAATATATTTAAGGGGTGAGTGTCAATGACTATGCTGTGTAAATTTTAAACAGGCCCAATACATTTCTCTGCATGTGTGTTCAAACAATATAGTGAGTTTTTAGGATTCTTGTGTGACACTGAGATGTTTGAAATGGTGTTTCTTTTGTTCTGCTAGCTAGCAGTTTATAGTAGGAATGTCAGACTATTTTTGGCAGTCAGTTTGGGCCATGTGTTTTTTTCTCTCAAAAGTGTCTGCTGGGTATTTTGTTGTGTCAAGGACTTAGAGGTGCTTATTATTTGGCTGTGAGATTGATAGGAAAAGTAGATGTTAAAAAAAACCAAAACAACAAAGCCAAACAAGAGTAGGAAGAGCTTTGAAAAGCTCAAGAGGGAGAAAATTGTCTTCTATATATGGTAAATCTTCAAGCTTGGATACAAGAACTTCTATTTTTGCAAGTTCAGAAGAAAAGCTGGGTACGCATTCCTATGACACAATTGTAAATTTCTTTGGCTACCAATCATTTTGCAGTTCTCTTTTGATTTAAGGGGTTAAACTGCCAGCTAAGATAGTTTTACTAAAGCTAGTGGAATTACTTATGATCTTTACCTCATCTTTACATTACATCCTTTACAGATGCAGTTTTGCCTTAAGAATTTAACTTGAACCCATCAGGGTAGACTCCAAGTTGCTGCAGAAATGGTGTGGCTGAGTTAGACTGTAACCCCAGAGGCCCTGGGCAGAGTGTGGAGCCCTTGAGGAAGCCAGGCAGGGACAGCCAGGGCTGGTGCTGTCCCCAGTGGCCTCCCTGGTAGTGTCTCTTCTGCCATGCCCTAGTTTTACTTGTGAGAAAGAGGTCTTGGGAGAGCAAAAATGGTGTTCACAGTTTAAAAGGAGTAGGGTGAGGTTAGCATTTTAAGGGTGAAGGGCAAAGCTGATTTTTCTGCTAGTCAAGAACTATTTATCAGTAAATTGGTAAAATGGAGATGCTTAAGAAAAAAAGAGGTCGCAGAACGTAACCTTAAAATTAGGTTTTCAATAAAGAAAATCAATTTTATTTGCCTATCATGCTTTTTAAAACAAATCAGGACATGATTGTGATGATACTGGGACCCCTCTAATGGGCTGAATAAAAGCAAAGAAATGTGGACATTTAAAAGCTGACATTGGATCTGCAAACACCAAGGCAAGAAGCCCTGTTGTTTTACTGTTCTCCAGAGCAGCCAGCCTCTTCCTCTCCCTTCAAACAATGCATTTGGCTGTACAGCATCCAGCCATGTAGTGTTGTACAGCCCACTGTCCTGGGCTTAACAGGGCTGTAACAAATTTTATTCCCTGGAGATTTGGCTTGGTGTCACTTGTCCTTGTTAAAATTAAAGTGAAGCAAAAGGTTTCTGTGTTAATAGGTGGGTATAGAGGTATGTTTTCTTTGGGACATTTTTATTATGTGTGTGACTAATCTTTTTCCACATACCCATTTTGACAATATGTATGCCATTTTAATCCACATTATAATATGGATTTTATAAATTTTAATACTTGTTTTGTTCTATACTGAACATCTAACATACTTCACAAGGTGAGAAATCTCCTTCCTTAGTCAAATGTGACAGCTGCCATATTTATAATACATTTGTTTGTCTGGAACTTCAGCTGTCCAACAACATTTCTGGTATTTAGATGCATGTAGGTGCTACAAGAAAATTATATTAAATTTCATGCAGAACTGCAAATAAGTGTAACTGTTAAAATGATGGAATCTCCTTATTGAAGTCTTCACCTTGATAGTTCCTTTTACAGCCTTAAAGCTATTGCAGTATGTCGTATTTCAGATTTTCTGACCCTCCCATGAATTTCATTGAACTCATGCTGTCTTTGCAAAAATATTGACCCATTCTCTCACAGGACAGGAGTAATTTAAAAGCTGCAAGAGTATACATTTTATTTTTAAGTGTAATACTTCCTATTAATACAGAAAGCTGTAGCATATGGCTTGAAATATGTGGAATTGAAAGACTCTTATCCATATCCAAGCACATTAAAGAACAGTATGCATCTATTTAAAATGAAACATGAATTTAGGTTGATTCTACATCAAGGAAGTTCATGGCAGCTTGGTGCTGACATAAGCAGCCAGTAAATCAGGGCGAAAATAGCTAGGAAAATAGCATTCTTAAAGAGACTTATAAAGGAAATGCCAACATAATTGTAGAGTTGAGTTAGCTAGCTGTGAATTCCTCCAGCTTAAAAAGAATAGTAAAACTGAGTGAATTAATCACAGGAAATAATTTACTGGGCAAATTTAGCGTGTCTTGGATTAAAAGGCATACTTCCTAGCACAAAATTAGGTTACTGTGAGAATTGCTGAGTTTAAACATTGCCTTACTGCAATAGAAGAAAGCAACTGCATGTGCACACATAGCTCTGGCGGGAAAAAGACTAGTGCTGAGCTCTTGTCTTTTTTTTTTTGCCTCAGTTCTTGGTTTGGATTACTTGCTCATGAAGAGTCAGGAGGAAACTGTTAGCCTGCCTGCTTGTAGCCTGCTTACTCAGTATTGCATTCTATTGGAGTATGTGTATGGAAATACAAACCCAGGACATCTACAGAAGAGCGCTCTTCTTCAGAAGAGACTGTTAATCCCCTGTAAAAAAATCCAAATAAAGCAGCTGTAAATGTATTGTCTTCAGCAGTAACTGTGACCAGAGAGCCTTCTGAAGAAAGATCATAGAGCAGTCATGGATGATATTCCTCTCTTATGTCCTTCCAACTATTTTTAACTCAAATGACAGGAGTTTAAAATGTATTTTCGTAAAAATGGGGGGGGGCAGGGGGAATAGTGTGATGGTATCTGTTATTTTTTGCTTTCCTTGTAGTTATAAGTTCCTCTTTGACTCAGCATCTGACTGAAAGGTGTTGCTTCTCTGAGCTCAAAGCCTACGTGTGAACTCTTTATTACATACTTGTGACTATTATTCTTTTGTTTCCAGTATAGAGATTACTGACCTGCCCATTTCTTTTCTACCCTTGAGCCAAATTCATACATCATGCATCTACCACTTCTCTGGCAGAGTTTTCCAGAAGGGCTGCTGATAGTAGTGTGGGCAAACATAGTGCTTCTGCCTCTTTTGAACATAGTTCATATAAATTGATTATGGTGCACCCTAAATCTTGTGATGGAGGTGAATCTCCTGTCCCTACTCACCCTTTCTGTGCTGCTCATGACTTTGTAGAAAACTGTCATGCAGTATATATTTAGAATTTATGAATAATAATGTCTTGGTTTCCCTAAACAGTAGTTTGAATAAAACCCACTTGTTATTTTTATTTTAAAAGTAAATAAAACCATCAGAAATCTCGAACTTATGAGTTAAAGATCAAGGAATTATTTTAATGGTATTAATTACGTGTTAGCCAGCACTAAAGATGTTTTCCTGAGAGTCTATTCCCTTCACCAAGGGTAAGGTTTTATAGACGTTGTTTATTTTGGATTACTGCATCGCTCTGTGTGACTACATCATAAAATCATTCGTTAGGTGAAGGTAATTTACAAATGATCAGAAGCAGCCAAATTACTCCAGCTTAATGAGTTGCCACTTATTGCCTGTGTAGGCTCTTTTTCTGCTGCGGCTGTGAAGTTGGCTTACATTAATGTGCATTAATTTTATTTCACAAATGCAGTGATGAAGGAGACCTAATCCTTCCAGTTATCATGGCTCAGCACTGAGTGGGAATGCATTAAGTCAGGGTTCACTTCATTGTATATACCTGTCACTCTGGACCTGGTGCAAAACACAGACCAAGGTATTTTTCCAGGAAAATGTCATACAAATACATCAATAGCTGGAATGGCAACTCACTCATCTTGAGGTAGTGTTCAAGCTGTTGATTTTTAGCCATACAGACTGAAATGTGTGAAATCATTTATTTCTGAGACACTATCTCCTTCCTTGTGTAGACAGCAGAGGTTCTCTAGTTGGATTTCCTTCTCTAAAGAAGGGAAATTTTTGGCAGAATGTTCAGTGCAAGGGGGCATCAAGACTTGGGATCCTACTATCTCAACTTGGCTCCAAATTGTCGGAATTTGGCAACTTTTTGATGAAAAAAATCAAGATTTCTTTTTGAGAGTTTTCTTGGAGAGTACTAAGGATATGTTTGCTAATTGATGAGAGGGATACATGGCTTGCTATGGGACTGGTTATTCCAATGACTATGAGATTTTATCATGTATTTATGTCAAGAAAAAGTCAGGCAAGCCAGCTGGCCAGAGCTTTGTGACAGTGACAGCCTCCAAAGTGAGACTTGATGTAGTGGAAGTAGGGTAAAAACTAAAGCAGAGGTGACTGAACCACCCTGCCCTCCAGTGCTCTTGGGAACTAAAGGTGTTAGAAAGGTCTCCTATTCCAGGGCAGAACCTAAATGCACAGATATGTGAAGAGATACCACATCACTTCCCAGCTGCTTAAGTTTCTGTGGAAAATCAAAGTTCAAAGTACTTTGCACAAAGTTGTTTAAGCATTTGATTGGACCTTCATTAGCATGTACGAACTGATTGTGTAATACAACCCTGACACAAATCTGACTTATTCCTTTTCAGTCCTCTCAACTTGTAGAGTATCTTCAACCCATATTTTTCCCTTTTTCATTTCTCTTCAGTCTTTTGCTTTACTTCTTTCCCCTTTTTCAGTTCCCCTAGCACCAGGAAATAACAACAGAAAGTTGTGGAATAAGATGTAGTGCCATCCCATTATCTTGTGCTCTACTGCTAATTTCTGGGACTCCATAAAGCTTACAGTTGCATTTCTGCAATTTAGGTTGTAGAAATTCCAGGCAGTAACAGATATTGACTGGGGTTTATAAAGTGTCCACAAATGTATCTAATACTAATTGAGTCTAAAGATTAAAAAACAAGAACAATATCTTGTATAATTGAAGATGCAGAAGCTCCAGGGATATGAAAAATATGTTATATATGTTTTTATTTTATTCACTGAAATAAAAGAGATACTTGGAACAAATGTCTTCGTCCTCTGCCTTGAGAGGTGATACACAGTTGTGTGATAATAGAGGGACTTCCAGAAAATTTCCGTGCTATTTTTTTAGGAGGCAAGGATTTTATGTTGTCTCAGTTCCTACCTTCTCTTGTTTTACTTATCCTTTCTGTGAATTTTCCTGTTTTTAATCTGTATTATGCTGGTTAGCTATACTGGATAAATTATTAATCACAGTTTATGAGAAAAATTTAATCCTGAAAAGGAAGGGATAATACTTTCAAATATGAAGTAGTCTAGATGTAGGTTTTGGAGCCAAGAAGAGTTGTTCTCAAGTCGTGTGCTGAGGCAAAGAGGATCTGATCACCACAGACAGATATTGTCACAAGTTTTTTTTTCCCCCTAGTCTTAGGAAAATAACACGTCAAAGGTCTTGCCTGACCTCAGTAAAGAAAGGGCTTTTAAAAATAAAACAAGTTTCCCATACTTTATACTGTCTTTATGTTCAACTTTTGTGTCATTCTTTTTTTTTTTTTTTTTTTTTTTTTTTTTGTCCATGGGAAGAATGGGAATTAGAACTTGTTAAGATCTTAAATTTTAAATATGTGCATTCTTTTGCCACAAATGATGCATTTTTATTATAGGTTTTCTTTGGTGTGCTGCAAAGCAGGATTGTGTGATTCCCTACTTTAGGAAGGAAGAATTTGTTATTTTATGTCAAAACTAAAAAGGAAATTTGTGTTGTGCATGCAGCAATGTAAAGCTGTCTACAACTTCCTTTCATTCTTGCCACAGTTCCTTCTGTTGCTTTGCTTCTCTGTATCAAGAGTGTACCTTCACAGTTTGTTCACAGGCAGTGCCTAAGCTTCTCCAATATTTTACGTTTGTCTTCTCCATTAACAACTGGAAAACCTGTTGGATTAATAACAGTGGGGATGACAGCTTTGGAACTTTTGATATGACTTGCCAAGGAAGACAGGCTGCTGAATCCCAGGAATGAATCTGGAATGTGCCCTGTTGAGATTCCAGCAGGGGTCCCTGCCCCAAGGTTTCTTCCAACCTTCACTGAAATTCTGCAGCTCCCCTACACACCTGCCCCCTGTACTTGTGTCTGAGTAACTCTATTTCTTTTGGATTTCTGCCAGCAGTTTAGGCCTCAGGTAAATTCTCTTATCTCCTCTTAAGTCAATATTTATTTAAATTCCAGTGGACAAACTTTATATTCTAAGTCTCTTCAACACATGTATTGTTTAGAAAAGGTCTGGAGTATCTGCACAACTTCACCTGCAATCTCTTGGATAATGTGTGTTGTTAAGAATATCAACTTGATATTGATTATTTGTTTATTGAGGTGAAATGTCAAGAAGAAAATAAGTTTATTTTTACTAAAAAGACAGCTTGAAATATTATATTAATGAAATTCTGGTTTTTGTTCCACATGCTGAAGGTCTGTATTCAATCTTTTTATGCTCTGTGCAAGTGAGCAAAGGTCTCTTCTCTTCTTTTGCATTAAAAAGAGTTGTTGGATAGCAGACTATATAATAGAATAAAAGTGCTTAAGGGCAAAGTATTTGTGGCTTAGATTTTTCCAGCAAGCAAACTTGGCATTTTAACCTTTTTTTTCCAAGTTAACTCTTCAGACTTCTGAGCTGTGAAGTGCAAAATGATGCACTCACACTCATTTCCTATGCTTGCTTGTGGTAAGAATTGTGAGACTGAATTTCTGATACCTCATACACATTGGGAGGAGGAGTTACGTGTTGTAATTAAATAAAAATAAATTTATTTGAGAGAAGGATTTGCGATTCATCATGTCAAACTTCACTTACACTTCGAGAAAGTGTGTTTGGTTTATATTGCCTTTAAAAATAAATACATAAATACCACTGTGCAATTCTATTAAATGGTGCTGGTTTTATACTTCTTTTATCAAGTACTTTCCTTTTACCACCACATTTGAATTGTGGTCACTGTATCTGCTGACTTTTTTTTTTTTTTTTCATTTCCAAAACCAATAGCATTGGCATTTGCAAGACTAAAGAGAAAGAGGGTTATGTATTTGTTGGGAAGAGCTCTTTGGAGATACACATATATGCATTTTATGTGTGTATGTAAGCATATCTATATAATTATATTAAAGTATATATAGGTGTATATATAGTCACAGTGTAGCATACTAAGAAAGTATAATCCCCATTGATTTAACTATATATTTGCTATTGGCATGGATAATTTTATTTATTTTGTTTACAGTTGAGCATTGTGTGTTCCTGGAAAGATGGGAAATGTTCAATTGCCATTGGCTGTAACTACTTTTTGTCATTTACATCCTCCTTTGGTCTCTAAGCCATAATCAAAATAAAATTCAAATTCTCCTGATTCTTCTGAACAGTCTGAATATACAACTTGCACAGTTATCTCCAGAACACCCCTTAATAGGAATCAAAGCCTATAATGAGATGTACTGCAGAAAGCTGCATAACACACTGCAGGACACTTGCCTAACACTGTATTGTGAAATCTTAGTACTGAATTTTAGTACATTAAGAGGGTGCTTTCAAGTACAAAACTTAAATTGTTGCATATAATTTTATTGGAATATGGCCTTATCCTTTAAAGCCAGATGTGAATTGAAGATGTGAAATTGCACAGCTTACAACATTGGTGGCTGATAAAAACAATGGTAGCAACCTCAGCCGTGTTCAAATGTTCTGAAAGGATCTGACACCTTTGGAGTTGTCTGGTAGACTCTACATTGGAAAATTACTAAAACTCCTATTTTTAGTTTTAAAAATAGTTATTTCTTTAAACTCTCTAAGTACTTTTGAACTTATGCTTCTGTCACTCAAGAAAAATGCAAAAGAGTAACATCTTCAGCTAAAACATTGTAGAGGGAATAGGAAATAAATCTTTAAAATAACTGGTTGTTGCAATCAATACCCAGGTAGTTTAGGTGGCAGGTATAATTGATATAAATGATTTTTTGTTTTATATTGGGTTTTGCTAATTCCTTTGCTTCCTGCCTGTGAAGGTATTGGTTGAAGCAGTCTACTGGGAACATGTCTACTCTACATACAAACTCTGTGACTGATATGGATGTAATCAGTTTTTTCCCTTGTTTCATAGGTCTTGCAGTCATTCCCCTGACCAAGGGCTCAACAAGCACGTTCAGGCTTCTTATGAAAAACAGCTCTGCCAGCTGAATGGCAGGAAGCTTATGAGTTTGTTTGCCAGGCTTCTCTGGGTGTATAAACCAGTTGCTGCAGCTCTAAAAGTGATATGACTGGTGCAGTAGTGATTTTCTGCACTGAAGGTGGATGCTGACAGGAGTTATGTACTGCAGATATTTTAGTGAGCTCTGAAAAGACTGTGCTGTAATACAACACTCCCAGATACAGAATTCTGTGGTTCTGATTTCTTCTAGCATGTGATTTCCTCTTTATCATTATCTTCTCTAGCATTATATTTGTGGGAAACCAATCTGTATGATTGTGCTTTGCCTTGTTACAAGGAATTGTTTTCCCTTATTTAATATATTTTGGCTCCAGAGGATACCTCAGTTTCCTGCATTTATTAATGTCTTGGGGAAGTGCACAAGGGGCACAGAAAATGCATGTGCCCTGTGCCTGGGAAGGTTGGGACTGCACATAAAATCTCTTGTGCCAGGTAGCAGCTACTTGGACAGCTGCCTAGCTGGGTTTCTTTTGATTCTAAATGCTCTATGTCATTTCTAATACTGCCAGGGGAAGCACATAGGTTTTATGTATTGGTCACTAACTATTCTGTGGTGGGGGTTAAAAATACCACACAGGAGTATTAGTAGCTTTTCTCTGAAAATAGCAAATGCTTCCTGTAATTGAAGAGTAAGCCTTTTGCTGTCATGCTAGTATAAACATATAATGAGAAATCCTTGCTTAAAAACATCTTCTGCTCTTGTTCAGTGTTTGTCAGGTTCAACTCCAGCCATGGCTTCCCCGTGGAGGTTGGTTCAGATTCCAGCATCCTCCAGCTGAAGGAGGCAGTTGCCCAGCGACAGGGAGTTCCAGCTGACCAGCTGCGGGTGATTTTTGCAGGGAGGGAGCTCAGCAATGACTTGACACTGCAGGTAAGAATTCCTTGGTAGCTTCTTGCCTGGACTGCTGCCAGCTACACTGCCTCTGCCTCTAATGCTGCCAATCTGATGTTCATGCCTGAGATCTAATAAAATAAATAGTGCCTGGGGATTCCTTGAACTTTACTCCACACTGCTTCATTAATTCTGACCTTCTTAATTATGCATTAAAACAGCAAGCAGGAAGGGGAGAGGGAGAGCACGAGAGAGAGCTGTGCCTAGTGAATAAATGTTTACTGACTACAGAAGCAAGCCATGCACAATTTCTGTATCTGTTCAATTTCTATCTTACTTATTCCATTTGAATCTTAATGAAGAAGGATGTGAATAAATTGCTCTAAATCAGGCTGCACAGTCATCACATTTTATAGGATTTGTAACCCAATTGTGACCCCTGGAGGATAGCTACATGGCTGCTGCTGTGCCGTGTGCTGCTGTGCCTGCACAGGTGTGTGATGCTGGAGGGATGGTTCCAGAAAGCCCACAAGTGTTCTCCAAACCACTGAACTCGTAAGTATGTGAAGCTGAAAGAGGAGCAGGGAGCGCAGAAGAGCAGCTATAAGTAGGTATCTGAATTTCAGCTCCTGAAGGTTAGGAAACCGTTCTCCTCAATAAATGCAGAGGGCTGTTCATTTGTAGTGAGCAGTAAGAAGCACTGAAAGCTAGGCTCAAGTTGCTCTATGCTACTGCTACCAGTGCAGCTGCTTTATAAATAGTTTTGTATTCCCTGGGTGTGCATTTGGCAGTTCACTCTAATAGCCAGGGTTTAGCATAAGATCACACATTTAAGACAATTGGGAACCTTGGGGAAACCTGCCTGGCCTTTTAGCATAGTGCAAATACTGATTGAATGAAGTTGCCATCCTTCTACAGTGGAATCAAAGAGCTGCAGATACAACCTGCAGTAGTGCAGGTGATTGCCTAGAAGATCCCTCACATGTAGAACTATTCAGATTAATTTGTACTCATGTTTCAGACATATTGTTGTACTCAGAATGGCTGCTAAGTCTGAGTACAGAAAGTCACTATGGTATTGATGATCTATCACTGTTTCTCCTTGGGTATGGTATTTATTGCTTTGCAGAGCACTTTAGGGAATTCCAGCACACAAAGGAAGGTGTAGAACTGTGAATTGCTGCCAGTCTCTAGCGCATCAGCTGAGAATAGTGTTGATGCATACCTGCAGTGTGCTCCACATACATGTGAAAACATATATATAAAAGTGTAAGGATAAAAAAAAAGTCATGTGAATTGTAGAAGCTGTCAGTTGCCAGTTGCTAGATTGGAGTTGTTCTGTCAGAAGCTTCGGAACCACTTTGCTTTTCCTGGCAAGCTGCAGGTGTTGGTATTACTGCCATTTTGTGGCAGCATGAAACACAGATTTTCAGCCCAGTTTGACACTTGCAACCAAGTTTGTTGTTGGCTACAGCATACAATCTGTTGCCAGGGTAAATTAAAAATGGTGTTCCAGATATATAGACCTCCTGATGATGTAATTTCCTTGTTTTGTCCTAATTATCATGTCTAGTCAAGACTTCCTATTATTTAGCAAACTGGATCTAGATTCATTGCTTAGACTCTTGGTTCTAAATCAGATAGGAAATTCAAAAGCTGTTTCAGATGGTACAATTCATACTTTTGTGTTTAGGTCTCTTAAATATTGCATTGATTAATATCATTAACATATATTACTTCACTTTTATTCCAGATGTTTGAATGCATTTGTGTTTCCTTTTTTTTTTTTTCTTTTAATTGTGTATATTTATTTATCTTGGAAATTTGTCAACACAAGAAGAAGAGTTGAGTATCTGAGGTGTTTGGGTTCCTGTGGTAAGCTCTCTGGGTTTTTTGCAAAAGCTAATGAAAACTTGTGTGCTAGTGAAATACTAACTGCTGGCATTTATGTTGCATCTGTAGTTTCAGAATTAAGATTAAACATGAGAAAATTAGCTAACTTTTTTTCTAGATCCATGGATTTGGATACAAAATAAAAAAAATTCTACTCAGCTGATGCTCTAAATTATTTCATTTTACAATAGCATAGAATTTCCAGTGAAATAATTTTCTCCTTTTGTTTTTCATAAATCACTTTTGAACTTATTTGCCCAAGGTATTGTGGAAGAATCTAGAGGTCAGGAAAAAGAACTGATGGTACTACAGATAATGAGATTATAGAGGACATGAGAAAAGCTGCAGTAATTGCAGGAGTATGGGGCAGAGATTGAGGAAATAGTCCAGGACAGTGAACTTTACTGGTTTCACAGCTCACAGCAAAACTAGATTTGGCTTGACAGCTACCTTAGAATCTCAGGCAGCTGTTACAAAACATAACTGAGAATGTGAAAGTTGTGTTTGTTTTCTGTTTGGAGAGAAGGAAAAAAAATCATTCCTGGTAGCTGAGACTTGTAAAAAATAAATGAAGCTGAAATAGACAGATGTTTAAGAGAAATTATTATTAGAAAGTGCCAAGTTGAGATCTTAAATAAGTAATTTAATATCAACAACAGCAGTAAAAAAAACTGTAGGAGGGATAGAAGTGAAATATGTGTGGAGGCATTTAATTTGGTGCCACAGACTTGTGTTTTTTCCTTGAAAAAAGAAAAGAATATTAGACACTGGTTCCACTGTGCACAGGGGAGATCAGTATCTGAGCTAGTGACTAAGGGACAAGTAGTGAAATTAGAGCCATGGTAAGCAGGATTGGTAATGGCTGGGTGAAGAATGAGACCTGTAAATTTGAATCTCATAAGAAGGAATTAGAGCAATAAGCTGATTCCTAAAAGCCTAGCAAACAGTGTTATGTCACTTAAGTGTGCTAAGCATTCCAAAGAATGATGAAGAGCTCCCTGCTGATGACAGTTCTCTTTGGAATGAGTAGAATAATTAATTAATGTAGACCCAAAAATAGGAACTCTTTCAAAAGATTGTCATGAGTATGGAAGAATAATGGAAAGGTCTTCCTGTAGCAATCCTA
The DNA here is from genome assembly GCF_022539315.1 of Serinus canaria. NCBI lineage: Eukaryota > Metazoa > Chordata > Aves > Passeriformes > Fringillidae > Serinus > Serinus canaria. The sequence continues at coordinate 32,128,766 of NC_066316.1, forward strand.
GGATGGAAAGAAGAATAAAACTATAACAGTTTCACCAACAGGATAAAGAGGAGGTAGCTGCATATCAGTGTTCTAGCAGGAGGTGACTGCTTTTAGTATTGTCATTGACTCAGAGAATGGCAAAATTAGTTAACAGAGCTTCTGGTAGTAAAGTCTGTAGTATGTATTGATAAACAGTTTTGCTCAATGCAAGCAATTTAAAAGTTACCACTGATGATAGCAGTAGTATTGTATTAGTACAGACTTCCTCTTTCTTGGAGAACTCAGAGTCCCCTTGTGTGATGGAGTTCTTTGCAAACAGTTTGCAGGAGAGATTCCCTTCCTTGCAGACCTTGTAGTGTAAATGAAAAAAGCAGACAAATGATGTGATGAGAATCAGTAGCTTAGCTTGTCCTCAGTCAGTAGCAAAACGGAGATAGAATTAAGTCTTGTTTCCCAATTCTGTGCCATTTCTTTTTGACAGTGTTTCCTCTATAAGGTAAAGGTAGAAAATACTGGTTTTGAAACAGAAAAAGACTAAGCATTGTGTTAAGTAGCAGGACTTGTTAGCTTTGTGCTAACAGCTGTGCTCCCCTCAGACAGCTTCTGAGTCAGTGTTAGCTTGCATTTGACTGCAGCATAAGCTGGAGTCTTGGAGCATAGGCTTCACATTAATTTGGCTTTGACTGCATCCATCCATATAGGTGCTTGCCTAAAATAATTTTTGCAATAACTCATAAAAACAACAAAGCATGACTAGAAGTTATTGGTAAATACTATGAGCTCATAAACATTGCTGAAAATGAGTAAAAAGGAATGGCACAACTGCAGTAGCAACATAGATGATCATCTTTGCAGCAGAGGGAAAACAAGTGATGGGGGGAAATGGTGCTGTGTTTTAGCAGGAACAGGTACTTGAACAGTGGAATATTGCATTTTATCAAAGAAGGACCTTGTGTACATAAATGCATGGCAATCTTCTTGCTCTCTAAGCACAGCCCAGTAAAATAGAGCTTCCAGCATTTCTTATACTGCCTTGTTTTTTTTTAATGGGGGTTCAAAGAAGAAACCAGGTGATACAATGTGAAATGTGGCCCTAACCAGGACAAAACCCTACATGTAATTATAAAGTACTGAATGCTAAGATTATATTGGGTCTTTTGACATAGTTACTGCCTTGTGCTACAGTTTTATATATAGGATACCAAATCCCTCACAGAACCAACTTTGATACTCAGCAGATTTTTGGGTTACAGAATACTGTTGAGCCAACATTTTCATACTTAAATGCTGTTTGCAGAGAATTGCCCATAGACAAATTGACTAAATCAATCATCACATGTGAAATTCAAAGAGAAAAAAATCATTTATGTGTGTGCGTATTTAAATCAGTATTTTTGGTCAATATTTGATTGATTTGTGGGTCTTCTTTTTTCTTGTAAAGCTGGAAGAGATGTGTGTTGTACTTCTTCAAAACAGGAAAAGCAAGCTGAGTTATACTCAGGTATATTATATCTAGAGATGCTATGGCTGTGTTGCCAGGTAATGTGGATTTGGCTAAAAGAGAGGGTGGCAGTACTGTTCACCTGTGGTTCTTTGGATGGCTGCAGACTCACTGTGACAAGAGATGTGTTGAATAAATGTTTCCAAGACTTGTGTTGGGCCTGATGGCATTACACACTCACAATGCATGTGGAAAGTACCACAGAGCCATATTTACTGTGATATTAAGTAAGGGCTAGCTCAGCTCTCCAGATTTTCCATATTGTTACTTTCCAAAGTATTTTCCATATTTCAATGTTCTGAAGAATGTTGAAGAGCTCCCTGCTGATTACAGTTCACTTTGAATGAGTAGCAGTAATTAATTAATATAAACCCCAAAACAGGAATTCTTTCAGAAGGTTGTTGTGGGGACGGAATAATGGGAAGATCTTCCTGTGAAATTGTGCAAAATTAAAAAAGAGGATACATTGCTCATTAATTGTTCTGCCAGATCAAGACCTAATTGCATTTACCAATGAGACCTTCAATCCCAGAAATGTAGTTCCACTCTGCTTTTAAATGCACTTGTGTTCTATTCTTTTTCTGCTAAGTTTTTCCTGGATTTAGAAGACTGTGAAAAATATTTAACTATATCTAAATGAGGGGTAGATTCTCTTAAAGTAGTTTGAAAATTTCAAAAAGTGAATGAGCCATTTGTGTGGAGGGCTACAGCTTCTAATATGGCCTTGAAATTTTCTGGGTCCCTCTTGATTCTTCTGACATTTTTTAATGTGTTTTTGTTGGCCTGGTGATGATTGATTAAACTGGGACAGGGCTTTCTTTGCAAAGTTTCTTCAATGTGCACTCAGTAAAAGTGTGGTCTTAATTTCTAGATGTATCTAGGTTTTGGTACCTAGATGGATTCTGCGTTGTCTGCTGAGTCAGGTTCAAGGGTGCCTGGAATAGGGGGCTGGTGCCAGTGTTCTTATAGGAGTCTTACTGACATAATATTTCTGTATTACCTATGCTGCTCTTTTAGATTAATTTCCAAATTTCTAAATATGATTTTATTTTGTTTTCCCCTTTGCTGACAGTTTAAGTAAGTTGTCATTATGTTGAATTAATTTTTATTCCATGGATGGTTGTTATTATTTTCTTTATTTGCAAACATGTTCAGGCAACAGATGAGTTTTACTTAAAATTCATTTCTCTTAGGCTGTTGAAATTCACTGTATTGAGGCCATTTAGTGAATTTTGTGAAATATATTTTTGAATGAGCAGATGCTTTGTGTAGGTCTGACAGAGAAACTGCAATACTACTTGCATGAAATACATTATACTGATAAGAAACTCCTCTGGCAAACCACTCTAGTTTTTTTCAGGACATGTGTAGCATTTCAGAACAAAATTATCTTGAAAATTTCCCCAATATTAGATGTGCCTTTTGTTTTCCACCTACATACTTGCATTAGGCAGATATTTGTTGAGTCTTTTTCCCTTGTCATGAGTATAACTCAATTCATATGTTTACAATGCTGTCCATTTTATCATTTGGATCCATCTTTAGATTGCAGGAGAGAAAATGTGTAAGCAAAAACTTTAAAAAGCAGAAGTTGTTAAAGTGATGGCAGTGAGTAATAACTTTTATGAGTCTCTAAATCATGACAGTAAAAGAAAGGTCAGCCCACATCTTTCATTCATCACCTTTCTAAATTGCTTTGGTGTAAAAATGTTTAGGGTACAGAGCATCATCACCAAAAACTGTAGTTCAGTAAGCAGAGGGTGAAGGATGGTAGGGATATTTTCTTCCTTCTTCCTTCCTTTCCCTCAAAGGAAAAACATGGTATTCACTATTCTACTAGACTACATTTATAAGGAAGTATTGATAGAGACTATGTACTTATTGATAGAGACTATGTACTTTATAATTCAGAACTGAAATACAGCAATAATTTGCAAATATTTGTATTGTCTCAAAAAAGAAGCAAAAATTAGGATTTGATTAATGCTTTACATAGAAAAATTACTGGGTTAAGAAATGGGAAATTGTGGCAGAGTATCTGTGAATTCTTTTTTAACAATGAAAATGCTGTCTCAGGAAAATAAAATTGTAAAGGAAGAATGGAAGGTGTTGAAAATTTTTTTAAGTAGCAGGTAACATAACAAATATACCTCCTCAGTGGAAAGGTGAGATGTAGTTCCTTGCCATTATTTCTTTTTGTTATAATTTTATCTAAATCTTTACAGCTCTAATTCTCTGAAATGTCATCTGCAGTACGTTTATAATTGTATTTATCAAGAACACGCAGCTATTTAATAAACCATTCTGGGTTTCCCTATTTTATTTTTCTTTTTCAAGCTTTTTCACCAATCATAGTTGAAAATGTTGGAGGGAGACTTGAATGCTTCATATCTGGTTACAGTTTTTATCACAGATGAACATCCACACTCTAGGTGATGCAGAATTATTCCTGTGAGGTATGGCGTTTATGGGTGATGGGATAAAAAATAAAAAAAAAAAACAGAGTTGCATTATGACAGCAAAGCCCCAATGAAAGTAAATAAAATTGGTCATCTTAAGGAAAATTACACCAGTACAGGCTCAAAGAGAAAGAAGACAATTTTAGGAGTTATTGAAGCAAAAGTACATATGTAATTCCTTATGTATCCTTGGAGCAACACTCAATGCATTTACAATTCCTAGAAGCTTTCTTATGCACTCTAAAAGCCTGTTGAAGAAATGAAAGTAAAGTGTTTAAAAAAAAAAAAAAATCTGTAATAAGGAATACAGTGGAGCAATGCAATTTTGCCTCCTCATTTAGACTAAATAAAGAAGCAAAAGTACCTGTTCCTCAAATGAATAATTTTCCTCATATTCAGACCAGGTTGTTATTTCATTTTTTTCAGGTAAAACATTGGCTCCTTTGATTTAATCAAAATTATACCACTGATTTTCCATGAGCCAGTATTCTCCCTCTCATTTTCTCTCCCTCTTATTTTCCCTCTCACTAATTCTCTCCCCTTTCTTCTCTCTCCCTTTTTCTCTTACAAACATACAAAATCCTTACTGTCCTGGGGAAGCTTCTCAGCTAGCATGAAATGATGTGCCTTCCATCCACAGAGGTTATGGGTGTGATTCCAATTCCTGTGGGAAGTTTTCTGTGCTCTTCCTGAATGAATTGATCAGTGTTTTCTTCACTTGTATTGCTTTTCTTATTATTAGTTTCTCACAATTCAGGCCACTTTTCCTGCTTCCATTTCTGCTTTTCCCAATCAGTTCCAGGACTTGGAAATCCTGTTCCCACCCAAAATTTGTTGGCCATTAAACCAGCTTAGGGCAATTTGTCCTTTCTTACACAGCCTAAGAAATAATGGGGAGAGAATGACAAAACATAGTTGACTTTTGGATCTACTCTATCTGCCAATGAGTGGAAATATCCTTCTACTCATGGTTTCTGTCTTTTATTGGGTGATATGCTTTTGTATCATCTGGTGACCTCCTTGTTTCCTGATCTCCTTGTATGATACCAAGATATCTGTGTGCTAATGTATAAAAAGTCAGCCCCTTATTTTAGGTAATTTTGAAAAGGTGCATAAACGTTAGAAGATTCTGGGTCATGATGTTACATTTCTCATGAAGAGACATAAAAACAACCCCAATCTTCTAGTTTTATGGTAGAATTAATACAAAAAAAAGAGATACCAATAATGAAACATCTTTAAAGTGCAGAAACATTTCTAATACAGTTTTTCCCTATTAACTATTTGACATAAAACAGTACGATGTAAGCATATAAAAGTTTTATTGTCATATGTTTGGTATGCGTGATATACCAGAGCTCTGACTTCATGATTTGTTTCTTATGCAACTCATCCCAAATTATCCTATAAAATATTTTTACTGTGCTACCTTGCCATCTTTAACATAGCAATCAATTCATTTGTATTTTTCATGGTATGCAGCAAATTGTGTGTACAAAGCAAACAAATGTATGCAAGTATGTTTAAGGAAAGAAAATAGTAGCTGCTCACCTCTTTAACCAATATCATATAACCTTTATTCCTGCCTTATTTTCATTACCCTAGGTGGTAATTTTGGGTCTTTGTTTACTATTTATCTTGCAGCAGTGTGTTTAGTGCTACGGTTTAAGCACATCTAACTTAAAGTGTCAGAGCTTTAGGAAAGGAAGAAAAATCCAATTTTAAAGTGTCCTAATGTTTCTACTGTCGGAATTTTATAGCAAAAATGTCTCAAAGACCATAAACAGCAATAAATAAGTTAAAGTGACCAAGTGAATATATATAATTCAAAAAAATATTCTTTATTGAAGTGTCCCCTCTTCTTCCCCCCTTAAAGAGTGAAAATTGCAGTGCCTTTCTTCTGAATGTACTATGTTTAGCTTTATAATACTAGTTTAATTTTTGTTTCTGGTCACTAAGTAGTAGTAGAAACTTCTGTTATTTTTCCAAAAATAATTTTATCTTTTTTTTTGTGCTATGAAAAATAAAGGAAGTGAGCAAGTTATGCAACAACAAAGCACAGTGGTGGTAAGAAAGGGAAGAAAGGATACATGAACAAATACATACCCTGCTGAGTATCAGAAGTCTAGAAGAATTGTGGGAATTTCAGATAAAAATGTTTCAGGTAGATCTAAACAGTTTGACAAAGAAAATTATGCTTATTTATATGGTATTTACTAAATGTAGTGGTGATTAGATGAGCAGGCACAGAAAATATTATTATTTGGCAGGGCTCATGAAGTGCCTGAGTACTTTGTCCTACCAGGCAGGAAAGCAAGAGATCAGATAAAGGGTAAGATATACTACAGATGACTGCAAAAGCATGGAAAGTCAAGGAACTGAGTTGCAAAAATATATGAATTGGCAGCAACCACTGGTAAGCCCATATCTAAAGGAAAACAAACAAAACCAAACAGTACATTTTCAATGTGATAATATAATTTGCAGTGTAAGGCTATTTGTGAAGAATACAAAGAAGTGCATTTGAGGTCTGACACCTTAAATAATAGAGATGAAAATGTTGTCACTTTTAAAAGAAGTGTGACTACGTTACGTGGTAGACCCACTTAGTGGGTCATCAGAATCATGTGACTCTTTAAGCCTATCATCAGATAAGACTAAACATTTTTACCTTGCAAAATCATAAATTTTTTTAAAATTAAAAAGAATAGAAATTTATTCAGTACATTTTTAAAGAGATTAAAATAAAAATCCACGCTGAAGAGCAGTAATCCATGCAGGTCTATTGTCCAGGAAACCAATTTAGGAACTACTCCAGCTCATTTACCTGACTTGAGCTATGCAGTGAATGCATTGCTTACAACAATAAGTTGAAAAAAAAAAAAAATAAACTTGCTCAGCATACTTAGTATTTATTACCATTTTTATTGGAGGCAGATACTGGAAATTTTTATCCTATAATCCATCAAGGCAACTGAGGAATTATGTAGGGCTGAAGTGCCTGCTATTCTAAGTACGTTAGATGAAACAAGCTTAGAGGAGGTTGAACCAGTAGCCATTGATTTTTTTGATATTTTCAACTACAAATGTTGGCCATATAAGCACTGTTCAGCCAAGTAAACATTTAGCCTAATTATGAATTAGAGCTATGAATTCTGATTTCAGAAGAGTGGAGAAACTGGATGCAGTAGCACATAACAGTGTTAGTACCCACTCTGTGCTCTTGCAATGATTTGTGCACTTGCTTTTCAGAAGACCATTCTGTAAATGCCATCCTTTATCACTGCAGAGATAATAAAAACAGCATCCCCAGAAGTGTTCATTTCCGATGGAATTCATTGCTGATCTCATCTTTTTAAGTGAATGCAAATGAAAGCTCTCTCTCCTGTTTCTCTGAAGGATTGATGCATTTCTGACTCGTGAGCAATGCTCAGTGTCATTCTCCAGAAACAAATGGAGGAAGATTGACACAAAATAGATTCATGCCTCAAGTAGCCACAGGATTTAATCTCCTTGCATCTCTGGGTGTATATGTGTCAGTCATAAAGCAGACTTTGAATTACTTATCTCCTGACATAATTCAAATCTCTCAGAAATGTTATTTTCCTATTAAAAAGAAGGATTGGCTTTGCAAGGCCCCAGTGGGCTATAGTAAATATTGAAAAAATTTCTATCAATAAATAAATGAAATATAGAACCAGAGAGAGAGTTCATTTTGTTCACAGTTATGAAAACTTCCATATGTTCTCTTGTTTCACTGCATTAGAGACATGCTACTTCCATTGTAATGTAATGTAGTGTGATGCATTATGTATTTATACTTAAAACTAAAAATTGAATTTTTCTAGCCACTAAGAACTGTAACAGCCCTGCAGGATATATACCAGCTCACTGGTTAGGCCACTACCTGCTGTTTTAAAGTTGTGCTGTACTGGGGGCTATTAGTCAACACCAGGGTTTTTAGTGCTGCTAACATAAGAGAAGTTGCATTAGAGTCCAGAAAAAAGAGAGTATTTGAGAAGGAAATCACCTTCCTAAAGTGAAAGAAGGATGAGGTTTGCTTTGGATGCTTGTTTTGCCATTGCCCACTTTGAAATCTCTTTGTGGTAGGTTTGTTTGGTCCCTTTTGAAGTTGTCAGCATGCCAATGCCTTTTTATAAGATACATACTGGGGACAGCATGAGAGGTCCTGTTGCTGAAGAATTGTATGTCATGTCTTGACTTCATTACATTACAGGAAGGAGGCTGAAATATGCTTTTTAATGTCCTTATAACTCAGTAATCCTCATAGTTCTTTAACTTTTTGTTGGTTTTCCTTCCAGTTTATTGAGGAAAATGTTATTTAAAGACAGCATGACATATTTGGCTATGTTGGGCTGGAAGCTTCCTGCAAGAGTCAGAAAAATCTTGTGACATTCACTCATATTTCTGAGTGAAATGGTTTCATACTAATTATTTTTTGACCATTTTTCATTGTATTAGTAATTTGTATCCACATGATTTGATTTTATTGGAATGCATTAATTAATTTGCAGACACTCATTCTGGAATGTGGACTGCTGATTTTGAGCTGAAAGAGGTGCTACAACCTGCTGCCATGACTCCAAGAGTGTTCCAGTGTGACCTGCCAATATTGCTGCTTTCAAATTTAAGTCTACTCCTATGTAGACTATGTGAGAGGTCCTTTTCAGTTCTTCTTGTGTAGTCAAGGTGCACTGACTCTGTAAGAAGTGCTCTTTCTGCACATCTTTCTTTATTCACTTCTTAGTCAAACTTCTTGTTTGTTTTGGATTGTTGTTGTTGTTGTTTGCAGTTGAGTTTGCTGTAGTCAAGATTTTCTCCAATGCAGAGTTCAGGTTGGTGATCTGAGGTCTCACTCTCAGCTTTTTGCAGGCTTCCTATCCTGGGGCTGAAAATGTACGAGTCAAACTTGCAATCCTTTTTATCAATCTTCCATTTCAACTTCTGGGCTTTGATGTTTTTGTTACTTCTATGCTTTACATCTTCAATTTATTCACTCTTACGTAAGAAAGGTCAAATGCTGCTCGCAAAGCAATGTTCCCATTTTGAACAGAGTGCAGAGGAGCTGTGCTGTACATTCTCCCCTCCTGCCTAGAGCACTCTTCATTTCAGTTCACTGAGAAGATGTGCATTTTGTTATGCAATATGTGGCTGGTTAATGCATAAAGCTTGCTCCCAGTTAATTTTCAGCTGTTCGTTTGGAAACAACAGAACTGGAAAGCAAAGGCATATGTTAAGGATGAACATGTACATTAGGATGCCCATAAGGTTACTCTGCCTTGGCAGTGGAGTTGGACTAGATCCCCAAAGGTTCTTTCCAGCCTTAACAATTCTGTGATTGCTTGATATTTGTTTAAAGTATTCTGGTTCTAAAAGCTTTTTATATATTACAGGTTCTGATAATAGAAAGCCTAGTTGTTTCAATTTCTTTTCATGCTTCAGAAACTAATGGTGTTCAAATTCTAGATGAACAGAAACAACCTGAAGCCATTAGGTAGGAGTTGCATTGCTTTAGATTGGAAGCAATCATTTCCCCATCCTTTCATTTTATGCTGGTTTTCAATTGCTAACAGTTTTCAAGAGGAGACATGGAATCAAGCTGTAGAAGATAATACCCTGGCTTTTTCTAGGGTTTGTCACGTAACTGAGCACCAAATGAACACAGTCTCTGTATTTTACAGGCAAAAGTAATGTAGGATTAATCTGGGAACAGCTATATTTGCTCAACTGTTTCTTTGAAATATGATTTTAACAGAAAAGAGCAATTGTTCAAAATAAGTGTATTCAGAGAGGGAATTATTTAGGAATATCTGGAATTGAAAGTGCTGAACACCTGAGACATGAGGCAGTTCATGTTTCTGTCATACAAAAACAGCAGCAGAAAGTCGTCATGTCACAGTGGCATCTCCTTGCCATGCTCTGGAAAGCCTTGGAACCTCTAAGAGATACATCTCATGGAGATTGTTGTTGCTAGATGTGCAGGAGGAGGAAACCTCAAAGTATACCCCAATTTACACCTTTTTTTTTGTTTGTTTGTTTGTTTTGTTTGTTTAGGTTTTTTGTTTTTTGTTTATTGGTAGAGTGGTTGTCTTGCTATGTGAGGTAATAGCTGACAGAAGTATATTTTCCCTCCTAACTGCAACCATAAAATCCAAAATAAATTTTTATTTAATGAACTTTTATAAGCTTTAAATAGAATTGAGCTGGCAAAAATGTATTCTAATTTAGCTTGAAACATCCTTTTTTTTCCCAAATAAGACGCAATTAATTGACAGTTTCTGGATGTAAAAAGTGTATTTTTAGTCAACTTAAGGGTGTTGCAGGCTAATACTATTTTAGCATATTTTGCTACAAATCTCTAATGCACAAGAACCAAGACTTGGTAAATGCCTAGAAAAGACTAGTTCAGAAAACAGTGAAATTTATGAACTATAACTGAGATTTATATGCCTCTGTTATAAGCAAACAAGTATATAATTTGTTGCTGAATGTTTGTTGCTTATTCTTTCCTAAACTAATGAACATCAGCTAAATTGCTGGCCTCAGTAGTGTGTTTCATAATCCAACCACCCTCCATGCAAAGGCACTCTTCAGTACTCATACTACTTTGTCTTCATTTTCAGCATGTGATGTGTTACTGTTCACTTAGTTACCAGTTCATTGGACTTATTGATTTCAAACAAATATTGTCTCGCCTTCACCTTGGCAGAATACCTACATAATTTACACTATTACTTCTGTCTGTGTTGGAAGTGTTGGGTGAATTTTTTCTCAGTTCATAGACAAGAGGAAATATGAAGAACATGCAGACTTTAGGAAGCCTTTGAAGGGCCTTTTAAACCTTCAGGATAACTGCAACAGCTACAGTAATATTATGTTCTGTTGCAAAATACATACAATAGGTTTTATCTGGATGTTATCTTTTCAGATAAAGGTGTGTCATTCCTTGTGAAAGCTTTGCTGTTTCTCTTCAGGTTAGATAACAGGGACCTTCATGTCAAAATATTGAAGTGTCTTTTTGAAAACAGCTGAAAAGTCCTGCTTATTCTTTATGAAAATATTCAGGGGTGTTTTATAAATATCTCACAGTCACTGAACACATCTGGTGTTTTCTCCATTGGGTATTTCTCTGCAGAAAGAAAAAATGTCATATTTTTAAGATTCTGCTCCCATACTTGGGCTGTTAAGTATTTCAGGAAAAGAAATATATACTTAAATATTAATTTATATTTGGATATGAATGAAAGTCAATGGAATTTAATAGGCTGCACACCTGCTGCTGCCACATGCTACCTGGATAGTCCTCTTCCATTATAAGGAAGTGTTGTTTTGTTTGCTTGTCTCACTTTTGAGGTGGTTGAAGCATAACTATAGCATCTTAATTAAAAAAAAAAAATAGTGTGGGAACTTGACTTGCTATTAGCATATTTAGCAGAATTTTTTTCTGAATAGAGAGACTCTCAGGCAGTATTATCAAAAGATGAATCTTAGAGCAAGCTACCAAAGCTCAGGGTCTGGGGGAAAGACCAAACTAAGAATTGAATTTAAAGTGATGTGGAAGAAAACTGGAATTCATGCTCCTTCCTGTAATCCTTCAGTCCCTTTGTTAAATCTAGGAGAAAAAAAAAAAAAAAGGAAAAAAAAAAAGAAATCAAATGCTGCAACATTTCTTGAGAGGGTCATGGTAGCTATCTTCTTACTTTGTCCACTTCTGGGGCATATAGTGATCACTCTTAAAATTTGCCCTCTAATAATTAAAAATAAATGAAGAAGTATTTTATGTTGATATTCATTATTGGAAAGCATTTTCTTTATCCAGTATTAAAGTCTAATTTCTTAAGTAACTTCTCTTCAGAGCTTGTTCTCTTTTCAATCAATAGAAGAAAGACAGCAATCAAAAACAATCTTCTCAGACTTCAATCCCCAGGACCAGCAAGATAAAACACAAGCTAAAATTTTTGTAAACTAACATGTGCTCTTGTTCTTTTAAGTAGGTTAAGTAAATGCAAGAGTTAAATACAAATTAAAATGATTCATTGTAACTATACTGGAGACACTTTGACCCACTTCTACAGAGTTTGCTCTTCAAAATTCCCACACTGAGCTCTGGTCTCTAGAGCTCATGTTTCTTCTTTTCTGTGGACCCTGATTCTCCAGGCTTGCTTTGGCAGATGGTTTCATTCTCTGCTGTCTCTTCAACTTCAACCTGGTCGATCAACACTTGGTGTTCTTATGCCCCCACTGTTCTGGTTCCTGCCAGAACAGTTTGTAGATGTCTGCCAAATATTATTTCAGTTTTTCCATGTCTCAATGAATGTGTTTATAGTCTGTAATTATGAAATAGCTTACTTTTTTTTGATTCAGTGTAAACTATCCCTCATTAGACAATCATTAGACTTTTTTTTTAAGTGCTAAATGTCTTTCTGTACCAGTGTTGGCTATTGTTTGTATGGCATTAAGAGGTTACTTAGATTTCTATTAGGCTTTAACTCTGATTAGTATAAATTATTTCTTCATTATTAGCAAATGTCAGGAAATAGAAACGTATTCCTTAGTGTTTCCCAGTAAAACATGTTCTAATGCATGCAAAAACACTATTATACAAAGCATTTACAATTTCCAAATATATTTTAAGCTAGACATCTTTTGATGATATATCTGGTTATTTTCCTGATGAGTTTCCATATGATGCAAGAGTGTGGTGTTACATGTGGAAGACATGCATTATCACTCAGGCTGGCCCACACCTGGGTATCTTGCTGATTTTGAGGACTAGCACTCCTTGTTTGCAGTGTGACTCCAATATGCAGTGATGTCACTCAGCATTTTCCTGTGATGAGAGCACAGAGTAGCATCCTGCTTTTGCCAGAGCAGTTAGGGCTCTCTCAATGAGCAAACAGCTTAAGGAAGTCTACAGCTAGCAGTTGAGTATCCCTGTTAGGTGAGAGGCTCAAGGCAGCTGTGCCCTGTACCCAAGGTACTACAGTTATAAGCTGCCAATGGATAATGTTCAGCTTTAGAAACAGCAGATGAAGAAACAGCCACTGGAAAATTGCCAGCCTACTTCCCAGACTATTCCAGTTTTAATGATCCCATGTTTTGGATTTGTGCTGAGCACAGAGTTAATAATATAGAGATGTTTTCGTTGTTGCTGAGCAGGATTTACACAGAGCCAAAGCCTTCTCTGCTTTTCTGCCACACTGGTGATGAAGTTGGGGGTGCATGGGAGGCTGGGAGGAGACACAGACAGGATTGGTGACCCAAACCAACTGAAGGGATATTCCTGACCATGTGGCATCATGCTCAGCCAGGCAAGGGGGGAGAAGAAGGAGAAGGTGAGGGAAATTTGGAGTGATGGTTACTTCCAAGTAGCCATTCCAGTGAAGCAGGCTCTCATGAGAAAATTCTTGGAAGGAAGCAGGGAATGGGATAGCTGATAGGTTCTGTGTAAGCCCTGCTCAGCAATAACAAAAACATCTCTTTGTTATTAACCCTGTGTTTTGCACAAATCCAAACACAGGACAACTCAAATTGGAATAGTCTGGAAAGTAGGCTGGCAATTTTCCAGCTGTATCTAGATAACTTGTAAACATGGAGAATTTATTATTTTTTAAGACTAAGCTCCATTAAGGATTTATTTGGAGGATCCTCTTCTGTGCATTTCTTCCCTTCCCTGGTAATAAAAGACCCAGTTCTGCTGTAGCACATTAATCTAGTCCTTACATCCTTAATGAACCAGCTGTTTGAATCTATGGTCATGGCCTCCAGCGCAATAGGAGAAAGCCTTTGCTCCTAGGTGATCTTTGAAATACTTCCCACCCTGCTGCCTTTCCTGGTTTGTTTTTCAGCACAGGGTCTCTATTGCAGTCTCCTATGGACCCCCAGAGTGTTACTTGATATTCATTTAGTTTGGAAATTAACTGCCCATTTATTTATTTTCCTAAGATGTTAATTAAGGTACAAGAAAAGCTCTCTTTTCATTCATTGACAGAAAAATCCCTTCTGGAAGACTTCTATTCTCATCTCTAATTCAAGAAGTACTTTACCCATAGGTGATAGTTTCCTGTCTAAGTGTTTAAAAAATTAGTTGTAAAACTACAAAGATTGTTCTCTTTGTGGCTACCGTACCTCTTTGTGTTGTGTTCTAGCAGAAGGAAGATTATTTTCTTTGGAGAAGCATTTTCCCTAGAGCTGCAGAGCTAGTACTGGGATCTTTACACTCAGGGAAGTCTAAAGCAGAGAAAGGTTGCAGCATACCCTGCCCTTTTTATTTCAGTGAGAGCTGAGGGCAGACCCAGCAAGATTAAAAGAAAGTTTTAACCAGCAAGGTTAAAGGAAAGTATGTACAGAGTAAATAAAAATGCAATTAAAAAAAATACACACATACCAACCTTCCTTTATTCTTTTTCTCAGTTCAGAAAAAGTGTGACCCTAAACCACTTCACCTTAAAGGTAACCCAATTCTTTTCATGTTTGAATTTCACATTTAACTAAGTAGGGTTTTGTTGTCTGTGCTGGATTTCTTTAAGAGAGGAAAGCTTGAAATTATGGAGTCTGTTATTCTCATGGAGTGTTTTTTCATTCAAATGAGAAACATCAAAGTATTTAATATTCTAAATTATATTTTACTTTTAATATGATTTGAATAATTTCAGCATCCAAAGTAAATAAATTGTGATTTCCAGGGAAAGAATGACAGGTCAATACTGTTGGAAACAAAAAGGTATCAATGGATCTTGAGCAGCTTCCAAGGGAACCCATCTCTATCAAAAATTTTAAAAATTTAAATATGTTCCTAAGTGTTTATTCTTTGCAGGTCATCTCTGTAGCAGAATCAGAGGAAGTGGGAATTTTTTTTTTTTTTTATTACAAGTGTCTGTTCATACAGCTATAAAGTAAAAAATCTTCAGGAGTTCAGGAGAAAAAGAAAAGGTTTGCTTACGGGGTATTCTTATTTTCATCAATAAGATATTATATGTGCTGGCTCGATGAAAGCTGCTCAATTGAGAACTTATTTCAGTTATGAAAATAAAATTAGATTGTTTCTTTTTTTACAATGCTATAAATGCATACACTTTGTAAAACCAAAATCTAGCCATGCTTTCTTACTCGCCCAGAACTGAATTTTGCATATCAAATTCTTGACTCCATTCTGGATGGAATAATTTTGAGACATTCTTCTATTGGTAAATGTAAAATACTTATTTTTATCAGACTGGTGCATGAAAAAAATCATCAGTTGGAGTAAATTGTTAGTGGTACTGTGTTGTGAACAATGTAATGAAGTCAGCAGAACAGAAACAAGAAAGTATACATCTGACAACAGTGAAGCTTTAGATAGCAAGAAATTCCTGTAGCAAGTGTATTCACCTGTCACTTGCTAACTGCTTGGGTGCTGCAAGTGGGTCTGCAAAAACATGGAACTATTTTTTAAGGTTCCATGTGAGGCTGGTCTCACCAGAGCCAAGTACATGTTCAGACATTTGCAAGAATAATTACAAGACTTGGCAGATCTTTTCAGCCAGCTGAAATTATGTGTTAAATGAAATTGCTAAGAGATTTTTTTGTTTGATTTGTTTTTTTTTTTTCCGGTGCGGATTGCTCTTGAACTGTTGCTTTAACTCTGGTCTCCAAGTTTGTTACAGCTTCTTTCCATTACCTTTCCTTGGACCTCTGGTGCTTCTTATTTAGCCTTTTTCACTGAACACATATTTGATGCTGAGTTACATTTTCTGTGTAAGTGTTTGTTACATTGTCCTAAACCCCTTATTCATGCATGGAACTTTGAAAGAAAACATTTTCTCTGTTTGATCACTGTCTGAAGTGGTTCCTGGCTGGCCTGTTCCAGGAAGGGTAGAGGAAGGGCTTTTAAAGCACAAAAAAGAACCTTGCATCTAAATCATCAGAATACAGCTGTGATGAAATCTTTATCTCTCAGGAGCAGTATTTGTTGGACTCCTTTATACCATGCCCTATGCAAGATTGAGGAAGATCATGAAGAGTGGTTTCCTTACATTCATCTAGAGGTTGTTTTTTTTTAAATTTTATTAATCTCTTTCAGAATTTTATTGCTTTTAGAAGAGTCAGCTGCAGTTTGTAAATTCCTATAAATCAGACTATGACTGCTATTGGAAAACTGAAATATTGTTTTAGGAAAGAGGTTTAGAAGAAGTTTTTCAAAACACGTGTGAATTTTTAAATTTTATTGTTTTAGAAAACATTTTGTCCTTTGTATTTTTTTAATTACTGTTGGCATTTATTATTCCAGTGAATTACTTTGGGCCTGAAAGGCAGGAAAGTATTTTGTCCTCTATCTAGGGGCAGAGGATCAGAAAAGCCTCAGAAATCACTGTTCCTGATAATTGGCTTCACCTGCTGTTCCCTTTGTGAAGACAAAAAAATGGAGTTCCATTCCAGAACTGTAAAGCTTGTGGAAAACAATACAATTTACAAGAATCACACCACCTGATCCCTCCAAAAGATGTTTCTGTCACAACATGGGCAGTGCAGTTGCAAGAGGCTCCTTGCTCTTGTCTCACTAGATCTCTTTTCAGCCTCTATCTGCACTAGCTGTGGCTTTTGCCTTCTGTGCTTCACTGCTGATAACAGTGATCCTTGTCAGGCTGGGTGCAGGATGTGTTTCAGGAATGTCCAGCCAGAACCCTGCTCCTGGTACAGACAAGGCAATGATGCCTGTAGCATGCCTGGCTCAATCATGTAGGCTTGGAAACAAACACACTAAATCAAATGGTGAATGCTCTGCACATTTGTTTTGGGCTTTTAATGTGTAGCAATCTTCAGCTGAAACATCTGCTATAATGAACTTGACATTTGCACTAATGACAGCATCAGTTTACTTAATGTCCTGCATTCAATTTGCTTCCCATAGAGTTATCCTTTTTCAAAAGGAGTGTGAATTTGCTACTTGTGTTTTCAGAAACAGGGAAAGTTCCAGCCTTGTAACTGTGTGGCTTATAGCTGGTGTTGGGGCTGGACACTGGGAAATGGAAGTGGAAGCAACAGGGCTGACTGAGAAGAAATAGTCCAGATTTGGTGGTGACAGGATGAATTTGTGAAACCAGGGAGCAACAGTGTGTAGAAGCATTAATGAAGACTGAATCCAGTCTCCAGTACTTCAGATTGATTTTTTTTTTTAATGAGGCTTTGAAGATGGGACAATTAATTTTAAAAAATAAGTAGAATGACTGTGACACAAGACTTCCCATATAATTTGGTTCTATTTCTAGTAAAAAAGCCAGCTATTTGTTAAGAAATTCCTGCTGTCTTTGTAGAGACTGGAAAACTTCCTTCAGATCAGCTAGACAGAAAGAAAAAAAACCAAACAGTTTTGTGTTATGAGAAACAAAGAACTGATATAATCACATGATTATATCTTTAGCTACTTCATGCATATTTATTCTTAATTGTTTTTTGTTTTTAGCAGAACCTGTGAGATTAAAAGTATCCACTGCAAGAGAAATAAAAAAAATATATCTTGGTTACTGAGTTCTGTTCTCTGTCTGAAGGGAAATGTTTGGATTCTGTATTACAACAGAACAGTGGGGATTTTTTTTCCAAATGAGAGCCTTTTTCTTTACATTTTCATGATTTTATAACATGGCAGTGCAGTTAATAACAACATGATGCATTATAGCAAAGTAATGAGACAAAAGGAACTACCTCTGTGAAGTGACATCAAGTATATGGCTTTGAATTCAGAGGAGATTTGTGAATTGGGGAAAACATTGGACTCACTTCTGTGCATAAACAAGCAAATATTGTGTTAAAAACTCATTTAATCTGAAATAACAAATTTAGCCTGGATTGTTTTAGTCATAGCTGATTTTTGCTAATAAGAGCATGAAAATGTGAACTAAATATAGCCTCAATTTTCCAGATGACTGACTATGCCATAGGGCTGGAGCTTTTGACATTAGTGTGTCTCTTGTGTCAGTTTCTGGTTCTTTTTCAGTTACATCTTTTATGTACATATATTTTTGTAAACCTAATGACAGAAAAACCCCAGTGAACCTTAGACATCCACTCCCTTTTTACAAAGAGATATTTTCCCTTTTTAGGTTTTTCTACACTTGAAGAATAATCAGCACATTTTAGTGTGTACCAGCTTTCTGTTTTGGTCTTCATTATCTTATACAGCAGCTTCTGCAGATGATCTTGGAAGGGTTAAGGTCACAAATAATAATGTTGTAGGTTTGTGAAATGTTTTCAAATATCTAAATTACAATGAAGACTTTGTGTTTGTAAAGCATGTTCAACCATGTAGATATTAACACCTCCTGCTATTTTTATTAATCACATTGATGCTGGTCATATATAAATAATTCATCCCCTTCTTGCTGCATTATTCCTTCAAATCTGTGTGTTTTTATATAATTCAAATTTTATTCAGATTTGTGTCAAAAGAATGTAACTTTGTTGCATTTCAAGCACCTGCAAGTGTAAAACACCATTTTTATGGCAGTTGGTACAATATTAATTCAGCTCCTTTCTGCATTAAGCTGGGGGGCTGAGTGATATCCTGTGGAAAAAACAGTATCCAATGGGGTAATTAAAATTATACCACAATGTGTAGACATGTGTGCAGCAAGGAGAGAATTCAATTTACACTGCCAGCTCTGTAAGTCTGGCATTTCCCAGCTCTCAAGTGCTTGGCTTTGCAACCCCAGTGTGCTTGTGTAGTATGCTACTGTGGACAATTCCTAATTTCCTGACTGGACTACTGAAAACCTCTTGCCTGATAGTGTTACTCAGAATTTTGGAAACTTGAGTTCTTATACTAAACAGTTGCTCCCCCCTGAGCTACCAGACTCTCCAGGTATTAGTTTGCTGCTAATGCCAAAGGGGGAGAGAGTCTATTGTAACAGATTTCTTATTGACTAATCAGACTCTAGTCTAGTTTCCAGAGGTATGGATTTCTGTGTGTTGGAGGGCTGGAGTAAGTGCTGAGTTATCATCAGCTGAAAATGGGATCATCTAACTGGCAGGCTTAATTAGGTTGTATCTCCACTTCCATAATACGTGGCAGGAATATTTTTAATGTAGAAACCAAGAAATGCAAACCACAGAGAAATCAAATTCTGTCCTTCTGTATAAAGGGAGCTTAAAGATATTTTTAGGCACAAAATGAAGAAACACTGCAGCCAGCTGAGGAGAAAAAAGAGGTATGTAAAGAGTGCATAGTGACACTGGGATTTGAATGTGTAGGTTAACTTTTTGCCAAAATTCATTTGAGTTTCATGTTCCTTTTAAAATTGATTTGATTTAAATTTGATTTGATTTAATCTAAAAAACTCATTCTCTACTTGCATACTATATATATTCTTTTTTTCATAAGCTTCATAATATTGAGAAGGGTCAATTGCTGGTTTATAGATTAGGGAAACTAACAAAGGACAACATTTCTGTCTGCATAATAAGCAAGTTAGTAGAGTTGCTGTTGCTTGGTCATTTGGTATTATTTTTGGTTACTTTGTTCTGAGGTCTAAAATAATACATTAAGTTGGAGGCACCAGAAGTTGTGTCACTGAGGAAAAGTATGAGTTCTGTGTCAGAAATAACAGTCCATACATTTAGATTCACATGAAGAACTGAGACATTTATTTCTTTCTTAGAGGAAAACAGAGAGCTGTTCGCTTCATAAGCACCAGGGAGGCATACTGGAGTTATTGCATGATCTAGATATCTAAGGAGGCTGATCAATAATGGTTAAAAATATTAATTAATAATTATCTCTGATGTAATTTTCCCTTACAAATCGTCATACTGCCTTCACTTGGCCCTAAATTTTCTTCTGAATTGTCTTTTTAAATTCTGTTCTCATTTTGTAGGGTTTTTTTAGCCCATAACTAACCCACAAAATAATGGGTTACTAGACATGCACTGAGGCTTGCTCTGTTTTTAGGAAGTAGCATGGATAGCTGTATAGCTTAAGAAGTGAATAAAAGCACTGTCCCAGTGAGGGAGACTTGGGACGCTCAACAGGAGTGATCAGCAAGCTTCTTTTATTGCTGAGAGCATCAGACATTTATGCACTACAAGTAATAAGCTCATACATATTCTGTAAGCTAAGCAATCTACTGGTTATACTATAGGTATCAGTTCCCCTCTTACTCCCTCATTCCTTACGACTTACATCTCCTTTTTCTCATGTCTCTCTCTCAACTACAGCATCTTGTTATCATACTACAGCTATGCTCAAGGCCACAGTGTCCTTGCAGGTGCAGGGACTCAGATTAGCTGGGTCTGGTACTTTTCCAATTCCTGGTCAGCTATCCAGAGCGTGTCTACCTGGCCTTTGTCATGTAGCCACTCTCCACAAAGCACAAGTGATTCAGTAGTGCTGATAAAATCTTGATGCAGACATGGGTCTTGGGGTAGAAGAGAAAATCTTTCTTTTATTGATATTTCATTCAAAGAATTGTTTCAATGCTGTATCATTGGGAGTATTTTCACCAGCGTAATACACTCCTAGGTTTTACTATAATGCTGTAAAGAATTATTTATCAATGTTGACAGAGACAAAATTGTCTCTTCCATTTGCTTGAGGTCTGAACAAGAGACATTTGAAAGAAACTCGAAACATTCAGAAGTAAATGTGAGAAAACTCTCTTCTTTTTACTGTGCAAATTCCACAAAGCAGTTTCCACATGCATGCAAACCTATCATTAAACGCTCCTCCAACTGGGGTTCACTGTTTCCAATGTGGGCTTCTCCACTAAAAGGTTAGTTTAGTTTAAAATGTGCTACAGTGTTTTCGTGTTTCCTTTTTTTCTTGGTAATTCAAAGTGGGGTAGATTTTGCTGATAATATTAAGTGCAAGAGGATTCAAAGCAGGGCCTGAATGTGAATCTTCCTTTATACTTGACTGAGCTGTGGAAAGGATCATGAACAGGGATGTTAAAACTTCAGGTATTGATTGTGAATCGCCCCAGCATGGCACAGAGGCAGCTGGCTGGGACCTGCACCAAAGCACAGGCTCTGATTCAGGGGTTATGTGAGAGCCTGGGCTTCCAGTATGGACTGAGGATGGATCTCACACCAGAAATGTCATTCATGGCTGAAGAAACCTTTCCCTACAAACCAGTCATCCAAACTAGTATTGTTCTACAGTTAATTTAACAAATTACATCTGATGATTAAATGTGTAGCTGAAAAATGCCTGGGCAGCCCTGTGTAGACCCTGTTTCCTTGTTTATTATGTTCTCATTTTGCAACTTACATAGTCCTACATGTGTTCTCTAACCAGCCTAAGCATTTAATGAATCTGGATGATATTATTTACTTTAGGCTTATCTATATATATCTAATAAAATGCAATAGATCTTGCCTTTCATTCCATCTTTCAAAAAATAGTAATTAATTTACAGCAGCATCAGAAGCCACTGTGAATTTAGATCCTGAAGTGCAAAACTGAGTTTAGAAATACGTGTACTATAACTGTGTTTGTCTGTTTTTATTTCTTCCAATGGTTTTCATTATAAATTAATTAGTTTTTTTCTGTTTCAGAACACATTTGCAATTTAATTTTTTTCAGCTATCAAGCATTAAACACTTGGTTAGCTTAAAACTAAGAGGATTCGAAAAAAATTCTTCATGAATGGTTTTCAGCTTCAAGTAAGATATAACAGAATAAAATAGATGTTAATTAAATACCTCTGGTGCTGTCTTAGGTTATGCAGGAAGAAAATTAGAAGGGCCAAAACCCAAGGAGGACTTAATCTGGCTTCTGCATGAAAGACAATGAAATTGTTTCTATAAATACCATCAGCAACAAAAAGAGGCTGAAGGAGAATCTCCATCAAAAAGGATGGGGAAAAGGCTGAGGTACTTAAGGCCTTTTGCCTCAGTCTTGGGCAGTAAAATCACTTGTTCTCTGGGTACTAAGCCCCCTGAGCTGTGAGAGGGGAAAAGGTGCCACAAAATGCAGCTCCTATAATATGAGGGGAAATAGTCAGTGGCTGACTGCACCCCTTAACACCCACAAGATTATGGAGCCAGACAGGATCCACCCAAGCATCTGGGACACCATAACAGAAGTGTTTCTTGAGCCACTTTTGGTCATTTACCAGCAGTCCTGGCTAGCAGAGCAAGTCACAGTTCACTGGAAGTTAGAAAATGTGACATGAAGAAATGAAAAAATGTGCCTGGCAGAATTTATACCACTGTAATTTTGGGACATAGGGATGTAAAATTTAAATAGAAAAAAAAATCAATTATATTAAAAAAACCAGTAATTACAACTCGGGCAAAGACTGAAATTCAAATTCTCATAGCAGTACTCAGCAGTTATACTTCTTCAAAGCAACAGAATCCTAAAGGCTCCTGAGCCTCACTTCATTAACCTGACTTGAAAGTGAGGCATATAAAAAGACACTTTGGGCTCCAGAGTAGGTTATGAGGCTCTGCTGAAGCTATACCAGCACTGGTAGAAACTTTTGATAATTGTGCTAGAGTAAATCACTGTTATAGACCTATTCCCTAAAAGGAACATGCATGGATGATGCAGGGCTGGGATGTTTTACTGTTGGCTGTTATCTGGGCAGTGGACACAGTCTTTCTATCAGTGTTGGTTAGACTTTAATTAGCTTTCTGTGTTTCCCTAGTTTGAACAAATTTTAAGGCCATGCTTGTTTCGCTGTCTCTCAATATGGGATTGCTAGAGCAGGGGCTCATCAGGCAATGAGCTTCCTGGGAAGGGCAGATAAGTATGGTAGGAGGGGGTTCCAAGAAATGCTGCTTGTTTGGCTGAATCCAGTCTTTTTTTACCTTGCTGTTTGTAATGTTATAAAAGCATCTGTTTGTTCAGCAGGTCTGTTGGAGGGAGATATTCCATGGGCATAAAGGAATCCGCCTGTGGCTGTGGTACTCAAGGGAGCCTGGGCATTGTGATCATCTCTGGGGCACCCACGGGTCTGGGCACTGTCAGCTCCTTTGCCATTTGGTTTCTCTAGTGCTGCTTCCCTCAGATACTGAGCAGGGAGATACCTGAGACGTGACTATACCTGGCCACTACAAAGGAAAATAAAAACCTTTTGTACTAATTTCCCTTTTTTCCAGCTAAATATCCCATAGATCCTGGTTTTATAAGTAACACAGGAGTCTTGTTTTCCATTGATATTGTGGTTTAGGATTTTATTTTTTAACTTCCCATTCATGCTGCACATTGATCAAGCATACACAGCCCACAACATGTCCTTGCAGAATTTTGCTGGAGAATGTATTTAACTGAATTACATCCTGGAGAAAAACAGAAGGGCAAAGCTGCAAAGCAGCCACTTTGCTGGCTTTCCCATTGCACCTTGAGGATGAGTTCCTGAGCACAATGGTACCTTTACAGTCAAATCACAGGAGCAAGGAGCCTCTGGCATTTGTCAATGACACAGCCTTGGAAACTTGGCTGTGTCAGCAGCATGAAACATTGGCCAGAAGCTTACTAGTGTGACCCTGTGACTGGTTAAGAGAAACACTTGCATTGAAAGGATTTACTGATCAATCAGTTTAATCGGTTTGCACAAAGGAGGCAGAAGTGAGCAGTTGCTGGCTTGCTCGCTTATTTACAACTGTAGTGCTGTAATTCACTGTAGGCTCCTGAAAAACCTAAGCTCCTTGGATTGCATAGGATTTATTTTCTTTGTTATTATGCCAGTTTTTACAAGAAAAGACTGAATTACACTGCATTGACTTTAAATACCAAATAACCATTTCATACACCAACTCCTAATAATACTTTTAACTGTAAACTTTGAAGTGTTTTTAGCCTTTCATTTGGATCTTTTCTTATTTACCTTGAAGAAAAGTCTATTCAAGTAGACATCTCTGAAAGGGAAGGGCATCTGGATTT
This sequence comes from Serinus canaria, assembly GCF_022539315.1. Classification (NCBI taxonomy): domain Eukaryota; kingdom Metazoa; phylum Chordata; class Aves; order Passeriformes; family Fringillidae; genus Serinus; species Serinus canaria. Next base: position 32,152,590 of record NC_066316.1, read on the forward strand.
CTTCAAATTTCCAATTCAAGGAACTATTTTTAGATAAATTTACATTAATTCTATAGTTTTTCCTTTCTTTCTTTTTTTTACTCCTAGATCTGCTTGGGAAATTTTTTTTTAAATCTTTGTGCATTTTTTCTTATACAAGATATCCAAAATTTCAAGGCAAAAATTGGGTTTCATTACCAAACACAAGTGCACTGTGAAACCAAGGGTGATATCTTAATGTCAGTGTGAATCTGCAGAGCACAAGCATACTGTAACATGTTCCTGCACAAGTTTTTTCAAGCTGTGTTAGATAAGAAGGACATTTAGAAAGTAATTATTAAGCATGACATTTCAATTTTTTTATAAATGCAGATAGATATGGAGCACCTATTGATTGACATCTGCATGTAATCCTGCTTATCGGATTTAACTAAATCTCTCTTTGAAGTGTTGCTAGACTGAACTGAGATGTTTTCATGAAATTTCACATTAAATTGTAATGGATTTTTGAGCTGGTTGTCTGTTCAATGAAATATATAAACTTAAACTCTTTAAAATGTAAATAGAAAAGGTAAAAAGTATACTTTTTCTCTGAAACTCATTTTGTGGTTAAGTCATTCTGTACATGTTCTGAGATTTACTTCTTTATTTTAGATCCTTATAGGGAGCAAATGCTAACAAAATTAGAGTTTAATCAGTGTACTGGGCTAGGTCTATAGATTTTGGCTAGTCTTTGTATCTTTACTCAATGTGTTAACATCTTGTTTTCACTTTTCATAGTGTTTTCTAGCACTGTTTGTATTGATTAGTAGATGAATAACTGTTGGCACCAGACTTTCTTTGCACTATCTTTTCAATACATTTCAGAACCATGGTTGTTTTTTCTTCTGTTTTTGTATAATTTTTTTGCCTGCATAATGTTTGCCAATCACATATAGTTGCAGAGATGGATTTCAGTTGATAAGGCATTAAATCGTAATAGCCAAATATGTTTTGTGTATTGGTTGATTTAATGTCTGATATAATAATTTCAAGCAGCATAGTTGGGTTTTAGTGTTGTGCATTTACTTTGCTCATCTTTCATTCGTTTCATTTTTAGCTCTCCAGTTTTTTACCACCTAGCTGGTAATTCAATCAAAATTAGACTACAGCTACTGAACTGAAAATATACTCAAAAAATATCTCCAAACTTTATGAATTTATTGATCCTTTTATGAAATGTTTAATTGACCTGGCATTTTAAATTAGAGAAGTCAGCTTCTTTTCCTGGCAGACTATTTGGAAATGCAGTCGTCAGCTAACAGCTTTATTTTGGTAGTTTTACTAAAGCTCTACTGTAAAGAAATTAGGGATGTGTTTGCACATTATTTGGAGTACTGTGCAAGCAGCATCTGGGGCAAGCAGCCCATGTGTCTGGCTAGCCAAGGTGATGGTTGCAGTGTCAGCTCCACACGGGCAGAGTGTAGCCTGGAGGAGCTTCTCTGAGCAAACAGGCTGTACAAAACCATATGCCTCCTACATTTCTGCTGTGACTGCTACCTGAGGTAGGTGCAATTAAGTTGTGTTTGAGGCACGCCTACACTGTTACCCTTTTCTGGATGTAAATTTGAAATTCTCAGAGGCACTGACGTGGGTAAGGGCTGAATACTATAAAATTTCTGGAGAAATAGAACCAAAATATAATCTTTTTTAAAAAAGAAAGTCACTGTATCGATGTCCTGTTTGGTTGAAGTCTTTAAGAAGGGTGTAAGTGTGGAAAGCAAGGCTCTAGGAATGGACTATAAAGAGTAGGGGGCCTTAGAACAGTGTTTGTAATTGAAAAAAAGGTAATAAGCTGGTTTGTGCAGTGACAGTAGCAAAGCAAAATAAAAGATGCCTTCTGCCCTTTGTATTACTCAAAGAAATGGTAGTTGAAACACATTAAGTGCTAGAAGGAAAATGGTAATGAAAATGAGAAGCAAGGAACAAATCACAGGACATTCAAGTATCAACAGTTTACAGGATAAAGATAGGAAGAGTAAAAGATAAGGAATGAAAGAATTCTCCTGACAATTGCTCCAGGTGAATTGAAAACACTTTTTCAAAGAGAAAATATAATACAAGAGGACTAGTATTAAACAAATTTAGAAAGGGAACTCTCTGGTTTCTACCTGAGAGCCATGTCTTCCAGGCAGTGGGGAGAGAGAGACTGTTTTAAATGTTTCTTTGGCAAACAATTCTGTCTTGCTGCCTTTTTCACCAGAAACAACTTTGTATTTTTATTCCATCTGTGTCCTTAATTAAGCAAAGGGAATAATTTCTTTTTTCTATATAGTTATCTTGTTATAGACAATTCAAAAATATTATGGCACTCCTCAACTTGCCCTGCCTACAAGATGAAGGTCAAACCAATCCATACTATTTTCCATCTCAGTGCATCTCAACTTGCACCCAGCTGTGAGACCAGAGGTCTGGAGGGATGGAGGCCAGAGTCTCTGAAGGCAGTCCTCCTGAGCTTCACCTGTGCTGGGAATCCAGATCCTAGCCCCTGCCACTCTCTGCCTGCCACCCACAGCTGTATCTGACACCTAAACTCTGCTCAAACAGCCTTATTGGTTGGAAACACCATAAATTGTTTGGAAACACCATAAATCTTCAGCAGTTTACAAATTTCAGGATTGTTAATCTCAGGAGATTTTAGCCTGAGATGTCACAAGAGGAGATTTACACCCCCGACAGGAACAGCTTGGCCTTTATTACGTGAGGATTGTTTAATTCACTCCAGAAGTATGTCCATCCCTTTTGGCCTGTTGTTTGTCCCAGGCAGGTGACATGTAACAGCTGCTGTGTCAGTGATCCGTGTCAGGGCGTGGTGAGGCAGCTGTCCCGTGCCAAGCTCCACGCGCAGGGAGCCCGAGCGCGACGCTCCGGGCAAGGCACAGCGTGCGGCAGGTTGGAGCACACCTGAGACTTTGAGTTGGGGTCAGGAGATGCATGGCCAGGCATCTCCTGATGGCTGTAGCTCCTCAGGCATGGGGGCAAGGCAGCTCTCCTTTGAGGGGGTTGGCCCCACCGCTCACAGCCCCACCCCAGCATCCTGGTCCTGCCACACACTGCCCCGCAACGGGGCCGGCCCTGTGCACAGAGCCAGATGTTTGCCACTCGTTCTGGCCCTCCAGAGTCCTTCTTACTGTCTGGTGATTTTTCATCTGCAAGGAGCTGTGATTGCAGTCTCAAAGGAAAAGCTTTCTTAGCAGAAGGGGATATAAAATTTTCGCTGTACCGGCAATAATGATTGAAGAGGGCATGATGTTTTTGCACAGCTTCCCCATGTGTGCAGCCTGGGCTGTCTCCACGTCTTCAAGCTCTCACTGTCATAGATGAGCTGCAAAATTCTCTGATCCTTGCTGCAAATTGGCCCTGAAGTGCCACAACATCCCAGGAGCTTTGTTTATATCTCATCGGTCAAAAATAAATAGGCCAGATACATCTAGTTATTTTGAACAGTGATGAAATGCAGTAAATAAAAGTCACCCTTGATGCTACTAGGAGTAATACAAGAATATTTTACAGGCATCTGCTGTATATTCTAAAATGCTACCTAAATTTAGGATTGCTGAAAATGCAAAGTACCACATAGGGGTTTTTATGCTAAATGTCTGAGTGAAACAATTCCTAGCAGGCAAATGGGAATGTTATGATGTTGTTGAGAGTGCCATCATGGCTTGACTAACGACGTTCAGAACATTCTTAGTTCAGAATTGTTTTGGTGAGGTTTGATTTCAGTCTGTGTTCTGTAACATGCTGATGTGTTCTCTGTAGTCTTCCATAGCTGTTGTTTACATAAACAAATAATTGCCTGGGATAGGAAGGGATCAGTAGATCAAGAATTTTGCATTGAAACATCAACACCTTTAGGATATGCAGTTCAGGGAGTCTCAAAACTAACTTTAGTACTCTGAGATAGAATGCTGATGTAAATACACCTTATGTAGTCTGTATAGCTAAATGTTTGAAAACTGAAATGGATCTTCTATTACACAGTAAGACCTGTGTTTAATGGTTGCACTGCATTAGTGGTAGAAACTGTGAGACTGCTTTCAAATAACACATTATCCAAGCCCAAGACTAATTTTATTTTTCAGGATGTAACTGATTCACGTTTTAATGCTGTGGCTTTTTTTTTTCTTGTTGTTCTATACTCAGTATCCAGGGGGAATTGAAAACAACTGGCTGGGCTACTTGGTTTAATTAAAAGTCTTCAGAAAAAAAATTAATTAACTGGTGACACATTATTCATGCTTCCCCCCACCTCCCCCCTGTAAGTTATTTTGATTTTAGAGCATCATAGTAGCTGGTCTGTATATGGACTCTGTGGCTATCTAAAGTGAATTTGATATTCCACGCTGTAGTGATGAAACAGCAAAAAGCAATATATCAGTAGTAAGAGGAGAAATTGGGCTTTTGAATCACAGGAACAGAAGCTGACATTAGGAAGCAGAATAGTATATGTTGAATATCCTTAAATAGAAAGGCTTTTTTTCCCTTAATTCTGTAGAACAGCTCAAAATTTTTCACACCTGTTGAGGACTCAGGAAGTATAATAATACATAAATGGCTGATAGCTAGATGTTTTCAGTGTAAAAAATGTTTTAGTTCTATGAAAAGACAGAAAAACTGTCTGGCAGATCTACTCTCCACTCTCCACCTGTGCTTGATAAATAGAGGATAATGACAGTTATGCTTTTAAATGTGTCTTTTGAATCTCTGTCAAAAACCTTTCATTTTCACTAAACTTCTTTTTGTTGCCAGACTGAAAAGGATGTTTGGAGGATGGGGGGAACAAAGGAAATATTTGAAAGAATTAGCCCATTCATATTGTTAAAATAAGCAAATTCACGAGGGGAAAAAATATTAGGAAGCTGGAAGATGCCTTCTGCCCTGTCCTAGTTGATGGACTGAGTGTTGTTTTGCATACTGTAAATTGGCAGTCAGCTATCATTATTCCTTTGAAAGTAAATCACAGCTTCAGCTTATGTTGGGAGACATTTAAGCCTTTTTCTTCCCTTTCTTTTTTCCCCACAAACATCAGACACACAGCTATCTTCTATTACAGATTTGAGAACACTTCAGAGAGGGGCTGATTTCCTTCCATGTTAGGGTAATCCTGTAAAGGTCACCGGCTAACCAGTGTGAGCTTCCAAGATAAGGTACTAAGAGCGGGTATTTTTTTCTTCTGTGATTGGATATTTGAGAGCTTCCTTTGAAGTTTGCAATTCCTTTGCCAGCTGGTCCCCAACTTGCCAGAGCTGACCTAATAGCACATGGCTGGTAACTTGGAAGCTTGTGTTAATTACAGAAGTACTGGAATGAGCTGCCCAAGCTGGTTGTCTCTTGGTCAGACATTAGTCTCAAATTGAAGAGGAACGTTGATTGCTTTGAATATTTCAGATGTGGCTGTTTATCTGACAAGTGAATGGCTGCTCTTTGTATTTTCTAAGAAGCCAGTGGAGTTTCCAGGCTTTGCTGGGATTTATGTTCTCCTACAGCACTTAAGATTGTAAGCCAATAAAGGTGTGGATTTGGCTTTGTTACACGACTTTCTGAAATGAATAGGGATAAAGAGCATGAATTATGTTGGTTTCTCATTTCTTAAGTGAAAAGCAAGCTCGTACATCAGTTTCCTGTTGGTACCTTTTACAGAAATTGCTCCAGAGACTGTAGGCTACTGGAAAGCAGTTTGTTCTCCTTACCTGGTGTCTGCAGACAGCCCCCGTGTGCTCTGGCAGGGCTTACTGGATTCCTTTGAGTTGATCTGTAATTTATTTGAACAGCTGGCATTTTTCTTGCTCTGTGTTTAATTTCTGTACCCTGGAGATTTAGAAGGAAAGGATTCTTTAAGTGTATTTCTCTGTGTCTTTCTCACTTCCTATTTTAATTTACAGGCAATTGACACTGTGTCTATTGATCTTTGAGGCTTCTTTTCTCTTAACTCTTTGGCACATTGGCCAAGTATTCTGCATGTGGTCCCCACCTATCTATTCATTAGCTGTTACTTAGCAGTGGAAGAAAGAAAAGCTTTGCTTATCAAATTGATTTCGACATCAATTCCCTGATCAAAAAAACAGTCTGGAATCTCTTTAAAAAGCTCTGGACAGTAAATCACCTGCCAAATTAACAGGAAAAACTGCTGTAGACAACTCCACAACTCTGCATGAATTTTGAAGGTGAACAAGGTGGTCTTTGTTGACAAACTTCTGTTGCATCCTATAATCACAAAATACACATTAAATTCAGTATTGTTTTCAGATGACGTATGCAAAAATCCTTTCCTCTCTTTTAAAGCACCTGGCACTGTAAATATTCATGCTAATTGGACTTTCAGGTGCAAGATAAGACTTTTCATTTCCTCTACTACTGACTGCTGAAATATTGTAAGTCAATTTGGTTGTAAATGAAAATTTCCATCCAACATGTTTAGTTGATCTGAGTAAACGTTTTTTCTGCCTCCTTCTTTTTTTTTTCAAAACAGAAAAGCAGTGGAAATGCTTTGAGCTCCCATTAATGTTTAAGTTTCTTTACAGTTGAATCCAAATTACAAAATGACCCCATTTGTCTTGAATCGTGGTACCTTCAATAGTGTTTGAATTTCTCATCAATAAAATGTATAAATAGTTTTCATAGGTACTGAATTAAATTTATTTAGAGGTGACATCACAATCTACTTTTAAAAATACTGCAAAAGGTAACAAAATTTTAATGTAGTGTAACGGTTCAGGTATGGAAATTCAAATACTATAAAATATTTTGGAACATATTTAAAAGAGATTACATGTAATATTGAATGGCACTGACTGGTACTGATATTAGCATTGGACACAGTCCCATAGAATCACAGATTCCTTTTTGAGACATAAAATGGCAGCTATGTATTTTAAGAAATAATAAATTATCCATAAAACAAAATTTTAAGAAAAAACATAATTTTTAATAGTCTTTTCTAAAATATTTCTTGGTGTATTTTGATTATTTTTCCAAGTCTTTAGTGTTTTCGTGGAATACTGTGATATAAGCTTTGGATGTGATTTCTTAAATTGATTCTTTTCTGTATAGAAATGATACTTGAACCCTATTTTTATATTAGTTTTCATTTAAATTTCATTTTATGTGCTTATGCTCTGTTTGCCTTGAAATTGTGACCTTGATATTTAACCATAATTACTAACATAGACATGAACAGCAGAAGAAAATAGTAAATTTTCACACAGTAGTCCTAATCTGTATACATTTGGTCCAAAATTTGGTAGAATACTTTTTGACTGATTCCTCTACAAATTCTCAATGTATGTCATCAATTCATCACAGCTGGCTAAAAAGGTGAACTTAAGGAAAGAATGTTTTTTAATGTCTTCAGACAATTAAAGTATACTTCTAAAACCTTAGGGATAGTAAGTACAAAGCTGATGTGAAAATTGGCCAGTGAAATTTCTCATAGTGAAAGTGCAGCCATTTCCAAGGTGACTGGTGTTTACAAGCCATGGTTTCAGCACTCTTAGAAAGGCATTTCCACACAGCTAATACAATGGATGGTCTTGCTTGGCAGCCAGCTTCAAAGGTGCTTAGTGGGACGCCAGAGTTTCTTACGAAAATACTTCAGTTGTGATGAAAGGCTCTTTGAATATGTTGGAGTTTCTTTCCCCTTCCAATTTTCACTAGAGCTTTCACAGTATTTCACTCTGTAAGTCAGCATTTTTCGACTTTGTCGTGAACACCAACTTTCATTCATGACCAAAAGTGTTTTAAAGGATCAGTGGAATCGCTTAGGAGTGGAAAGCAGAAGGATGAAAGTGCTGTTAATGATTAGAATCAGCCTTATTTTATGCTTTGAGAGTTACCTTTGATGATAATCATAAGCAAAGGTTGAAAAAATACAGTTGGAAAAGCAAAAAAAAAAAAAAAAAAAATTGAATTTTTCATGGTTTGATTTTTTTCCTGCAGTGTGTTTTACTGTAGTGCCTCCTGAGATTCCTTGTAATTATCATGGCATCGCTCCTTTCTCACTGATCTAAATGGATGTTGACATTTGAAGTTTGTTGATTTACAAAATGTCAGATAATTACAGAGAGAAAATGAATTATATCCTTTCTCCAAATGAAAGTTGGTATCATGTACTGACCTAGGATTATGGAAAAGATAGTTATAACTGCAGTGTTAAAAGCCACTATTTTATAATGATCTTATGAGTCTTTCTGTGGTCTTATAGGGGAAGCTACAGTTTTGTATAATGCTTTTCCTTTTGCTTTTGATAAATAAGTACAGGTGCTGATATTTTTTTTTTTGGTGGGAGGAAATTTTCTCTTAAAGCTACAAAATGTCTAATTTTGTAAAAGGCTATGATAGTCATTCTAAGAGAATTGTCAAAAATGGGGGGGAAATTAATGCAATATACAAAAGTAAAGAATACTTTTATCTTACTCTTTTAGTTCACAACATGTTAAAAACATTATTACTATGAGTGACTTCCCTTCCAATCTTTTTTTATTAATAATTTTGTTCTGGCCACTTGAGCCCTTTGCTAAATGTGAGTCTGTGGATTCAATAACTAATTCAATCATTCTTGTTCCTTTTATTTTCCATTGTGTTTTTCTTGGCAGACCACTCTGTGTATTTGACATTCTGTAGAATTGTTTTCAGCCTCATTCCCTAACAGCATTGATTTCATTCTTTATTTTAAAAAGAATATGCATCTCTCTGTCCACACAGTCTGTGACAGCAAAGCTGCAGATCTGCCACACTGATCACCCATCATGGCAGGGTGCAGTCAGCTTTAAGGATTCATTTCAAAATTTCCTGCTGTTCCAAAGATAACTTTCCAAACTGTGGGGAAGAATGTAAGCAGGAGCTGTGGTTGAATATTGCTTAACTTCTGATCATTCAGGCAGTTTGAAATATTATTTCTGAGGTGGTGGGATGAGAAATTCCTCATTTATATGTCGTCACAGGAAGTCTGAATCCAAACTGTTAGCTTTGAAATGTCAACATCCTTCATTTCGAAATGGGAGAAGTAGCATATGCATAAGGATAGTAATGTTATCTAGGAGACCTGGAAACTTGGGCTTCCATTTGCCTTTTGGGGACTTATCTCTGGGTCTTGTGTTTTCACAAGAGTCTTATCTACTCCAGGCTCTTTGCTCTTTTTTTTTTTTTTTTTTTTTTTCTTTGAGGAGCCTAGTAAAAAGTAGCCCAAATTTCATCTGAGAGCTCCAATCATGCTGAGCTATGAAGAATAAAAATTTAAATTAAACCGAGTAAGTTAGGCAAAATTATGGTTAGGCTTTTCAGAAGAATACAGTAGAAAAGCTGGCTCCCATTCAGAGCTCCCTTTCCAGACTTCATACTGGAAAGAAAAAGACCCATTTTCTCTTTAAAGCCTTAGTTTCCCAAGTGTCTAAGCTATTTATCACAACTTGTTAGGTAGCCAGAACTACAACTGCACCCATCCTGGCTGCCAAAATCTCCAGCTTCAAACCTGACAACTTCTACAGTTATTCATAGGTTTGGTTTTTTCAGTCTATGACCTTTTGAAAATTTGTGGCAGCATGAAATTCAATTACTTACCTATCTAAATGAATAACAGAAGAGATTCCTAAGTGCTTGAATTTTTCATTTCACATAAATTTCCAAAGATTTTTTTTCTTAATACTTTTTTTCTTGTACTAGTATATTTGAAGATGGAATGGCTGGAAGCATCTTTCATTCTGTGTGCAACAGTGTTTTATAATTTGACACAACAAATGGACTGTATATCACCCATATCCTGAGAGGCTGATGAGTGGCAGGTATCATAATGTCAGCTGTTATATGCTGACAACAAACAGCAAAGTTAGTTAAAGATACTTTCAAAAAGAAAAAGTTTTGCTTTTTCTTGGTTTTGTTTTACTTTGTTTTCTATTTCATTAACTTCACATCAGAAAAGATGCACAGTTTTGGTTATATCTTTCTCTGGCTGCCCTCAGAGCATTATTTTCAGAGAAACCCTACCCTTTTTCAGAGAGTGAACCCTTAGGTAAAAGAGAAGGCTTGAATCTGCTCTTATATGGATTAATTTCTCCAGCCACTCCTGCTGGGAAGCATATGGTGACACAGCAATGTAGTGACTTTCCACCAACTAGATTTATATCCTGTACTGCAGAATCAAGTAAAACCAGAATTTTGTCATTCATCTCATTCTGGGAAATTAGATGAGACAATGTCCAGGTACTTCACTACTGAATGATTTAACAGAGCATGAGGTGGCATTACCAGATGGTCAAGTGATAGAATTAGGGACTGAGCACTTCTGGAAAGCTTTGCTATTGCTCACAGTATGATTTTGTTCTTTTAGTAATTTTGTGTTAAGGGCTCCTTCTTTGTAACTTGAGAAAATACATAAGTGATAAAAATGTTGACTTGACACTACTTTTCCATTTGTATATAAGACTGGCCTGTGAAAGCAATACTTTTTTTCCCCTCTTTTTTTAAATTTTAAAACTATAGATATTTTAAAATTGATAGCCAAACTGCATTTTCTTTAAGTCTGCACAAAAATAAAGGAACATAAAAGAAAATGAAACATAAACTGTAAGAAAAACTTTTAAATACACTTTTAGCTTTTCAGTGAACACAGAGAACTAAGGAAAGTTGTTAGTTTTCTCATTGAATTAAGGGAGGATAGAGGCTAATCTGATATACAGTTGTTTATAAGTAATACTTAAGACCTTGATTTAAGGTTCCAGTTGATAAATATCTTTGACAGTTACTGTGATGGTGATTTCTTTAGCATTTAAAACAGGTTAGTTCTTCAATATATGTGCAGATGATTGCTGGGTTTTTTCTATATTTGTATTCTTTTTTGTTCAGCCTATTACTTACTAATCCCTTGTATTTTTCAACACTTTGAAAAAAATTAGTGGAGCTCTGTGAGGTGAAGGCTCATGCATGATATGAACAGAAACAATTTCAATGTTTTACAACTTCACAGAAAATCTAAATAATGAAAATCTGGGAAAGTAGAAAGAAGCACTACAGTACAAACTAAATATTAAATGGAAGAGAAACTGTAAAATTATTTTAAATGATAGTAGCAAAGGTCATTTTATAGTATTTTAGTCTTCATAGACAAAATTTGATCTAGGAAAGTTGGTATTTGGCTTTATGCCAAAAGCACAACCCAACCAGAAAGCTGACCAGAAGTGTTTTCATACGAATAAAAGATTATTTTTGTTCTAGTTAAACTATAAATATCTTCTGTATTTCTGAGATTTGTTGCTCGTATTTCTCTTTCCCTCATCTTATGGAACTCTGTAAATGCAGTTTTATTCCTTGTTCATTTGATAGTGCTTGTGTAGATGATAACCTTGAGAACACAGCTCCCAAATATCCTAGAGTGATTGAAGATCCATCTTGTAGCCAGGACAAATGAAGAACTCTTTCTATAATTGAGCATGAAAATCCTATTGAATTTTAAAACTTCCTTGAATAGGAAGCTTCTCATCTTCATCTGTAAAGAGTAAATTCAGTGTTGAATAGAGGATTAAGACTACTGCTTTCAGAGTATGCAGCCAAATAACTGTTAATCCTTGATGTTTTCTTAGTTCTATAATAGGCAGTTTCTAATCAGGGCATTTTGATGTCAGCTCAGTGTCTTCTGAATTAGATGTACTGTCATTTGATAAAATGTAACTTTTTAAATAAGAAAAAAAAGGGAATAGACTCTAACACAAGCAGCAATCTTTAGGATAATGACATCAAAGAAAATGGTACCCTGCTTCCATGAAATCAAGGATGAAGGTCCAACACAAAAATCTGATTTGCTGTAGTAAGATTCCAAAATATTTATTCTAAGGCAAGGGAAAAGGAGTGAAACATAAAATGATTCTTGATGGCTTTCACTATCACAGCTCTTCCTAGCAACTCTGATAATTATAATATATGGTTTCATTTTTATTTCATGAATTCTGAAGAAGGCGTTATATGGATCACAATATTTGGCTTTCCATTTTTTCTCAGAGTTTAAAAATGGGAGGAAAGGAGAGACATCCTGAGAAATAAAACCAATATAATTGGTACAAATTAATCTTTGTTTTCTGTGCTGTATTCTTAACAATCTACTTTCATTCTCGCTTGCATATTGGCTAGTCTCACAGTGTTGAAATATGTGCCTCATGGTTCATGCCACAGCATCCCGATTTTATAATTCATTTCAGTTTTCTTAGTTTTGTTTTGCATTCAGTAACTTGTAAAGCAGTTATATTTTGGTTCCAAAACAGTTTTTGAGCCATTTTATGCTCTGCAGTAGGAATCATAAAAGTAAGAGGAAGCTGTCTTGCATGGAGATTGTAGGGATTATTAAATGGCTCAGCTGGAGAGACAGGGTTTCTTGTGATTTAGAAACCCTTTCTATGGTAGGATTTGCACTTAACTGTATTCCTCCTTTTCATACTAATTCTTTGATACTAATGCTCCTAATCAAGTCAGAGATCTCATCCAACTTTCACTGACCTATTTCTCACTCTTTTTGTACATAAAGTACCCTCTGTGCTCCCCAAAGCTCTCATGTTGTGTATTGGTTAAAATTGCTAACACACCTGTGAAACTTGGCGCACTAGGTCAAGCATTTTGTTGCATAGTTCTTTTTTTCCCTGCTGTTTTTCCAGCCTGGCATTTTTCCATACATGCAGAAAGATTAAGTTACCTCCAACTAATACAGGAAAGGTTTTAAAAAGCAAGTGATATGAAAATAGGCTTTTAATTCTATTCTTTTCTTCACTACAAAATGCTGGGATGTATGCACACAACTAAGGGAAAATTTTCAAAAGTATTTGACCTTTCCTGTTGTCTGCTTTCATTAACTTTCAAAGTAAAAACTGGTGAGAACAATATTTAACTGAATGCTGACTTTCTAAGAATTCCATGTTTAAGCTAAATATATTTATTTACTAAGAGCAAAAAGAGGCACTAAATTGTTTAGTTTAAGTACCTAACAACTTAGAGTTATTTTATAGCTATTGTATTTAATTAAGAAAGAATAAACTCAGGACTGTATAATGCCAGCCTGTGGTTAAAGTGTCCTCTTCCAAATTAGCAAAACTTCTCATCAAAGGCAGATTGAAAATAGCTTCTCTTTTTTTTTTTGAACCCATGCATGCTTGGAGAAGAAATCTCCTAGCTTTTATATGAAGAAAAATCTGCATTAGTAATGCAACTAATAATTTCCTTTTGATATTATGATGATAAGTCAGGCTCCTAAATGACATAGTTCCTGGAAAAAACATTTTTCTGTCTTTCCCAGGTAATGTATTTAGCAATAATATATCACTACTATGGGATTAAAAAAAAAATAGTAAAGAAAATTATGCAACATAAGGAGTGACTACAAGCACAGGAAAAATATCCTGGCATGCTTTCAGCCCTGGTTTCATTCAGTGTGCATGCCTAGACCATAGAATAGTACCTGTGGCTGGATAACAATTTTCTTAAATGTATTCTCTAACACTGTGGGAACAAATAGCCCGAAGACATTACTAAAAATGTAAGCTCAAAAGTCTGTGCTTTAAAAATAGATCAGATGTGAATTATGGGCAGAAAAAAATGTCACAAAATCCTTAAGAGTTTCCTGTTGAGTCTGCATCAGCTTATAGTTGCACACAAAATTCACAACCCAAACTCTCAAGAGAGATCATTTAATTTTTGTTTTATTTTAGTAATTTGTTACTCACAAGCCTTAACAAGATAAGAGTGACTTCTGTTTAGGTTAACATCTGTGAGCTTTTGCCTAAAACGTTTCCAATAACTGCTGAACAGTTACTGAGAACTGTATTAAACACTCCAAATTATTATAGCTGAGTGAGTATATGAGAAAGAATAAGGGAAGTTAACAGACAAGAAATGAGAATCTATGTGTGGCAAACTGTACACTCATTATGTCTCAAAATTTTCCCTATTTTCCCAGATACATATTTTATTTCCATGGCAAACACATGTTAAAGCTAACACACACGTTAGCTTTCCCAGCAACAGTTCTTAATTCTTACTATTTGTTATAAAAATTGGAGAAATACAACCAATACCTTATTTACAGGGAAGCCAATAAAATTAGAGACACTCCAGAAATTTCCAAAGGGCAGGTGGGGTGGAAGTTAGAATAAAAGTACTGAGTATGGCAAGGAAATTTCCTAAGAGCAAAAAATGTTTTATTCCTGAAAATGGCAAAGTCAAATTCTTGCATTGATTGAAGAGGGTACTTGCATAGAAGTGGTAAAAATGAATAGTAGAACTGCTGCAGATCTCATTGTAATAAATTTTGCCATATGATTTGAAATTCAGGTTTCCAGTTGACTGAGTTTACAGTATTGAATTTCCCTTCAGGTTCTGACTGAAATAATTTCATACTACCTCCATTATTTATTGCTAGAAGGGTCATAAATTTTAACAGATCTGTTATATAAATGATGCAGCTGAGATGAGCAGAGTCAACATACTTTTAAAAATGAAAAGATGTGGCTGTGTTTTGAGACTGTGACACTGTTTTGTATGGGGAAAGCTCTGCTGCTACAATTTTGCCACTGGTAATAATATACACAGTATAAATTAGGAAGCCTGGAAAAATATGTAGAACAGCAGTTCCACCCATCTGTAGCAAAACACTGAATTCACTCAAATGATAGTCTCAGCTCCCACAGACATTTTCTTCTATTGTTTTAGGGTCCAAAACCACCACTAGTTGCTTGACTACTCTTGTCATGTTAGATCTGACCTAAAATAGTAAGGTGGGTTCTAAAAAAATGAGTGACATAATTTTGGGGAGAGTGAAACCAAGGCCAAATGAGCTTTCAGACAGTGCTTGGAGAAGAAACTGGGTAGAGAGTAGGTGGCTTATTTTTCCAGTTCCTGGAGTCATGGGACACTCAGTTTCACATCTGAAACAATCTGTATGTGACCTAATATTTCTCAGGGAATATTAGGTCACAATCATTCGTGCCTTTATCCTTCCCTCCTAAAAGAATGAAGGACTAAAAAGCACCAGAGCAGTCACATTCTTTTCAAGGCACAGAAGATGTTCTTGGTATTTTTAGAGTATTTTTGTTAAATAGCAGGTATCTCCTCAATATCA
This sequence comes from Serinus canaria, assembly GCF_022539315.1. Lineage (NCBI taxonomy): Eukaryota > Metazoa > Chordata > Aves > Passeriformes > Fringillidae > Serinus > Serinus canaria. Next base: position 32,167,699 of record NC_066316.1, read on the forward strand.
TTGGATTTTGTTCATAGCATAGTTTTCACTGCATTTGTTTGGGAATTTTTCTCTAAGTTTGAACTCCTTTATCAAATTTTCTCTCCTTGATGCAGCTTTGTATGTCTTTTTGGGTGGAAGTAATTTCTGGCATGGGAAGATGCTGTATCTGTAAATTAAGGCCATATAAGGACCATGGTATATTTTTCCACATTGTAGCCATTTAAAACTGGGTGTCTAGCCTGATAAAATTGCCTAAATTCTCTTTCTGTTCAATAGGGAATCTTAGATGCTTCCAAAGAAGATTTTTTCCAGCTTAGGAAACTGTATTGATGATTTTCCTTGTTAGGTCCTTTGTACTCAGATTGTGTATTGTATAGTTCTTCTATGTTGGATATACTATTTCTTGGTCTTTTCCATTGGCTTTAAATCCTAAAGGGCTGTAATCTTCCATTTGCAATTTGTGCTATAATCTTTCAGGCCTCTGATTCCTCCTGTGCTTGCACTTCCAAGGTCCATGTCATGATCCTGTGCGTGTATTCATGGAAGCTTCTGCTGTGGGAAAAACCTTGCTACATCTTCACTCTTAAATGAAGTTCAGTGAGATATATAAGGTAGAATTAGCTGATGTCTTTACATAATATGCTACAAATCTTTTTTTTTTTTAAGGAAACTCCTTGTCCTTGGTTAGTGTTTTAATAGTAAATTCTCAAAGGTAAATGATAGCCCTAAAAAAGCTTGTTCCCTGTCTGCTCTCTTGGGTGGGTTGTCTTGTTTTTTTAAATTATAGACTGGGATCAGCATGAAATACAACTTCAGCAATGCTGTGGACAATGTTCTATCTAGGATATTCCGTGGCAACCTCAGTTCCATCAGTTCTCATGCCTTTATAGTTATGGTTTCTATGCCAGATCTGTATGACTTAAATCCCCATATAAAAAGTCACACTTGTCTTGATATGTGAAAACTGGGTCCCGAGCTACTGCTTCTATAAAAGGGTGAAATTTATGCCAAGAAATACTTTTCTGAAGACTCCTCAGTCTGACTTTGCTACTGCAGCTGAGTTCTTCAGTGTCTTGGGTAAGCCCATGCATCACAGCAGGTGTACAAGGACTGTGCAGTATTGTAGAAAAGCAGTGTCAGTTCAGGTACTGCTGTTTGCAGTATAATGACTTCAGGGCATCAGCCCTGGTCACCTGGCTTGTGTGTTAATGAGAGAATGGAACTGGGCAGTGGCAAAGGCTCAAGCACTGCTCAGCAGCCATGCATGCATTTTTATTACCAGCATACTCTCTGCTGTAGCTTTGATGCGCTCCAACCTAGCAATTTCCCAGACAGCTCTCAGGAGTAGCTTGAGTCAACAGCATATGCTGGGATCTGTTCCCAACAGGCACTTTAGATGCTACTGTTCCATTTTGAGTAATTCTGGCAAGTGAATAAAAACTGCTGTGTTGCCAGCCTGAAAAGCAGAGATTAGTCTTTAGCACACTTTATTTACTGTTTTCCTTCTCTGGAGCAGTGTCCAACTCAAAAGTATCAGGGATTTTTTGGAAGCTACACAGTCTGGCTGCAGAGTATTTTGAGTCTGGTAGCTGTGTGGTATATGCAGGACATTACCTTTGTCCATTTAGCTTTTTGAGACTCTCCATCTCTGAGGGCTTGGTATCCCTTACACATTCTTCTTAAGGCCAAGTGGTGTTCTTTACCTTAACTGTGTTCACTGACCAGAGATGCCTCACTGAGACTATTCCCATATTAACAATTCTATGTAATAGGAATTTATTTGAAGTCTAGATCCATTTGTTTTTTAAAACCTTACTTTCAAACTATGACTGAAAACAAGCTCAAGAAAATGTAAAATATCAGGACATGCAAATAAAAAGCATGAAGATGTTTAGAAGAGAGCAGAAAGCAACACACACATTAAGAAGTGCTAAAAAATCTTAATTGGAAGAAAATGTTCTCCATCTGATAAAAAGATGCTATAAAAAGAAAAAAAAATATGGCATTGGTGGATTATTGGCATGTCTGCAGATACTGTGTGATTGTAAAGAATCTAAGGATGGATCTGGCTGATAGTGGTAATGCTGAGAATAAGGTTTCTCATCCTCTGCAATGTGTCCTAATGAAGAACACTGCTGAGAAGTGTAAGTGTAGATGAACAATGGATTTGGCAGCAGATGTGAGAGATCAGGCAGCACACAGACTGTGGCAGTCAGGCAGCCTGAAATTAGTCTAAAATCTCTAAAGATGTGAAGATTTTGAAAAGAAATTAGTGTCTCTCTATGAATACAAAGCAAAAAAAATGCCAGCCTTACTGTGAATTTTATAAAAAATGGCTTGCTAGAGAGCTCACAAAACAATACTTCTGAAGTTAGGCAGTATTAGTTTTGTTTCAAAGACTTGGCTTCAGAACAAAAGCTGTAACAGGAATTTTCTGTAACTCCCATTTCTAAATCTTGCAAGGCAGAAAGGTAGTCATTTTTCCCATTAAAGTGCAAGTTGCTGATCAAGCCTTTGGGGGAATTCAAAATTAAAAGAATTGGTAATAAAAACAAACAGAAACAAAAATATCAAAGCAAAGTCAGCCTGTAACTGAAGTTCAACAGAAGCAAATTATAGACAGCATACAATGATGTATTCCTTCCATTAGTTTTAAAGTGTCAGGCTTGTTCAGTTTCTGATACAGTAAAGCAAGGTGGGAATGCAAAACCATGTGTGGTTTAAACTTAGAGAGTATTTCTGAAGTGAGAGCAAGGAAAATTCTCCAAAAAATGTACTTCACGATTTAATAAAACATCTTGTACCTGAAAAGCCTTTTTCATCTTCTGTCCTCAATGTCATGCAAAAACCCCTTCATTGCCAGTATTATGTTAACATTCATTTATGAATTTTAAATGCACCGTGGTTTCTCAAGTAGCCAGCCATCAAGTGTGGAAAAATGAAATGGTAGAACAGAAACATCCAAACTGCTGTAATTGTGATGCTTCAATAAGGTTCCTGAAATGAGAACGTTCACGAGGACTTGATTGTGAAGTCCTTCTCCATAAAGGTGTTTTTCAGAAGCACTGCCAGGATGAATTGATTGAGTCAGACCAGCTCTTTTGAGACATAATGAACCATGTAGTATCTTGCAGCTGTGTCAGCTTCCATGGAACTGAACAGGATGTAGGCACAGGCACAGTCTGGCACAAATTTGGATTCCTTATCAGCCCTGTCATGTGCACTGCTCTGCAGTCAGCAAAACAAACAAACAGTTCAGAAGAAGAAAAATATAGAAGGATGATTGGTTTTATATCAGAGTATTGGCTGCAAATCAAACAAAGTAGAAGATGTGCTTAAGTACACAGTACCACTGTAGCTGAGAGGCACTTTTATTATAAGCACCACTTTACAGGCACACATGACTTCCTGAAAAATTCTTTCAGCTGAAAACTAGCATGCCTATTTTTAGCAAAGAGGTGGGTTTTTTATTTCATAATGCATGAGAACTGATTTTGGTATACAAGTTATATGTACGTTATCAGAGGAGACCTTTTTAGTTTTTTTAAATACAAGTTTTGGGATAAATCACTATTAGGAGAACTTATATTTTTAAAGAATTACTTGGCTTTTCAAAAAGATGGCTTTTTGGAATATTTTCATTCAGATGCACTAGCACTGTGTATAGCAAGAGTAAGGGCAGGGTGAGTAGGGATGTTGACCTATTGTCTGTAAGAGTCCATAATAGGAATATAGAACAGGAAAATAGACCATCTGGATAGAGGGGATAACTGGTAACATTTGTTTGCAATACAGTTAAGTCTGAGATGCATTGGTAAAAGTAAAAACCATGTGGATTTCTTTTGGTTCCCTGGCAAAAAAAAAAAAGGAAATCATGTAGGAAAGTAGGACATCATGCTTGAAATTTTTAAAACAAATAGATTACTTCCTCCCCAAAGTAATAAAATGTTTAAAGTATGTTATCTGAACAAGATATTTTTTAAGCTTTGAACTGTGCTTCTGCATTTTCTCTGTTTTCCTTCTAAATTGTATTTGAAATTTTTCAATTACCAGGGAGAGTCTAATTGCTGTTTCTGAAGTCACAGCCTAAGGCTGGAGCTTTCAACCAAGATTTTGTTTTCTATATATTAGTTTTCAGAATGCTGGGGAGACAAAAGACACCACTTTTAAAGTCTACCTTCAATGTCACATATGCAAGCCCTTTGCTACCCACTGGTTTTTATAGTGTTAATTTATGAGCAAGTCATCAACCAAAACCATAACAAAGAACTGTGAAATATTTTTATTCTTTTAAGCCTGTGTTGGAATTAAGCACTTCCAAAACTTTGAAAATTTAGGGGAGGACTTTTACAACTTTATTGAGGAAGACAAACAAGTCTTGTGGGTAGGCATACATCAAATTTACAGAGTAAAAAGAACAAGATTTTTTTTTGATTTGTTTTTTTTCCCTGAAAGACGTTTTAAATATTCCACTCGCTAGTCTTACCTAGTCTTTAAAGCTTTCTTTTTCCGCTGATATTTTTAACTGATGCAAAAGTTAGTGCTCTTCAATCATGTTCCTGTATTCAATAACACAAGAAACTCCTTCATTAGGTGACTGAGAAAGGCTTTGTACTTTAGATTGTGAAATGGTGGTGATTAAATGCCATGGATATGGAAGAAAGTTTATGTTTGTATCTCTACTTTCTACCTTCTTTGTAGAGAAAATAATTCAAATTTAGTGCTTGATTATATACAAATGAAAAAAATTGAAGCTTTCTGCACTCCAAATGAGAATGCACTGAAATATCAATAACTCATTTTATATAGCTGAAGTATTAGCCAGTATTTATAAAGCATTAAAGTAAAACACTTCAAGCAGTTTGTGCTCTATTTTGCAGTTAAAGGGAAGCATTCTAAATTGTTGATTAATATGCTGGGATTCAGCTATAAGACTTGAAATGTATTTTTTTAATAAAAAAATGCAATGCTGTGTCTGTAAAAAGAAAAACAGTCAAAACCAAAGAACAATAAATCAAAATAAATATATTCTATTTAATAAGATCTGATGGGAAGAGTTTGGTCTAAACAAAGTGAATAAAGCCCATTAATCTGGTCCTGTGCAATTTACTTGGTTGCAGATCCCTTTTCTTATGTATTTTTCAATTTATGTTTTTACTCAAAAAGAGTACTGGTTTGGTTTTTTTGGTTTTGAGTTTTTCTTCCTTTGGACACTATTCCATCTGTGTTGGAAAAGGACATTTCTTTACATTGCCATCTATACTGAAAGACTTTGGTCTTCTTTTTTTTAATCTGTTTTGTAACAGTCTGTTACCCAAGTGGGCACTGACACATTCTTGATAGTGAAGTGGATATTACAGTAGAGTAGATTCTTCATCAGGTGAAGTATAAACCAAGAAAGATGCATTTAAAAGAGAAATGTTTTACATCATACAATTCATAGGTTTTATGAAAGAATTACTCTGTAAAGCTTTGTGACAAAAACTGAATCTGGACCCAGACCTCAAAAGAATAATAGTCATGACTGACTCTAACATCTGTGACTTTCATTTAATAAAGTCATAGGTGGTTTAGTATGTGGTGATACCTTTGTCTTTTCAGCTTCATGTTGAATTTGAGCTCATAAACTAGAAGTAAACACCTTGCTGTCAAGCACTTGTATCCTGTATTCAACAACATGTTATGAAATCAGATATTTTCCTTCAATTTTTATATCATGCATATAAAATATTTATACAGAATGCTACATTTGCCAAGTATGCCCTAAGGAGTCTAAGAATAATGAAGTGTAAATTGCTTTTATCTTGAAAGACTAATAATAGCAAAGCACAGATATAGTAGAGATTTTAATGGTAACTAGAAACTGTGGTGATTAAAACTGACATGACCTAAATGTATCTATACAAATGTGTTTAAATTCCAAATATTTTGTTGTACTGCTGTGCCAAGGTACTTTAAAAAATGTACTAGTGAATGATCCAACTTTGGCAGCTCTTGAATATTAAGGATTATTTCTGAAAAAACTGTGGCAAATGAGATTCTGCATCAAGTCTCCACCTGCACATACACTATTGTGTGATACTTGCACAGCTTTGGTTTAAGTATGGAAATTTGGCTTTATTGGTATTTGACACTAATACATGGTCATATCTTGGAAGTGAGGACTATTTGGATGAGATTAATAAATGCATCACTATTTAGAATCAGATTAAGACAGAATGGGAACAACGTAATAAGGATGGCACTGTCACTAGCTTCATTTGATTCAAGGGACTTAAATTACAATGTGCTTTTCTTTATAAGGTAGTTTTGTCAAGGCAAATATCCTTAGTTTAGCAGGGATTGTGCAGAAATTCAAATTCAAATCATTCTTTGCTTCTAAATGAAATTGTTGCTTGTTCTAACAACAGAATTGAGTGTCTTGTGCTTTTTTGTAAGAAGCAAAATGTATGAGAAAATGTTAAAACAAATTAATTATATCTGGTGAAGTAATTTTCCCTTGGGAATGCTCATTTCACACAATAGAAATGTTTCTCAAAACTGTCAATTCTGCCAAAAATGTCAGTGGAAGTCATGAAATCAGTAGTCATAGCCAAAAAAAGAGGAATGCCATTTTGCAAAACATTTGGGGATTTGGAAATCTATTTCAGATCTGATGACATTCAAGTGTCTTCATGAAAAAAACAGCACAGTATTTCAGAGACAAAATTACATCTCTGTAACATTTGATGTGGTGCCAGAATCAGTCTTCCATATTGTTCAGGAGAGCCCTAACAGCAGCTAAAGGCTCATTTGGAGAGAGTCAGGCTCAGTCTTCTTCCATCTCTTTTTAAGTTTTTTGAGGAATAAACTTTTGTTTGTAGATCAGTTTTATATTCTCTAATGCTGTATGAACTCGACTACTGTCTTTATTATTATTGTTGTTATTGTCCTTGATGCATTGCCTCTTGGATAAACCATTGTCCAGTCCAAGATTCATTTTTTTTGTCCTTTGTCAACTGCAGGAATGCACTTAAGCTTCAGGCTCCAGCTTCCTGTCATTATCCAGATCCTCATTTTCATAATGTGGAAAAAAAAAAAAGAAAAGTTTTGTCTTTTAGTCATTCACTAATCCAAGGCAAAATTGTACTTATTTTATTTATAGATATTTTATTAATATGGTTCTGTCACAAGAAAAAGTTTTTTCATACCTGACTCAAAGAAAAAGTTGTAATTTCAAAATAAAAATATTTTAAATTTTTATATAAATCTTTTATCTTTTTCTTCCTTCCCGCCTCTTTCCTTAAAATTTGGAGCCATAAATTTGACAACCATATCAAAATTTCATAGTCCAGTGGATCAAGTATTTTTTATAGAATTTTTTTACCAGAAGCTTTCCTATTCAGTGATTATTACCTTCCACAATGCAGCTCTCAGAACTGTGGCACACTGGCTGTGTTCCAATTTATAAAATTGAAGTGGCCACAGATCAGTAATTTTTCTGTGTAGAAAATAAAGTTGTTCCATGTAGATGTGATAAATATTGCTTAGTAATGGATTATGCTGTATAAACCAAACAATAATTGTTTTATGCTAGTTATTAAAATGTTCCTAAAGCCTGTGCCCAGAATCAAAGTTGAAATTTTTAATATTTTTAAATTAGTTGAAATTTACCGTACTTAATTTAAAGAAACCTCTGCTTACTGATAGAGAGCTACAAGTTGGGTGTAAGTATTCTAAAAATAGTAACATATTATAATATAAACTTGCTTTAATCTTAATAACATGGAATAAAATTGTCATGTTTTATATATATTGGAAAAGTTTATTCATTGTAAATTTTATATAAACTTTTTTTTTTCCTTCAGTTTTAAATCTGTGCTTTCTTCTTCTAAGGAATGATTGTAGGGTTTTTTTAACCAGCTTTTGTTTCAAGGTATTTACACTATTCTGTTTTTCTTCATTACATATTATGTTATTTTCCCAGAAGAAATGTACTTCCTCTCTTTTCTCTTAGTATTTTTAGTTTTTCAGGGAAGTATCATCATCTTATACATCTCTTGTATACAGGATTTTTTTAGCTATACCTTGAATTTATTTCAAAGTTGTTCACAGTATTTTCTCATGTTTTATAGCACTGTGGTCTTCTTGTGTGAATAATAACATAACTTTATTACAATGGCACGGAGCAGTTGCAATTTGGGTTGCTTCTAGCATCATTCATAGACATTCATGAGCATTCCTAGAAAGAGTATGAGAGGCAACATAAGGAGCAAGGGCAGTTGGCAAACTCATTGTGATGCACACAGTGTAGCTCTCCCTCTGGGTCTTCTCTCCCTGGGCATTTCCAGGGGGGACACTCAGCAGGCCATGGAGGGCACCCACGCAGTGGAGCAGGGCCAAAGCAGCGCTGGTGGGTCTTAATGTTTGCATTAAGGTCTACCCCAGCATACTTGGAAGATAGAAACACAGCAGGCAGCCTATTTGGTGATTTGCATTTGGAAAAATTCTCATTGCTTTGGACATGATTTACTGTGGTTTTGAAAATTATCTACCAATGCTTTTTGTCACAATAAGACTAAAATGAAAAAAACACTCCAAGTGTCCTTCACTGTAAGGTGAGGATGATACTGTTGTCATGGAGATCATAGTATTCTATGTCAGTGTAAAGGACTAATATTTTAAATCCCATAGGTTTGTTTGGGATTGTGTTTTCCTTTCTTCTATGCAGGTTTTGGACCATTCAGCATAAGGTGTTTTTTCCAGGTTATGAAAGTATTAATTCTACTCAGAAGACTCATTTTAAAAACTGGTCACTTTTAGGAACAATTCACTAATATTTCAGGGATCATGCCATGGTTCTCCATTAGAATATAAACTTCACACTAAATACAGTCGTACTGAACATGTTTTTATTTTTACATTTATCATGAGAGTGGCAGAAGCTGTGAATAGGCTCACATTCTCAGTTACAAGTACTAATTACTTGATCCCAGACTCAACTGGCACAGTAATCATCATCAAGCCCAGTAAGTAATGATAATAGATGAAAACCTGCTGATCTTCCAGCTGCCACTGACAATGAGAGAGATATTATGGAGGCAGAGTAGCAATTTATTTGTTTAAGACTGCATTGGAATATGAATATTATAGTAGCAGCTTTTCCAGCTTTGGTTATGAAAAAGAAAACAAAATCATCTTGCCCGTATTTAATTTATGTATAAAAATTCCATACCTTGAAATACATTATATAAATTATTTCTCTAGAAATCCATAATGAAGAGAAGTTTGCATATAGTATACCATCAAAAGTAAACCCTTAGAAAAATTTTTATGTTTTGTGATTTTTTTTTAAAGCTTTACTTTTCTCAGTAGATATTTGAAAACCTAAAAACTCTAGTTCCTATGCTATCATCTCTATTTGATTAAGAAAAATAAAAGTTATTTATTTAGTCACATAAATTGTGGAACAATGTTAAGACTCAATTTGTGCTGGCAGGAGTCTGTGGCATTGTGGAATTTCAATGGCTTTCATAAACCCAGAGCAGAAATTGGGATTTTCAGCAACTGACATGGGCAGAGGCACAGAGACTGCTTCAGGCAGTTTCAGTAACATTTCTGGTCTCCACTTGGGAATTTTGAAAATACATATTTAATGGTATGTCATCTTTGGAATTACATTAAGAAAAAGTATTGAAACTTAATGGAATCTTTTGCTTTGGAGTATTGACCTTGTGCCATCCTAAAATTGAGTAGAGAGAGAAACATAGATTTTGATCTGGAAGAAAGTTATTATTTTTGAAAATGATGCTGTTTTCTCACCCATGGTTGTATGATAGCAGAGCCACAAACTAGTTATTGAAACTGAAGAAGAAATTGGGGCTTTAGAAAGAGATGTGAACCTTTGAAAAAAGTACATGTGAATACATCTCCATAGAGCTGAGCTTTGACTGCACTGAGAAGACCTGAGCAATGAGGTTTGTAGCAGTGTATATATTCCTGGGTTCCTATGCAAAGACTGCTGTATCTCACCCAATTGTTGATAGATTGGGTAGACTTTTTTAGTCTCATTCTCTGCAATGGAATTCCTCAGTGCCCTTTGAAATTAATAGGCTTTATTCTGAGAGGGTTTTAAAAAATGATTTTCAAATTTTAATGAGCTGGAGTATCTTTTAAAAACAGCTAGCCCCTTTCTTTAAGCTTTTTTTTTCAGTTTTATTTCAGTTTTTATTGTCAGTTATAATGACTATCTTTTGCAGCACCAAAGCTGAAAAGTAGTGCCATGATCCAGACAGAGTGTTGTTGTACCAGCAGAAAATTCACACAGTCCTTAACCATCTTTAAAAATCCCTGAGCTGAGAATAAATGGAGAGCTCAAGAGTGAAAGGGAAGTGTCATATATGCTTGGCCTATTGTGTTTCTCCCATCTGCTGTTTGTAGCCACAAAAAATAGGATTGCTAGGATCGATGCCTCTTTGGCCAGCTGAGTTTATTTTTTTTTTTTTTTTAATAAATACTAGGACAGTATGTACCAAAATACAAAATTTGGAGACTGAGTGTTAATGTTTACATTAAGGTCTACCCCAGCATACTTGGAAGATAGAAAAACAGGCAGGCAGCCTATTTGGTGATTTGCATTTGGAAAAATTCTCATTGCTTTTGACATGAATTACTGTGGTTTTTAAAATTATTTACCAATGCTTTTTGTTGCATTAAGACTGAAATGAAAAAACATGTTGGATCATAACTTACACCAAAAAATGAATATTTGTGGCATTTTAGTAGACAAGGGGAGGGGGCAAGAGAAGCAATAACTATTCTATACCTGTAACCATCCTCCTCAGGGCCTACCAGGATGCTTCATGTCTTTTGGTCTTAGACCTCTCTTCTTTTTCTAACAGGGACTCTATGCCTACAGGATCTGATGTGTTATTAAAGGTTGTTAAGTATTTAGTCTTATGGTACCTTCTTGAAGGGTTGTTTTAACCTGGCCATCTCAAGCACTTTATTACCACTAAACCATCTTTTTGTAGGGCTGACCAGAGAAAGTGCTCCATTTAATGTATGGTTAATAAGGGCAGTTTATAATGAAAAGTTAATGGTTTGAATATGATACTTCATTATCTTAATCCATTAGGGAGAATAAATAAATAGATTAAAGAATATGCTACTCAAGTGTGTGTTTCCTGGGGGTTGGGGGTGTCAGGGACCAGGGCCAGTGCCCACCCTGTCCAGGTATGGGCAGCCCTGGTGCCAGGCATTGGGCACCTCCCTGGGAAAAGTCTAGGCAGGTTTGTGGGGAGCTGGAGACCAGCCCTGCAGAATCTCTGGAGCAGGAACTGATGTGGGGTCCTTGGTCACGGGAGAACACAGTGGGGTGGCAAAAGGGCAGTCAGAGCTGGTGGTGCCACCAGGGCACTGACTCCCATACACATATTTATAGATTTATTCCATGGAACATCAGGAAGGCCTCTGAAATGTGTCTTTATTAATATCATAAGGTGCAATCCTACAGATTCAAATCCCTATTGCTCCCTTTGCACTTAATCTAGCTTACCACTGCTAAAGCAGAAGCAAGTTTCAGTATCTCCTCTTTAACACCAGTCCAATATCATTTTAGAGAACAGTCTTTGAAGAAGATGATTATTTGACTTGGGTTTTGTGGAAGTACTCATAAAATGAGCCAGAAAGCTGAACTACCTGCCAAACTCCTTACACATTTACTGAAAATGTTGGCTTGACATTATTTGAATCATTGACTGGAGGTAAGAGTAGGAGATGCTGTTAATGAGGCATGCCTCAATCATTTTCATATAATAGCCTCCATATTCATTCTACTGTTCTCATGCAAAACATGAAGAGAATTAGCATTTTTTCATGATCCTCTGTCAGTTCAGTGCTTAACAGTTGGCATCTAGTTATGTGCCAGATGGGTGGTTTTAACTTTTAGAACAGGAATGGCTATTTGGATAAACTGTCCTGCATTATGTAAACACACCACTGAAACATCAGAGGACTTGAGCTGTTCGAGAATTGAAGTGCATACATGGGTCAAGAAAAATGCACTGAAACACACCCACAAATCTGTAAACCTCAAGTGAGTGTTTGGGATTTGCTGATGCATTATTTTTCAGCCAACTATCCTTACTGCAATGAGAATTTGGTCTAATTGTAAAGTTGTTTATAAAAGGAGAGACCATAAATTGCTTTTTAAAGAAAATTCAGAAAGAACACTGGCTTTATGTATGTTTCTGCTTTTTTCCCTGAATATTTGTATCTTACAATGGGTCGAGGCCATATTGAAGCAAATGTCAAAATATCTTTTGCCTTTAATGAGATAGTGGTTTCACCTACATTGAGCTTTTGGAATATAATGAATACTCCAAGAGACAGGGCCTAGGATGTAATATTTAAAAAAAAATTGATTCATAAGCACAGCAATTTTTCTTGAAGAAATTTATGTAGAGCTCCTTTGTTTTTATGTATTATTGTAATTCAAGTTGCTCTGAGCTGGTTTTCACACTTTAAGAAATGTATAATTATTGCAAATGTAAAACCTAATAGAATTATAATTATAAATTCCTCCTTCCACACAGTTGCAAGAATTTGTCTGTGATCAATTCTTTTTTCTTTCTGTGATCACTCAAGTAATGAAAATCAAGAAAAGAGACATGCAATATTATTTCTTGTGTAATTATAGAAGCATTTTTAAAAACATAATGAGGTTATGGAAATTGTTTTTTGAAGAGCTGTGGAGGAAAAGAAGGAAAATTGTCTCATGATGGAACAAAAAGAATGAATCAAAACGTCTTTATGACAGGATAGGTGCAGTCCTGAAATTAGACATATGAGCATTAGATGTGCAGCTGCATCTGATGAATTTATAAATATTACTTAGACATAACTAAAGAAAATATTAATCATTGTGCCTGTATAACATATTTGTATTTCATTTAAATAATTTCATGGTTCAATGTTTTTGCTGGTCTGCTGCAGACAATAGGAAAAAATGCATTTTATTTTTACATGTGCTACAGCTTCTGAGCATTTTTCATTTTCTTTTGGCCACAGAGATGGGATACTAGTCAAGAAAGCTTCAGTTGCTCTCTAAAATCTCTCAGGAAAAGTGCTTGTTTGGTGTGTCTTACTAGATATTTGTGTTAGGCTGACCCACCAAATCTGCTCAATCACTTCCCTCCTCAGCTGGGCAGGGAATAGAAAAATAGAACAAAAGGCTCATGGGTTGACATAAAGGCAGGGAAACATCACTTACCAATAACTATCACAGGCAGAACAGACTCAACTTGGGGAAAGAAAAAGTATTATGAATTAAAGTAGAGCAGGATATTGAGAAATCTTAAAACCACCTTCCCTCTAGCCCTCCCTTCTTCCTGTATTTAACTTTTCCCCTGATTCCTCTTACCTTCCCCCAGCAGTAGTGTAAGGGGACAGGGAAGTTGCAATCAGCTCACAGACCTTGTCTCTGTTGCTACTTTCTCCACAGGAGAAGTGCTCAGAACCATGGAATCACAGAATGGTTTGGTTTGGAAGGGACCTTCAAAGACCATTTAGCCCAATGCTATGGGCAGGGATATCTTTCATTAGATCAGGTTTCTCAGAGCTCCATCCAACCTGTCTTTGTATACTTCCATCAGTGGCAGCTTCTCTGGACAAGCTATTGACTTGTCTCACCATTGCCACTTTATTCCTCACAGTCCCTCCAGGCTCCAGCCTGAGATCCATTCATGGGAGGCAGTCCTCCACACATCATGAATCCTTCCCATGAGCTGCAGTTCTTCAGGACTGCTCCAGGGAAGGTCTCTTCCATGGGGTGTAATGCTTTTGAAACAGCATGGATTCCCCCATGGAATCACAAATCCTGCCAGCAAGCCTGCTTCTGCATGGGCTTCTGTCTTCACAGATCCACCAGACCTGCCAAGAGCCTGTTCCAGCATAGGTTTTCCACAGTGTCCCAGTCTCCTTTGGGCATCCACCTGCTCTGATATGGGGCTCCTCCATGGGCTGCAGGTGGATCTCTGCACCACCATGGACCTTCTTGGACATCAGGGACACAGCTCCATCACTATGATCTGCACCACAGGCTGCAATGGAATCTTCTCCAGAACCTAGACCACCTTCTCCCATTCCTTCTTTACTGACCTGAGGGTCTGCAGGGATGTTTCTCTCATGTATTCTCACCCCTTTCTTAAACATTATCCCAAATACTGTCACTGATGGTTTTGGCCTTGGCTGGCATCAGGTCCATCCTGGAGCCGGCTGGCATTGGGTCTGCCAGACACAGGGGAAGGTGCCAGAAGCTTCTGGCAGCTTCACACAGAAACCACTTCTGTAGCTCCCCTGCTGCCAAGCCTTGCCAAACCAGCCCAGCACAGCCCTTAAAGAGATGACAGAGATGGATTTTCCTTCACGTTAACTTAGAATGAACTGAAGAGATTTCCTGGTGTTTGTTCAGAGCATGGTTTAGGTTTTTTTCTTTGAATTACTGAACTTGCTGTGCCTGATCAATTCCTAAATTCACTGCCACTGCAAACATAGAACAAATATATTTTCCATTCTTTCCTGGTACTCAGGTTTTTTTTAGTATATAAACTTTGGTACTTATGTTTTAAATTTGTTTGTGCAATAACACAAACAAATTGACATAGAATTCTCACTTGTCAATTGTGAAGGGCAAAGAACACTTTTTCTTGCATACCCTTCTGGATAAATACATATTATACAGTCATCTGTTATAGTGAGGACTTACATTCAATAACCAGCTAGCACCAAATAACAAATAAGCAAATAGTGCCCAATAACCCAGTAGGAAGTTTTAATTTTCCTGCAATTAATTCAGCCAGCCTAATGTAAATGACACTGAGTATATTGAAGTACTTCACCAATTTTGTTGATATATTTTTCAGGAGAGTGTTAACCATGTCTGAAGGACTCTGGTAAAATATATTAAAATTACACAGCATAATCACATCTGTGAAATTCTTGACAGAATAAAACTTCCCAGAGAGTAGCTGCCAACCTTGTACTCTCCCCTGGCATATTTTGAAAAAGGCTTCAACCTGCTGAATAATATTCACAGTACAAGTTATGCTTCTTTGCAACTTGTGAGCTTGTCATCTTTGATTCTCATAAAATGTGTTGGTTCTCCACTGGAAATATTCTCACCATCTTTTTCTGTCTACTGATAACTTAGCAGCAAATCTGCAGTTTAAATTCCCTTAGGATTATGAAAATCATAAGTCTAAATCTATCGGGGAAACTCTTGTGATTCTTTTTGTCATCTTTAGTTTTTATATCTATCATTTCTTAAAAAATATTTTCAGCAAAATTGAATGTAAGTGTATTGTGGTGATGTGAAATATTTGTCTCTTCTCATAAGCTGTAAAGCATAAACAGTGACAGTGCAAACTTTTTTGTTCTTTTGTTATTTGAAGATCAAGCGATTGGGGTTTTACTGTGACCTGACTGAATCTTTTACTTTGTGGAGAATATATATATATATATCCATCCATGTACAGTGAAGAAATGTTTAAAATATCTATAAGTCAAACACGTTCATACTCATTGAATCTGTCTGTTGAATACATAGGAAAAAATAAATATGCCAAAATGAAATAATAACCTTCTCAACATATAGGAAATAAGTGTGGAAAAACAGGCCAGCCATGGCAATCATTTTTTAAAAAAGATTTTGCAGAATAGTCAGATTTTGCTGAATACTTCATTTCAAAAAGCCTTTCACTCATTCTTTAATGAAACCTACCTGCAAGGCATTTTTTCCATGTTTACTGATCCAATATGTAAGGCTAAATGGTTTCCCAATTATCATAAATAGGCTCCAAATATAATTCAAAACTTGGGTGACATTCTTTGAATAGTTATCAGAGCCAAGTAGTGAGTTGCCTTTCATGGCAATGAAAAAATGGAACAAAATGCAAATTAAACCCACCCCCTCTTGAGGTTTTATTTAAAAAAAAAATTTGTAAAAGTAAGCTCAATAAAAATGAGTAGCTAATTATGAATTGGAAAATCACTGTGGAATATGCAGTTTTTTAATATTAACAAAATTAAAGACCTTATTTTTTTTTTCTTATGACAGGTTAGTTTTATTGTAGTTATATTTACTGCACTGACACACAGTAAATGTTCCCTAGAGAATCCTATCACTACTTCACTGAAGGTTTAAAGTCTACGCTCATGCTGGAATCTGTAAAAATGGGAATTACTCCTAATACTCAGAGTCCACCACAAAATCATAAGTATTGCTTTGCAAATGTTACTGTGTTTATTCCTGAAATATGTGATTACACCCAGCTTGGTTGAAAAGATGGTTCTAGGATTTACCTAGATCTATTACTACAGTGAAGTATCTGAAGGGGAATGCCTTTTAAAGTCACTCAATAGCCTTTACTCAACAACTTCTCCTCACTACAGGTTTTCCTAAGCTTGTAGCATTTTAAATTAGGAAAACTCAGAAGTGATTACATACAAAGTGATAGAAATAAAACAGTTTATTAGCACCTTTGCTCTTCCTATACTGTGTCATTCTGAATGGGCTCAATTATTGTCAGCCAACTCTGAGTGATAAAACACTTGGCTTTTCTCCATTTGCTCTAAAACTCACCTTTTCATCTTCCTTCTCTTAAGTGTCTCTTCCAGTACTGTGTTTTGGTTTTTTTTTCTCTCAATATTTCCTGTCCCTGACACATTCTATAATCTAGTTGCTTGGAGCTTTCCTGCTGGAGCACACCAAGTTTCCCTCCAAGCTGGAGCATTCCTCTAACTCATCTATCTAATGGATCTCATCTGTCCCAAGGTGCTTTAAGGAAGGCAGATACCTGAGTGGTTTAGGGACTGACATCTTGAGTTGTGGCCCAAACCCAGTCTGTCTGAGGTGTCTAAGTCCTACTCTCACTAACCTCCTGCTCAGTTGTAGCTGTGCAATCACTTCTGAAACCATTGTGAAAAGTGAATTGGTAAGATGAGGAGAGTTCTTTACAAGAGTGATTTAGTTTGGGCCATTGCAGTCTTGCTACTGAAATACGAGGTGTTTGGACTGTTTAGAGGACAGGACCTGAAGATACTCATCTGATGAAAGAAGGGATTGCAGTCCTTTGAGAGTTAAATCTCCAAGAAGAGCCTGAACAGAGAGGTACACATAGCTGTGATTTTGGGACCAGTCAAGCACCAGTTATACCCATGGGTGGGAGCTGCTTGCGCTTGACTACAGACCACCTTAAAATAAATGCCTACACTTCTTATGTATAGGGAAATTCAAGCTACTTTTCTTGCAGTACTATGCTTAATTCAGTGAAATTCTCTGCTGAACTTGTTCTCTCCCTCAGCAAGGTCAGAATTGTTTCTTTATTGGGAGTTTTAATCTCTTGAGGTGTTATTTCTGTGGTGTGAAATCCCACAAGTGATGATAATTTTCAGAACTACTCTGCCTGTATCACCTCATTTTCTAATCACATCTTGACTCTTTACATCTTCTGACACCACAACACACATAGTTTGCAAAAAAATCGGTATTCAGGCACATTCCAAAATTAATTAAATGATAAATTATTCCTGTCTATTTTTAATCAGTTCCTCAGCATTTTTGATCCAGTTTCAAACCAGTTATGACCAACATTTATTTTTCAGTGTACATTGTGCTGATTCACAACATATATTGCAAAACAGAATTTGTGGATAAAAGTTCACTTTTGGCAAAGGTACTGAAAAAATCATACTGTTTTCTTTGGACTTGATTTATGGAATAACTTTTGGTTTTCCTTCTTCAACTTCAAAGGAAATAGTATTTCTTAGACAACAACCTGGCTCAACCTTCAATTCTGAGCAAGACCTTTAGACTGAAACAGTAGCTGAAGGTAGCATCTTCCAATTTTAGGATAGCCTGCCAAAGCACAAAGAAGGTGCTGGTCTACCCTGTGTTATCCCATACACCATTGGTTTAATGAGGGTCTTGGTCAAAGCAGAAATAGGTGGGCACATCTACTGCTTAAACAAAAACTCTCAATTTTCTGTGAATTAGTTTACTTATTCTGCAATCTTTACAAATGTGCTTTTGTACACAGGATTCTCTGCTCACCTGACAGACTGCTGGGCTTCTGCAGAGCTCCACAATCAGTTTTTTAATCTAATGCCATACAGAAAATGGCTGATGTCTCAAAAGAGGGCATTTTTAGCAGAGGAACATAGTTATTTTTTAAGTTCCTTACTGCCATTTTTACATTTAAAAAAGGCTTAGGTTGTTTTAAATCAAAGAAAAGTTATATGGTTTGGAGAGCTATTTTTAATCTCTTGAAATTTGAGTACTGGGGACCTCAGGCAAGAACAATTCTCACTGTTAAGTAGGAGATTAAAGCTGAGGTATAAGATTTGCATAATGTAAAAGGTGTACGTCATTGTATCATTAATATTTTTTAGTCCTTAGGCAATTAATAAAAGGACAACTTTAGAATTTGCCTTTGGGTAGTATCCCTTAACATAACAGCATATCAAAATATTCTTTGTTTAATTGTATTTGATTTCCATTTCCCAGTTCAGTGGTGTTGTTTCCTCAAAGGAATTAGGAAACCATCTAAATTCTGCTAATGCTCCCAAATAAGACGTATCATAAATATTTCTTCTAATCTTCAGTATCACCAGGCAGATAATATATGTCTTGATTTTTCTTTTGCGAAGGGTGTAAGATTTTAGGGCAGTCTCTGAAGCAGCAGATTATTGCTAGCACTTCACTGTGACCCCCAGTATGGCCCTTGATAAAAGGAAGCTTTCTCTCTTTTTATCTCAGTGAGGTCCAGGTAGTGGTTTGTCTCACAGACCAAATGCACAAGTTTTTATTAGACTTTTGTTTAATAAATGAACATAAAGAAATTTCATTTACTTTATTAAATGAATGGGTTCATGGCCACAACATTTAAAAAAACTTGTAAATTTGCCCACTCGTTTGCTCAGGCAAGTAGGGGAAAACAAAGGAGATGAGAGTTGAATGAAATACCATTTTGTCTATATCAATTGGTATGATGTAAATCATGCAAGTCAATTTTTTGCATAGACTGGAATTTTCCTTGGAAGCATGGCTGAAATCCTAATGGATGATCACTGTGAAATTAAACACTGCTGTTTCTGAAGCACTTCTGCCTTCCATAGATGTGCTGTGAAATATGCTAACATTGAATAGGCTATGAAATTTGGCATCTTAGAGTCATAAACCCTGTTTCATGCTGGTGCTAAGGAAACACGCTCTTATGGACACCAAAATAAGTAATTCAAGGTTCACTTTAGTAGGTCCTGAGAATGAAATCCAAAATATCTTCACTGTTCTTGCAGGTCTTGTTGAAAGGTTGAACTGAACTTCTGACATATTGGAGGGAGAGTTTTGCCTTTTTGCAATGCATACTATAATCCTTATTTATGTTGTTGTTCAGCCTTCAATGTTACCTTCAATTCAAGCAGACAGAAAAGAAGCAACCTGAAAGGTATGATGATTAAGGGTTTTTTTACATCTTTGAGAACCTCTTTCCACACCCTGCCTGAGTTCTAGACAGAGTAATTGTGCTCTGTTGACTTTAGTTTTCTGTATTTCTAGCTGGATTAGGTTTTATCCTTTTTTTTTTTTTCCCTGACATGTTGAGTCTATCACAGCAGTTGTCAGATCATAGCTCAGGTTTCACAGTGTTTCAATGGTGAAAAGAAGTGATTTGTACCTATAGTGTTTGTATATTCTGAATTTAGATACCCCAGCAAGGGTCCCAGTGAGACCACACAGAGTTTGATGTCTCTTATCATGGCATGACACAAAATTGTCCTCTTTGATACCCAAGGACAGGACAGACTCTAAGCCCCTCTCAGACTGCTCTTTGGCTTTTCTGTCAGATGGCTCCTGAATTCAAAAGGATGAATAGTTCTATGTTTACAGGAGCTGAAGAGTTATGTATATAGATGTCTGTAGATGTATGTGGGCTTTTAGTAAGAACTATTCAGGATCCCATTGTGGCAAGGGCGCTGTAGCCTAAGAGAAAAATATGTATAATATTTCCTACCATGGCTTTGTTGAAAGGAAGAAGAAAGTGTAAAAAAGAAATTAAAAGTCAAGAGGTAAAACCCTAGCTTTCTTTCTGCTGTTTTGGTTTGGGTTTCTTGTTTTGTTTTGTTTTTTTTTTTCCTTTGACATTTTACCCTCTCATCTATTTTCCATGCTTTGTTCTGGAGCAGCTAAGCTGTCTCTGCTTTAAACTAACAGCGCTGGTAAAGAAGAGGATCCTACCATGTTAAAGGGGTAGAACAGCCTTTGATATCCTAATTAAATTCTGTCTACAGATATTAGGGAACCACTGCAGTTTAGTCAGGAAGGTACCTGCTTTCAACTTTTTTGGGTGGGAGGAATAGTACAGCTCTGTCTGTGTGGATGGAGCTTAGTATGGGGACTACCTTGCTTACAAGGCCATCAGCAAGAGCATACACTGTAAATAGAAGCACATGCTGTACAGGGAGAGCCTTCTGCTCTTTTACAGGGACTTGGAGACTTCCAGCTAGAGAAAACTCTTGGGATCATTTTGTCTCACAGTGTTAAATCACCATGTGCTAGTATAATTATGTATATGGGGAGCAAGTTGAGGGTAGGTGTTGCCTCCTGTTGCTGAATCATGCTGAGTGCAAATATCAGGGGATTATTCCAGAAGTGTGGAAGTGTTTTGAATGTACAAAGATTTATATGTTGCACTTACACAAAATATAAAGCTAATTTAATTTAAAGAAAAGAGTTAAAAGTATTAGGGTAGAGAGGTAGATGACGCTGAATGAGTTAGGAAGTAGAAAATAAAGATATGTGTCCTGTCTAATCAGTACAGTGTTGATAGGGACAAAAATATTGCTGTGGTTTCTCACACAGAGGGAGTCTTAATTTGTAAGAAAATTAAATTCCAGAATTATATTTTTCTTGTTTATTTGTTTTGAGGTCATCTGTAAGTTACTTTAATACTTTGAGTTACTCTTATAATTGTAACCATCCCCTAGTTTATAACCCCAATTTAAAATAATTGCCTATCACCTGATACTGAAAAATCATCTGATTTTATTTCTGTATTAGCCTTTTTTAATTTTCTGATTGAAATGCAGCTAATAAAAAAGTCTCAGATGTATCTCAAACAGGAGACTTTCTATTTCTATCCTGCTTCTTCTGTCAGTAGTGGTCAACAGATGCTGCTTTAAAGAGCTCAGACAAGCAATTATTTAATTGCTTTTATCAGATTGTTCTCTGATCTTTACAGAATGGTAAATTTAGTTAAAGGATATGTGTGTATTAAGCACCAGTATGTAGTTTACCAGAAGAAGCTTCAAAAGTCTGTTTTCTTAGGTGGGATTGGTAAAACATTCCTCTCCAGTGCAGTGGGCACGGATCCATGGCTGACCTGAGCAGAAGCCAAGCCAGACAGATCAAGGAGTTGCCTGTTTACAGACCCAAGAGAGGTAGCTTGGCAGGTTGCAAGAGTGTGAGAAAGAGAAAGCTGGATAACATTGTGTAAGAAACAGCAGCTCAATGCTTGGCTGAGCCAGTCGAGCTCGTTGTGAGTACCTGGGACCCAGCCAATTCCCTTCACCCTGTTTTCCCCCTGTTTTCCCTGCTTGAAGCCACTAGCTCCCACTGCTCACCTCTCAGGCAAGTGGAGCTCTTTTCTGGTGTTGTGTAACTCCCCAATCCAGCAAAAATTATTGCTTTTATCATCAGGTTCATTTTTCTGCTGGTTTCTTCTTTGTATATCCTCAACATGGAGTCCATACAGGACACTGCTGTGTCCGGAAGGGTGGGTTGAGAGGACCCAACAGGCATCTATTGATAAGGATCAGACCAACATAATCCCTGGTATTATGTTGGTCTGATCATTCAGAAAATTATGGCTATGATTAATGGGATTTTGATTGTCAAATTACAGGAGTTTGGTTATATTGAGGGATCAACTGAATGGTAATTGCTGCAAATCGGGAAGTAAGAAAGTCAGAGCTGTGCAGCACTAACTGAACACATCAAACTCTGACACTTATAGAGAGGCATCCACCTATTTCATGTTTAATGGTAATTACCAGCATATTGGAAATTAGAAAATATTGACATGTTTCTGGCTTTATTAGGAAAGATCTGTAATACTGGAAAAAATTACACAAGCTTTTGTTGCTCCTGTATATAACAGGTGCAATTCCCTTGCATGTTTAGAAACAATCTTTCCTTTAAAAGAAAAATAGTTCATCATGTTGTGATGGCATTTGTATCTTTACTGCTTAACATCTTTGCAGGAATTCTTATAGAGCTGTTTTTGAACATTTGGATTATCTGGCATTCTCCAGTGATGACAAATCCATAAGAGACACTGAAGCAAACACTAGTGATACTCTAATGTGAATAACATTTATAGGAGGCTTTCATTTTTATAGTCTGGATGTTAATTCTTTTACAAAGTATCTCTTAAGACATTAAACCTGTTATTGTAAGAACCATTGGTTTTCTCTGTCTTTCTGTTGTTAAACTCCATGCTTTAAATGACTTCTCAATGTAATCTGCATGTGATATTTCTACCTTATGCAACAAAGTCAGATATAATTTTTATTTTGAAATGTTCAACACACTGAGTTTCTTGTCTTATGTTATGAATTTTTTCCCACAAGTTGAAGCTTTTTTCTCTCTTCCCTGCGTCCTTCCTATATTTCAAAATCATAGGAATGATTAAGATTAAAGCTGTACACATCAGCTACAATTGTGTATTTATTCATATATACTATTGATAAGAAAGTGTTGCACCAATAACTGTGGAAAAATCCTTAGAAGAGCAGCTCCCTTTGAGAATGAATCCTTACAACAGCAGGTGACAGTTCTATGAAATGGGGCACTTGGTAGCAATTTTAGCTCAGAGGAATGAACCTTTTCCCATTCAATCTTTTATTCCTACCTATGCCATGCAGCTCCATGCCCTTCATTAAGATTTATGTAACCATGATTGAACTGGCTAAGAAAGTGTGGAAGAGTTTAAAAATGAGAGGAAAGGTATTGTTTCAAATCTAGTTTAAGTCTCTCATTCTGTTTGCAGGGCAGTCCCACAGACTTTGCTGGAACAGCAGCTGAAATGCTGGAACAGCTCTGCAACAGGCTGAGGGGGAAGGAGAGGCAACTCCTTAAGTGAGCCTTACTGGCAAAGGAAGTTATCTTTCTCAGCCAAGCTGCTCATTTCCATGTTAAAAAATGAAACTTTTTTTTTTTGCATTATCTACCTTTCCATACAGTATCATTGACACAAAAGGACATAGGTATATTTTTAAAGCTTTAAATTAAAGTGCATTATTTGTAAAGTTTTGATTTTCTTCAGATTTTCATCCAGCTACTTGTCTTATTCTAGAACAAGCAGGTTATCTTGCTCATTTTTGGTATTAAAAATAGTGTCTCACACTTTAGTACAAATTAAAATAACAGGTCAGAGATCATCCCTTAAATTACCCAAGTCTCTCGATTTAAAACTGCTTATGTATGTTTCAACATCCTCACTGGATGCTATTAGGATGGAAACTTTTTCTTCACCCTTACAGGATATAGTTTCTCTTTCACTCCTCTCTACAAATGGAGAGCAAAAATATTTTGTGCAATTCTTTTGCATTATCAATATTTTTTTCCATCTTTATCAGTGGGCTATGCCACTCTTCAAATTTTTTTTTAATCCAGAATGCTTTTTAAAACCCTTCTTATTTCCCAATAAAATAAATTTAATTTTATATCTTTTTCATAGTTTTCTCATTAATTTTTGTATCAGTATAAAGTGATATTTCTTTAAGTTTGTCACCCATTTCTTTTCATGTTCTGTTGTCATTTCATCATAGAGCAAGAGAGTATATTTTTAAAGAAAGTGATTATTTCTCTTGACTATGAAAGCCTACATCTGAAATCTGTGCTTGTTTGCCAATGCATGACAGATGTATTCATTTGATAATATTCACTAATTATCATTTCAGTGTGCACAGTTGAAAATCTCCTCTCACTTATTTTTGGACACAGGTTTTCAAATATATTAGGTCAGAAGTCAGAAGAGACATCAAAGTAAATGTAATTGAATACTAAAGCCTCACAATGTTGCTGGAATAGCATTATACACCTCGAAAGTCTGCTTATATGTAAAGAAGGTCCAAAATGATTAGGAATGACTGTGTTGGGTGTGCCTGTCCTTGTCTTTGGTAGCAGGGGGGCTACAGAGGTGACTATGCTATGGCCCATGCCCTGTCTCCCTGCACTGTCAGTGGGGAGGAGGGAGGGGCTGGAGGAAGAAAAGGTGTTTTAAGGGCTTTTCTTTTACTTCTCATTATCCTGCTCTGATTTTGTTAATAATAAATTCACTTTGTACCTCTGCGTTGAGCCTGTTTTGCCCTTGGAGTGTTTTCTCCTGGTCCTTAACTCATGAACCCTTGGTTTAAATTTTTCTCTCTGTCTGGCTGTAGTAGGGAAGGATGAATGAGTGGCTTTTGTGGGCATTTAGCCAGTGTCAAACCATGTCAATAATATTTGCAATGGATTCCAAACTTTAATTCTTTCTTTTTAAAAAAACCAAATATAAATCATTCCATCAAATTCTATAGATTATCTGATTCTGGACTAGAACACAGATTTGGATATAGAAATTATCTCCCTATATCCTCTTCATGATTACATTATTTTCACAGCAGATTTGACTGAGAAACCGGATACTTTGGCCAATCATTTTCAATACTCTATTTCAGGATTTCCTTGTCTGATATTTTTGCCAGCACAATTTGGAACAAGAATTTATGAAGGGGAAGTACAATTTGATCTAGTGTCTTCACATTGTATTCAGTTATATTTAGTCTGATTATAAATGAAATAAATGATATATTAAAATAAAAAAAGAATATTAGTCACTTATACAGCCCTGGATACAGCTGAGAAAAGCCTATTAATTGGTCCAGGCATTGAAAATTCCTCTGTTGCTGCTATAAATTTGCTTGATTTTTCTTGAGCAGCTGATTAAACATTTTGGTGTTTAATTTACACTGGAAACTGGAAAAGTTCAGAGAGCTCTTAAGTGCCTCTATTTCTACATAGAAATGCACAAAGAGGTTATTTCAACTAATACCAGTACTGACTTACATTGTTTGTGTTGCAGGAACTTTTGGTAGGTAGAGATATGAGTATCCTGTTTATCTTCATCAACAAATATTCCAATTAAATTACATTCCTCTTTGTGGATCCTGTACTGGAACATGTAGAGCAGAAGGTAAACAGGCTTGAAGCACAAGGAAAACTAAACAACACTAACTAAGAAGGAAGTGTTTTGCTTCCTAAAAAAAAAAAAAGAGGGATAAATTCAGATGGAGAGAACAACTGGACTAGTGCTACACTTGCACAAACTTTTAGGTATGCATACCAGCAAAATTCAGGGTGTCTAAAATACAGATCCACATTGAAAAAACTCTACAAAGGTCAGAAAGCTGTGTAAATTTTATGTGATGCTCTATACCATAACTATGGGAGTGAATAAAGAAGGCAAAATTCAGATCAGTGAAAAGATAACATGGGAAGCAAGTGAGCCATTCTTCTGTGAATTAAAAAAGAATGGGAATGTCTTTCCATAGAGGAGAATTTTTATATTTACATCAGTGTGGGACTGGGTAGATCTGTGCTCTTTGTACAGGAGTTGGTGCTGGGCCCGGGGTGAGTTGTGCAAATTCACACAGAAATTGTGTGAATTCACATAGTGTTCACAGAGCCCAGGGTGCTGACGTGGCAGGGCAGGAACCTGGGTGCAGCCTGAAGGTCTGCTGGCACTTGGCTTCTGCCCTCTGTCTCTGTGGCATAATTAAAATCTTTTGGCAGCTTGTTACATCAGAGGCCCTCAAATAATAAAGGGCTCTGTCACGACCTTACAAAGTAGTGATTTTTTAGCACAGCACCTATGGACTTGCTGGATTTCCATTTAGTCACACTTCTTTCTACTTTATCCCTTCATTTCCTATTTACATTACAGGCTCATAAATCTTTTTTTCCTTATCTCTTACTGCATTTTCTTATTAAACCACTCATGGATCTTTGTGAGTTTTCCTGGTTTTTAACATCTGTATCAATTATTTGTAACATCTGTTTATGATTTCTTGAATGTTCATTACTATTTCTTGATATTCCATTTTCTTTTCCTTTAGGCACTGGCATTCATGACTCTTTAAACCTTACTCATTTAAGAAAATGCATTGTTCTCTCAACGAATCTGTTCCTTGGATTCAAGTACTGCCAAAAATTGGCACCAAAACTGACTATTGAACTGAATAATTTATTCAGTGCTATCCCTATCCTTCCTAGTAAAAAAGTGATCCACAATTACTTTTCCCTGCTTAGGTTTTGTATTCTCTGTGTAATACTTTTAATTCAGTAAACAGAATTGTGTGAACAGGAAGACAGCAAAGCTATTAAAAAAAAAAAAAACCTTAAGCATGGTTTAGCAGAAATACATGTTTATCCAGTTGCATCTCTCTTTGTTGGTAAAAAAATCTACTGTCCTTGAGTGTAAAGTTTTGATAATTGCTCAGTGAAATAACTAAAGGCTTCAACAGGTCTTCATGATAATATCTAAAAGATAAGTTAGCCCATGCAAATGCCTCTAGCAACCTTCCCACATTTTTTACCAGCTTAGATTATAAGGAAAAGCCCTTTCTTAAGTGTTTTTCAGGCATGTTTTGTCCTTCTCCCTTCCCTCTGTATATCATGTCAACCATGTACCACTTTGTTATTGCTGAAACTTACGAGTGCAACTTTAGGATTAATTTCTTTTTTTTTTTTTTACTTTAGCTGGAAGAAGTCACATCTTGAGCTAAGAACTCTCTTTTTATTAGATCACTCCATAAAGAGTATTACGTTTTAAAATATGAAAGTAACATGTTTTTGCTGAGTATGCCCTTCAAATAGAGAAACAATAACTTGTGCCAGGGAGAACAAAAAAGAACGAATGTTACTATGTGCAATTTTATAAACCAAGATATGAAAAAACAGACCGCAGCTGCCCATGGGCATTGCCGGCCGATGTGTGTGCAGACAGATCCCCAAATGTCAGCTCATCCCTGGGCTGCTCCTGTGTCCTCAACACAAGGAGCCGTTCACATGCTGTGGTTTGGGCTAGAGGGAGGACTTGGGCCCAGCTATGACATTCAAAGTGTCCCTTATGGCTTCCAAGGGCAGACACACTAAAGCTGACATTCCCTCACAGAATATTCTAAAATTCTGCCGTGTTCTCCCCTGTATTTTCCTTTCAGTTCTCTTCTCCATCCCAGAGAATGTTTGCATAAATTCCCCAAGCTCTCATTGATTCCCCAAGCTCTCATATTAACTTTCTAAGCAGTGTCCAGTAGCTCTGGGATTTACCAGACTTGATTTTGTATTTTTTGGACCATATTATCATATATTAGGCTTCAGCACAAGAACTAGATTGTTATTAAAAAAAAATAAGACAAACCAAAGCAGGAGGCCTCGCACCCTTTAATCTTCAAAGTATTGTTTATTTACTATTTATTAACTGAATATAGATTATCCTGTAAGATGTTTTAAGTTTGGGGAAAGTCATAAAAAAGATATGAGTTTCACATGGTGGAGCATGGTGCACCAATTAGAAAACTAACAGACACTTGAGATAAAATATTAAGACACCCAGCCATTACAAGACAAAGGGCTGTCATTTGACTATTTAGACTTTGTTCTGAGATGATTTCAGATCGTTCAGAACCAGATTTTAATTTGGTACCATTCTGCATTTTCCCATGATGGATTGAGCCAACTGCATCTTGTCTCTTTTGTTTACTCTGGATATATGGACATATGATCATCTTAGCTGCTAATGAGGTCTGTGGCAATGACAATTTGTCCGTTCATCTGTGTCCAATTCCATACCAGTCTGGTAACAGCTGAGACCCTGTAAAAGGAACATCCTTCTAAATATGACCATCTAGCAAATAAAATAGCTTGAATAATATATCTCAGATGATTATGACACAGCAAATTCCAGCTTTTTCTTATGTCTGGTAAAAATATTTCAAATTATCAATTTTTTCAGACCTCTGAGTAAAACAGATGAGCTTGAAATTGCCACTGTCTTAATCCCTTCTAAAAACAAGCAGGAATCACTTTTAAACACAAATAGGAATGTGTTCATCATAGCCATTCCCCCATATGAGCTGGTTTTTGCTGTCCTTCATACAAGTTTTAAAAACACCCGAGCCTGTCTGTTCTCGTTAAGGGACAGCCAAGTAATGCAAAAAGAAAAGAAGACATAATTTCTGCCAAGATGCATCTATCTTGGAATAAAAATAAAAATAAAAAAAAAGAAAAGAATATACTATAACCTAGTATGGGTTAAGGAAAAATAGATTTTTACATCTTCTTACAGGTGTTCCACATGGTTTATGCTATAACCTTTAATGACACAGCCAGACTCCTGTTTTTATCAGAATAGTCAGGATTTTATAAAGGTGGGAGGTCTCAATTTTTTTCTAACTTGTTTTAACAAAAATTTTACTTCCAAGATTTTTTATTGCACAGTGTTTATGTTTTAAGAAAAATATACAGAAAATTGATCCAACCAAGTAAACACATATCTGAAACATAAGTGAACTTGCTTACCAAAACACAACTTTTTAAGGATGCATTCTTTAATCTTTTTGAAGAGCACTTTGGGAGTTCATACACTTTTTTTCTCAATTCCATTGTATTCATGGAAACAAAAGATATTTCTTTCATCTTTTGAAAAAGAGCTTCCATCACACTCTTGCAGATGGTTCTATTACTGAATGAAGCAGTGATCCTATAGTGGAAAAAATAATTAGGTAATTTATTAAGTCAATAATCAAAGCCCTTAATGGGCCTGAAAACTGAAAAAAAAATTGGAAATCAGTAACAGATTTGAAGTCCCTTATATATCCCAATACATCTCACAGACCTTTGCCACATCAAATAACAGGGTAACCAATGTTGCACTGTGTTACAATCATCCCTTGTCAAACTCAGGGAGGAAGTGAAGTACTTGGGAAGCACTTTGCCATCTAGTTTCATGTATATTTTCTAACAGAGATTGTAGCTTCCAGGTTCCATTGTGGTTCAGAGAAAGAAATGTGCTCTTGTGGCCTTTGACTTTTTTATTTTCTTTGATCATGACTATTTCTCACATTTCTTTTTCAGTCTGACTTTGGCATCATTCTCCCTTTTCTCTTATTTGGTGTCTAGTCCCTGTCTACTTGTGGAATTTCTCCCTGTGGCCATTTGCCCAGGCTTTTTCTTAAAACCCCTTGTCCTTGTCTGACAACTTGTTTATTGAACTTCATGTATCATTAAGCTCTGAGCCCATTTCTCACATTTGTAGTCCAATATCCTGTTCCAGTTACTGACCTTTTGTACCATCACCACCAAGTTCATTATCATCAAAAGTATTTTTAATGAGGTAAAAACATTGAATTTTTCTTTAGTCTCATTCTTACAAGGATCTGAATTCTTTAGGCTGAGATTTTTCCCTGAACATTGATCCTTACTCAGAATTCTGCTGGAAAAAAAAAAGGATTGCAGATACTTAAAATGCAGCATTCTATTATGAAAAATGTAAAGCAGAGCCAAGTCATGCCTGATGTTGAGGAACTTCCACAATTAACCACTCTGCCTACAGGACATTTTCATTAAATGCTTTTTTATGCATTGTATTGTACCTCATCCCTGTGAAAAAACCCCAAACAAAACCCCTCAAAACAAATGTAAATTAATTTCTAATAGGAATTTGTTTATTAAGTTTTCACAGCAGGTAATAGGAATCTTCATTTTTAGTTTCTCCCCAGGTTCAGTAATTATTATTGAAAATTATATTAATGCCATATATTTATGAAGCACATTTGTGTGTATATTCTAAGTCCTTGATATGTATTTGTAAGCTGGTATCTCAAGATTGTTTGAAATAATGGAGCTGAAACAAAGCATGACAAAAATTAGCTGAAGTGTTCTTCACCAGAGTACAATTACTGTCCTCTGCATATCCATACATTAACATTCCAGAATTACAGGGATTTAGCAAATTTTCTTCCTTAGGAAAAGATGTCATCATGCCTTTCAATATTGCAAAGCATATTTACCATGACAATTCTCATATACAAACCTCAAGATAATAACAGTAGGCTCTACCATTCTGTCTATTTTGTATAAAATCAGGCTTATCTTTCTAGTACTAGTTTAAAATCTTCTTAAGAACAAGGCTTTGCAGTTTTGTATCTTGCAGTAATTTAAGGATCATTATAAATATGCAACTTCTAAATTCTTAATGTGATTTGAAGAGAAGTATAATATGAAATTAGTTTTCTTTTACTTACTGTCAGCAGAAAATTGGAATAGTGTTTTAGTGACTAATCTTCTCTTCATAATGACACAAAGTTATTGGTTTCTTAAAAGATTAGCATATTTACTTTCATGGCTCACATCTTCGAGACCTTTATTATTAGTTGCAAAATCTGCTATTGAGGCCATGTTAGAGGAGAAAAATCAAAAATAAAGCCATTTTGAGAGAATTGTCTTAGGAGTAAATGGTGGAAAACTTCAGCTTGAGCCTTAACCTGATGGCTACTGGTAAGTTCCAGATGAGAATGCATCATAGCTACTTTCTCTCCAGCCTACAGTTAGCAAAATTTTGCCTCTTTTCATCAGGAACATGATGAAAATGTTAAATGTTTGCATTTGTCATACTTAAATGTTCTCTTAAAAGAGAATTTTCCTGTTCTTTGTGTTACTAACACCTCATGTAAGAAGGAAAGTCTTTACCACATCTGCCCATCTGTCCTGTAGGCATCATGTCAGATATAAAAATAGCTAAAAAAACAAAACAAACAAAACACTCAGGATAAATATAGAGAGCAGAATGGGAAGCAGTCCTTACACAGTGTTGGCTTTAAGAGATAAATTATCTGCTTCCCTGTCTGATGGTGATTTTCTAATCCTCAAACACATCCCCCTCAACTTACCTGCACCTTAAGGCAGCTGCATAGAAAGAAAATACAAAATTTTGTATGAAAAATTAAGGCTTTTATCTTATGTTATACCTGGCATTTGTATCAGATGCTTCCTTAGTATTTAAAGCTGAATAATCATTCTTTCATCATCTTCTGTGTGCCATTCATGACTATATAGCTCCCCCACACCATGGAATCTTTTACCCTCCAAGTCAGCACTGCCAAATCAGCAGCTTGTCTGCAGCATTCTCCTAACACACTACAACTCTGCCACTTTTGTACCTACTAGGATTGAGTCAAAACCCGTTCCTAAAACCCAGCAGTCTGTGTCCCTAATGATTGAGTCCTCCTGCCTGTCTTCACCTGTGCTCACAAATATTGCCCAAGCAAGAAGGTAACGTGGCAAGGTGGGGATCTGAGATGATCCTGGCACTTGATTCTCCTGGGATTCCCCTGAACACTTTCCTGCCATGAAACCTCTGTCCTTAGCAGCCCAGGAGCTGAGAAACTGGTCAAGCAGCTTAGGTGTAGTCTGCCCCTAGAGCTATAAATTTCATTTATAGATTTATCTTAATGAAGCTCTTTGTCACTTTAGTTCTCCTCTGCCTGGGATATTCAAGGCAAGATTCTTCTTCTGAGTGGCAGGAACAACCTGATGCATACTTATGAAGCAAACACAGGCATAGCACTTTGTGTGGGGAGCACCAGGCTCCAGTTATTTGCACATAAATTTCATTTAATTTTTAACTTTTTTTCTTTTCTCTTAAGGTGGTTTTATTTATGCTCATTGTGTTTTTTTCCCCTGAGGAGTCAAAAATGGGAATTTTGCAGTCTCTGTCTCTCCTAAGGAAGTCATTATATATTCAATCTCTTTTTGCTGCAGCAGCTCACTCTGTTCTGGAGCTCTGTCACTGTGTGTTGGCCCCAGTGTGCTGTGAGACTTTTGGAATGACATTTATTTGTACAAAATGAGGATCTTGTTCAAATGTATTGAAACCTTGGTTGCTGTCCAGCTTGAGCAGCAGAATACGTTGTATTTCCTCAGAATGTTTTCTTCCCCTGCAGTCCTAGGTGGTGTTTAAAATGAGCCTTCAGACTGAATAGTTCTCAATGCATTTTGGGCTCAAGGAGACCAAGCAAGTCTTGTGGGGCAAATATTATGGACTTGCAATGTTACTAGTTTAATTTATTGTCAGTTAACAAAAACTTCAGAACACTGAGTTGGGTATTGAGTCAAAAAAAGGAAACATAAATAAAAACTTTGTCTTCCCCTTCCTAATCTGAAGTCCCCTGGTTGTCAGTGCTGGCTGTGGTCTGTCCCTCACAGCCTCATTGGTGACATAATGAGCAGCACAGGGGATGCACATTATTGGAGTAAAGCACATCATGGTTTCTGTCTGACACTCCTTTCTGGTTTTCCTTTGCTCTTTATGTCCCTGCTTGCCAAGGTTCACCTGTGAGTTTCAATCCTTCAGAGGTGCTCCTCCACAGTGAGGGGTGCCCATGGGCCACTGTCCTTTAAGGGTCTCCCCAGCCTGGCACAGCTTGTCCCTGTGGGCTGAAGTTCCCAACAAATAACCCCTTTTGGCAAGGGGACAAGAATGCCTCTGGCTGTGTAACCTCCACAGCACATCTCCATCTGTCCCCTCAGCCACTTGCCCCCAGCCATGGTCTCCATGTGCATCTTCCTCACCCTGATGCCTGCAGGCATTTCATGAGTAGCCTGGAGCTGGGGTGCTGCCAGCTCACCTGCCTGGCTGCAGGGTTGGCACTCTGTGTGTTTTGTCACCCAGCCAGCTGTGACTGGCATGTGGCAGGTTGTGGCCTCTCCCTGCACAGCTTCCAGACCATTTCTCTGTTTAGAAATGCAAGACATGCCCTGTAAGAAGGAATATTTGCACATTCATGTGCAAGTGTTGTGCATGTGCAAAAAGATGTGCACAGTTGCTTTCCCACTTTGTTGCTATCAGGCACAAATATTTCTGCTGTTTGGAACTCTGCAGGGCCATGATACACCCTTCACCATTACTTGTTATTTCCTGATTGATGGAGATGCAGCCACAGTCATGTGTAAAATGATATTCATGTACCTTCTGCCAAGAAAGGGAAAAAAAAAAAAACAACAAAAGAGAGAGAGAAAACTTTGTCTGATAAGACTGAATTCAGAACAAGATTGCTTTTGATAAAAGATTGATGAAGAGGCATTCACTGCTTGCAGGAGAAAACATTTGTGAAAACAATTGATATTGGAGGCCTTTGATAAGACACGCGAAAAAAAATTCATTTTAATATTTATCACTTGTTCTGAAATAGATAGGCAGCTTCAGCATGATGAGGTCATGAAATAAGAGATTGGTTCAGGCAAATTCATTACTTATTTTCTGGTTTTGATATTAGTTTGCCTCTTTGTAGCTTTATATAATGTATTTTTTCTGTCAACTTTTATAAAATACTTGGGTGCCCATCTGGTATGAAAGTAGGTATAAAAATATTTTTCAGAGCAAAGAGGGCCTAGGTTAACACACTAAGAGTCAGTATTTGTAAACCATATTAGAGATAAGCTCAGTAAGATCAATCCTCTTGTATGGATTTGGGTTAAATTACATTGACTGCTGCCAGGGCAGTCTGCCCTTTTTAGTATTTTAGTTTGGTGATTTTTTTTTTTTTTTTTTTTTTGTTGTTGTTTTTTATTTGTTTGTTTTCTAAATCCATTAAATAGACCTTGAGGGTTTAAATCAATAAAAGAAATTATTTTGCAGGTATTCTGCAATATTCTTGTAGAATTCTTGTTTCTTGTGGGACTAGATTGTATCTCTAATTTAAATACAAAATAGGAAAATAAATATAAAAGTCAAGAGCAGGGGAAGTAAAGGGTTCCATGAAGCACAGGAGCATCATCCTTTAAAACTGCACCACGCTGTTACAGTTCAGTCTAGACACTAGCTGATGTGCAGATGTTGCCACACTTCTTAGCAGGTTTTTTTTTCCCCTATTTCTCCTGGAGCATTGCAGGGCTGCTACAATAATCAAATGCTTGAGGTCAGCTCAGAAGAGCATTTGTAGAAAGGATTGTGAGCCATAGACAATGGCTCAGAGAAAACTTATCTAGAAGAGGATACTTGAAACACTTGAACTGCTGATGTGAGAGAGAAAATCAGTGAATAAAATGATAAGCATATCTAAAATATTAGCTATAAAGAGACTTGATATTAGAAATTTTCATTCATCTGTTTTGTGTGTGTGATGTAGTAGGAGCTGGAGTGCTGTAGTTTCAGCACAAATGTCAATACAGCTGCTGTGGTGACAGCCCCATTGGGATTAAGGCAGTGGATTTCCTCAAATTTTTCCATTTGTGTTCTAAACCTATGTATCTATGTACAAATAACAAAAATGTCTAGAAAGGCTAGGAAATTATTGGGTGCTAACACTAAATTTAGGTTTAAGATTTGGCTGTAACCACTTCCTGCAATCTCTTATAAATTCCTTTAAAGTAACTGATGGTGGGTGAGATGAAGACCCTTTTGAGTCATTCACTCTGCCTATTACTCTTCCTTGTTATCAAATTACTCTTCTAGGCCACACCAATTCTTTAACTGAGCTTTTTATTGTAATCCTCCTATTCCTTGCTGCCCCAAATTTCTTCCTACCAAAATATAATATTTTAGTCTTCTTTAAAACTACAAAGATCACCATTAAGCAGTAAGATGAAAACTGTGAATTATCTTTTCTTACAATTAAAAGGACTGTAGAGTGAAAATTGTTGCACTTCATTGAGGAAGGCATTTGAACATTCTGTTTTGCAGCTCAAAGGGAAAAGACATCTCACAGGATGTTAGGAATTTATGAAAGTAATTAATGATGTTTTACTGAATACTAGATTAAATATTAGCTTGGAAAACTAAGTGAATGTCCTGAGTAAAAGAAAGAGCTGCCCGTGGGCTTCAAACATTTGCATATGTTCATTTAGAAAAACCTTCAAGTGTAACTTAAATATTTATAACTATGTTTTCATCTTTATCACTCACTGATTTGTGCAGCCTGTGGAACACAGACAAAAATTAGCTTTTTCTTTTTCTTTTAATAATGACAAGGCAGCTTTTAGTTGTGAATTGCATCATTTGGTCTTTGTGGGTGTATGGGTGCTGCCTGCACAAGTGGTGCATTGGTGTTTGTCCTAAGCCAAGCTGAGTCTGCTCTCTGCCTTTTTGTTCTGCACACATCCTGGGTGTCAGAGCTGAGCAGAGGATTGCTCATCCCACAAGGTCTCTGTGGCACCACAGCTCCTGAAATACTGATAAATTATGATTTATACAAACACTGAATGGCAGGTGTTTAAGGATTAACTATGTGGTTTGGAAAATGTACTTTTTGTTAGTTTCTGCTTTGTTTGTTTCTTTTTGTGCCCAGGTAAAGTGAGGAGTTGTAATTTGTCATTGCTGTCAGAAAATGACAGCACAGATTTACAAGTGTAGCACTCTCGTCTTTGAGAGCACCAAACTCCTGCAGTAGAACCTGTATGATTTTTCAGGACTTTTAGGTTTTTTACATGAAGCTTTATGGTGCAACATTCCACAGTTTTTATGAGTGCCTTGTGGCTGTTTCTCAAAAGGTGATAAATAGCATCAAGTGCCCTGAGGCAGCTTGCATTCTGGTGTGAGTGTGCAGCTTGCTGGAACTTGAATGCAGAGCTTGGGTGCTGCATCTCCAGAAGCAGCTAAAATAGTGCTAAAACCTGGAGAGATGAAGCTCTAGCCCAGCAGAGGAATCTCTCATCCTGCTTGTTTTGTGTGAAAGCCCCATCCCTCCATACCTAGAAAACAATATTGAACTGGCAGTGCCTTGTGACAACCAGCATCCAAAGTCTGAACATACATCCTACTAATTTGCAGATAACATTGCAAACTTTCACCCAATTTGTTTCTCCCTCCCCTTCTCAATTACAGGACAAGTGAAAGAAGCAAAAGAAAAAGTAAAAGTAAAGGAATTCTTGCTGGGTGAAATTTACCTAGAGGCGTGAAAGCCCTGGGTGCTCTGAAGAACTGTGACTAGAACCCAAGTAAAATCAGTTTGGGTCTCCTACTTAAATTAAAAAATATTTTAGGGATAGAAAAAGAAATTATGTATTTAAATTTGCTCATTTTTAGCTGTTGTCCTATGTGTTTAACTTACAGAAATACACCAGCCTTGAATAAGGAAAATTCCTTCATTTGGTAGAAAAACAAGTAAGCTCCCAGCTCCATCTTTCATCTGTGACTCAACAATGTGTTTTCACCTCCCTTTTATAATGCTATCTTTAATATATATGTTTGTTATTTAGCAGAATCAGTCTGAATTCATTTATTGTCATGCCTTCCATTTATGCTAGATATTTTTGAAAAAAATCACACAGGTTACTTAGAAGTGTAGAAATGATCTTTTCATTTGAATATTAAATTTTAGTTATTTCTATTATATCTTCATAGCATTCCCCTTGTTTGTATTAGTGTGTAATTATGATTTTGGCTGGGATGGTGTTAATTTTCTTCCTAGTAGCTGGTACAGTGCTGTGTTTAGGATTTAGGATGAGAATAAGGTTGTTAACATGCTGACATTTTAGTTATGCTAATCAATGTTTACAGAGTGTAAAGGGCTTTTCAGCTCTCAGCCCACCCCAGCAGTGAGCAGGCTGCAGGGGCAGAAGTGGTTGTGAGGAGACCCAGCCACAGAAGCTGTCCCCAGCTGACCAAGGGATATTCCACAGGATATGTCCTCTTCTCTCCACCAGTATCATAACAAGGGGGAAGCTGGCCAAGGGCTGCTGCTCAGGAGCTGAGCTGCCTCCATGGGTGGGTGGGGAGCAATTGTGTTGTGTATCACTTGATTTATTATTATTTGGGTTTTCCTCCTTTCTTTTCTGTCCCCATAAACTGTCTTTAGCTCAACTCAGAAGTTTTACTTTTCTTCTCCAGTCTTTTACTTCTTACTTTTCTTCTTCAATCTCACCCCCCCCACCCATCCCACTGAGGAGTAGGGTGGGTGCAGAGAACTGAAGGAGTGGCTGTGGGATGTTTAGCTGCCTGCCAGGTCAAACTACAACATGAGCATTCTCCCTTTTAAAATTAGGCAGGATTTCATAAGGTGTGGGAATAAATGAGGTGATAACTATGCCCATGTGTCCTGGACACAGGGATTAACTTGTGTTTTCTGATATGGCATGGACCCCCCATTAGGGATCGGGAAGAATCTATGAACTGTGTCTTTTGTAACAACATACCTAACTATATGTCTGGCAAACCAGTCCTAAAGTCCAGCTGGATATGTAGCTGTGCTGCACAATATTGAACTGCATAGATTTTCCAGCATTATCCTGCTGGGAAATTTTAGTAGGCATAGCCCAAAAGTCAAATCTAAGACCATTTTCACCTGTCACAGAAATTGCTAATTTAAAAGCAAGTCTTTAAGTAAAATCAGGGAAAGCTCTGGAAAATATTTGATGTCTCGTCTGTGTTTATACTAGAAGTTAAGTCCCCAAGTAGGGCCACATTGGGTGCTCACTAGGCTTTATTTACAGCTGTTCTCATAGCTGCTGCTCAAACTGATTTATAGATGCATGAACTGGGACAAGTAGAAGACCAAAATGTTCCTGGGTTGGGATGTATACCAGGTGCTGGCCATAAAGCATGAAAAAGGCATCTGTGAATGACTAGTTGAAGTAATTGAAATAAATATTTATAGCCATTAAACTTTTGATGCTCTAGACAATAAATTCAAAGGAAAATTTTCTTTCTACAGTGGAGTATTTATAACACATAGGAATTCTTTCAGAGGTCTTTGGAGAAGGGAATTTTCCAAATTCATTTCTGCAGCTCTCTAGCTGCCAGCAAAGTGCCCCATCAGCATGAGAGACTACTGAAGTCTTTAAAATATTTCCAGAGTTCTGGTAGTAAGTGACTCTCTAGTTTTTCAGATAGAATTTATGTCTCAGTAATGTCTTGACACTTATCAGGTGTCAGTGTGAGGCCACTTTTATGCCTGCTCCTCGCATACTCACTGATACTTATTGTATGCCTTCAGTGAAGACACAGAAGTGTGAGTAGATTGGCAGTGTCTGCCTTGCTGAGATAAACCTTCTCAAAGAAAAATTTAAGGGGAAAAAGGAAATACAAATTAGATCTTCTGTTAGTCAAGTAACACATAGCCCACAGTCCTGAGGCCATGCTGCTCTCTGCACACTGTGAGCAAGGCTTCCTTATGAGACCTTTTCAGGGCACAGTACCTTTTATTACCATTTAACCCAGACCAAAATGTGCCAACATGTAATTCATTCAAGCATTTTACAGAATACACTTGTTCTGTTTCAGTGTGGCTTGAGAAGAAATTAGAGCAATGGAAAATGCAATCCATGCCTTATAAATTATAAGCTTTCTGTTTTTATGTTTACAGCTGGAGATAACATGTTTAGAAGGTATAAATTCTTTCAGGTAGTGCAGTGTGGAAGATGGAATAATAATGAGGTGCACTCAACTGTGTTTAGGAGGAAAGCAAATGGTCATGAGAACTTAATTGTATTCATTTTTAATCTAGCATTATAAGCCTCTCATTGTCTTATTGCTTTCTATACAGGCATTATAATAAATGGTGGGTTTATAGGTTTTTCTTTGTGCACAATATATGAAATTACAAGAAGGGAAAAGTTTTTCATTTACTGAGAAAAGTTTTATATGAATTTAGTGTTCATTTGACTATTTCTCTTCCATTTTATATTGCATGATACATTCTTAATGTCACTGTGGAGATACTAATAGCTCTGTAAACATTATATCAAAAAATCTGGCTGCCTTCTGTGTCTTTTGTAGATCATTATGTGGAGTTTTGAAGGAAATAACAATAATCTAAGCAGGTATTTTAATGTTGCAAACTGTGTCATGTGCTGCCAATAAAACATTTTTATTTGTTAGAAGGGTTCATATATCTTTTGGGAATTCATGCTAAAAGATCTACATTCAAGAGAAGTTATCATATTAATGGTGTCATTTTATTAGTAATGCCATTTAGAAATATGTATATAGCATTGCTAAGGTCTTAGCTTGTGTACAAAAAGTAATAACCCTGCAACGTTCCTAACTGAGCATTAACGCTGCATTCCCTCCACTGAGCTAGAAATTAGCATTAAATTTTTGTGTTATAATGTGAAAAAGATGGAAATGAAGCATGAAGTGATTTGTAAGTGAAGGAAGAGGGGGAATTCTGACTCAGTTGAATACATTTCCATTTCCAGCAAATTATTAACTCATTAAGGGACTAGACAGTAGAAAATCCTAAGTCTTTTACTTCTCTTTAAAGAGTGTCATTCAGAGCAGAACCATTGTAATATATGAACTATTGTCTTTGACTGTAAATCAGGGGATTTTAGTTTTGTAAATGCTAGTCAGGGCTTCTTGATACACAGAGGGACCACTGGCTGAAAGGATGGTAGTAAATCCCACAGCATGTACTTATTTCCTCTTGTTCAACATCAACAATTTTCTTTGCTAAAAAATAATAAAATCTAAATTTGAAAGTGTCTCAGTTAACTCTTCTGCTAAGTGAAGGGTTTACTGCCTTTTCATCACATTTATTTGAATGTGTGGTGCTTTAAGTAATAAATCTATTTTTCCTTCTTCTTCTGGGCATTGCTTAGCACCCACAATATTCTGAATGCTAACTAGAACAGTGGTTATAACTCTGGTGATCTTGAAAAGGTGAACTGAAATCAAATATAGATGTATTCCAAAGCATCATAAAAGAGCAAGTAGTTTCTGATTGCTGGAATTTAACTGCTAAGTGGTAATTTAGGCCTGGTGGTGCACTGGCTTTTTTCCCTTGCCCCACGTGGAGCAATATTTAGTTCACTGCCACTGAGCAGTCAGTATTCACACAAATGGATGGTGATATCAGATCAGAGTGCTGATTTGCTTCATTATTTTAGCAGTGCTTAATTTTCCCTTCAGGTTTCCCCTTGCCATGACCTGCATAAGATTCTCTGAGCCCAGAAGCTGATTTTTCTTTCTATATTAGCTGATCAAATAAAAGATGTTAAATCTTCTGGCAAATCATGCTTCCAATTTCTTAAATCGACATGGCTTAACAGAATATTATTGCTGTATCTGTGGTTTTTATTTTAAGTAGTCTCCACTCTCAAATTCACTATATACCTACTAATATACCAGCTTTGGCTTCCTATATAATAAAGTATATTTTCATGGGGTTGCTTTCTTCTTCTTCTTGCTCTTTTGCATTCATTGTGATCAGGGGATGAAACAGTGTTCCTCTTCCAATTGATTTCCTTTCTGTTTCTGCTGCCGTTGAGACCTGAACTCTGTCCTTGTGAAAGGGTTACAGCAACAGTTGAGTAAGGCTTGCTGAGCTTTTTTTTCTCTCTCTTCTGGGAACTTCATATGCTTATTTGTCTGTTTTGAAGGTCATCTTTAATGTCTCTGTACATTATCCTTGAAAAAATATTTTCCCAATAAAATTAGTGTGTCATCTACGCTTTTACATGGGCTCCCATTGGTTTGAAGAGATGTGTTGTGCTATTTTTAAGGAAAAACAACAAAAAAAACCTGGAAATCCAAACCCATTCTTGGGTTTTGTTGATCATTCATAGAAAATCCCTTCTCTTGAGCATTGGCCTTATGTGAATCTCTTAGGTGATGTCATCAGGCAGTCTATTTAGATCTGCTTGATGTAAATAGGCAGCAATTAGACAATTCCACTGTTACTGAATCCACAATAGGCCCCAGGAATTCGTGGGTAAAGGTGTGAATCTCCAGGTAGCATAAAAGTTTGAATTTCTAACTGAATCATAGATAATGGAATGTGAAGAATTTTTCTCTGTGATTGATATGCAATAAGAAAATACCTCAACACCTTAAAACTCCCAACTCATGGTTAGCAGGAAATGGAAATGTATCAAATTCATTTTCAAGACAAAACACCACAAGCTTCTTTTTATTCAGATACAAAACTTCAGATTCAAACTATTTTCTGCTCTAATGTTTCTTTGAATAAAAAGTTTCAAAATTACATGTATTGCACTTCAGAAAATATGACTTCTCTAGTGGGCTTTATACTTGTTAGACTGAGAAAATTTTTTTCAGTATTGGTATTACTATCCAAGTATGTTGTGAAGAAGATATCAAACAGAAATCTGTCAGAACCACAGAATGGTTTGGGTTGCAAAGGACAATAAAGATTATGGAGTTCCCACCCCCTCACTGTCCACAGGGATGCCACCCACTAGATCAGGAGGTCCCAGCCAGCCTGGCCTTGAACACTTCCAGGTATGGGACATCCACATCTTCTCTGGACAACCTGTCCCAATACCCCACCACCGTTTCAGTGAAAAATTTCTTCCTGGGATCGAATATTCTTGTTTAAAAATGTTCCCCATTGGCCTGTCACTATCTGCCCATGGAAAAAGTCCCTCTTTGTTTTTTTTCCTTAGTCTGCTTCAAGTACTGAAAGGCTGCAATGAGGTCTCCCCAGAGCCTAAGAAGAGGACTTTAGAGTAACTTAAACGCAGTCATCTTTTCCCTTTTCATAATTTATTTCAGTCTTCCCAGCTGACCTTCTAGTGAGCTTACTGCTCTCAGCAACAAAGGATATTGTGTTGTTCATTCAGGATGTGCTGATTCAGCCTTGTGAAATTCAGCTTGATAATTCAGAAAAAAACAGGTGAAAGACTTGAATGAAAAAAAGTTTTAATTTTCTCTACTATGAATTGATTTTCCCAAGCTGGCCAAAATCCATTTTCTCTAAAAAAACTGTCCTTATTACTGAGTTTCATAATTTTTTGATCATCTCGGTTCCCTTTGCTCTAGAAAGAAAGATACTTCACAATCTACTTTACTTTTTATACACTTGTAGTTTTCCCATTGGAATATGGCACACAGGCATTAATTTGAATCAACAGATAAGACAAGACAATATCTCTAGGATCATTAATAATAGATATACTTAAAAGCATGTTTCCTGAGGCAGAAAACAAATACATGAAGGAAACAAAAGTGACATTGACATAAATAATTGTATTTTACATAGTAACCTAAGGCACAAGCTAAACTCTCGCAGAAGCAGCTAGAATTCTACCTTTTTTTCTCAAAGAAGAAGCTGCAGACTTAGCCCTTCTATTGTCCATGAAGTGTGATCTGCTATAAAGCATTAATCACCCATATTCTGGGAAATGCTTGGTTACATTCCCATCCAGATCTCTCCACAATTAACATATGATGACAACTCTTTTTATTTTCTTCTTGTACTGTTTTATCACTTGTCTTACAAAGGTCAAGTATTACTTTCCTCCTTTAAACACAAGCCAAATTCAGTTCAAATGTACTCAGAAGGACATTATAAAACTGATGCTTTAGGATTCTATGTTTCTTATGCTCAGGGACTTCAATGTGAAATCTACACAGAGTAAATATCAAAGGATGTTGTGTCTTTCTTCTACCTGCTCTTTGAAAGTTATCCTGAGATCCACTAATTAAGCTGTCCTGAGACCATTATCTACGTTGTTATCATCAGTAGTGATGTTCAATCTGTCAGAGCTTGTTTTTGTTTTAGACAAAGAGATGGAAGAAAGCTCAGATACAACATGTTCATCTGTCCTCTTAAAATTTTATGAAGGGAAATACCAAAAACCACAATTGCTATGGTCATATACAGAATCACAGAATATTCTGAGCTGGAGAAGACCCACAAGGATCATTGAGTCCAACTCTGAAGTGAATGGCCCATGCAGAGATCAAATCCACAACCTTGGCATTATTAGCTCTGTGCTAATAACGCACTGCTAATAACGCACAGCTGAGGCAGTCTGCAGAACTGCTAAAGTGCAAATTTTGCAGCTTTTTCTGAAGTATGTAGTTCTTGATATTGCTGAAAAGAGAATAGATGGAGTTCTATTTTGTCAGCCTTTCCATTGTTTCTGAGCTAACCACAAAGCGTTCAGCTTGCAAAAAGAACCTGAAAAGGATCTATACTTTCAAAAGATAAGTTGATATACCCATTCAAATAAACATATACAGCAGCCAAGATCAAAGAAGAATGGTTGAAAACAATTCCGGTGGAATTGTTGGGAATTTCATTTTGTTTAAGTAGTTATTTCCATCCCTTTTATTCTCTCATGTGCACTGTCCCCTCAGTGTGATTGTAGCACAGCATTAGGCAGTGAGCTGAACCAGGAACTGATGCAAGCTTTAAAAAATAAAAACAACTTACTGAAAGGACAGTAAATATTGAGAAAAAAAATGAA
Organism: Serinus canaria; assembly: GCF_022539315.1. Classification (NCBI taxonomy): domain Eukaryota; kingdom Metazoa; phylum Chordata; class Aves; order Passeriformes; family Fringillidae; genus Serinus; species Serinus canaria. The sequence goes on from NC_066316.1 coordinate 32,210,969, forward strand.
AGGCAGAACATTTTTCTTAAGCATTCTGAAACATTCTTAAGCATTAAACATTTTTTTTAAGCATTTTGCTTAAGCAAGCAAAACTGCCAGAAGAGGTGATCATTAAAATAGAATATGACTGATTGACAATTTATTAGGGGTTTCCAAGGTTGTGAGTTTTTACATAAATACCTATTTCTCTTTTTAAGCTCTCACTGTAACTGAGCAAAACACTTTTGAGCTCCTCATTTGCCTATTTATTAATTTCATTTTAATTTCTTTTAGATTAATAAATTCTTTAATGCTGTGTAGTATTCTTAGTGGAAGAAGTTTAAGAGTGACAGACAGGTTTTGAATATTGAGTTAATGAATGAAACGATTGAGCTATTTAAATGGATCTTGTTAAAATGCTATGGAAAACAAGATGTAAAAAAAAAAAAAAGGAAAAATGGAGAGACCTTTAATGTCAACATGATCTTTTAAGGTTGAAATCTATTAATTGCTTTGATTGAGTATTAAGACTGTAGTGTCCTTGCTCTAACAAATATCTGCTGTCTGATGTCTGATTACTGCTTCACTAAGGAGAGAGTGCGTTACTGAAAATTCAATTAAAACAAAACAAAAGCCAGATTTTCGTCCTTTAAATTGCATTACATAAAAAGAAAGTGTGGAGGGAGAAGTACTGGAAATAATATAAGAGAATGAAGGAAATCCACTCAACATAAAAGAGACCAGAACAGAAGTGGTAGAAGTGAGTGTGGGAGAATGAGGGTATAAAGAGCACTAAAATATCTGTAAAGGAATCTTTTCAAATTAAAGGGTGTATAGTAGTTGCATATACAAATGACAATATTTAAATATTGTGTTGATACAGAGATCAGAAGATATGAATGTAGATACAAATGTAGATACAAATGCATCAGAACTCTTTCTGTTTCTCCCAAATGGATTCAACAGTCTGTCTTGACATTTCACAGTAGAGATGGCCAACCTAATGATGCTGCAGGGAGTTAGAAAATTAATTTTTTTAAAGACTCCCCATTTTCTGTGAGGCTGATGCTTATGTTCATTTATGACACTGAAGAATTAGGTGTGGGTGTCCAGAAGGTATCACCAAATAAAAACCAATTTTTCTTCCAAGGTGTGTTGTGGAAAGATCAATACAAGTCTTTCTTGAAAGAACTTTGTTAATGATAGGTCTTCCAAAATCTCTGTAATTTCTATTTCTGGCATAATATTTTGCTTTTCTGTTCTGTATTGTGAAAATGCTGAACAGGTTGAGAAAGACACCCTGATTTATCATGTATAAGCCTTTCATGAGATCTTTATTTATCCTGCTATTTTCTAAAACATACAGTCTAAAAAATCTGTTTAAGAATCACCTCTGGTGAGGAGGGAAAAGGAGGAGAAGCTTCTGAATATGTGAGATCATAAAATGGTCTTATTTTGGGCTAAAATGGCTAGCAGTTCTTTTGTTTTATCATGAAAGAGCACAGCAGTCATGAGATCTTCCACAGGCTTTTTCTCAAGTCTATCTAAAGTCAGCAGTTAAATGTCTTTCTTGGAAAGAATGAAAAACTCATACTGAGTCTACATCTAAAACCAGATTTAAACTAAAAATCACACTGCAGAGAAGAAATAGTATCACTCTTCATCAGTAGCATTATCTTTCCTGTCCCCGATTGGAAAAAATATTTTAGAGAAGCTTGTTCATGAATTCTCTGTGATCGTCAACTTTGACCCTAAATTGCTACATGAGGAGTGTGTTTCAGCATTATCTGTGCAAGTGCCTCTTAAGTGTTGAATATTCTTAGTGCTTAATTTAGTAATGTTCCCACTGGACATTTTTTACTTTGTGCCAATAAACCTGACTTATTTAGAGCTGTTGGCTCTGGTCCACTATTTCTTTGTTAAATGTTCAGCACTTGTAAGTGTTGTGACCCTTTTGGCAACGCAAGTAATCCTAATTCCAGCAATTTACACTTGTCACTTTGCTTTAAACTCCATTACTTCAGACTGAAATTCTCCACAAAATGGTTTGGAGACCACTTAACAAATAAATTGGAGATAGAGGGATTTTGTCCATTATGTCACAATTAATTATTTATCACAATTTTGGTTTTGTCTTACAGAACTGTGACCTGGCCCAGCAGAGCATTGTTCATATTGTTCAGAGTCCACAGAACAAGGAGAAGATAGAAGACAGCTGTGTTGGAGGTGTTCTAAAAGCCTTGAAAAGAGAACCTGAGAGTTTAACTCGCATAGATCTCAGTACCAGCATCCTCCCATCAGTCTCTGCAGGGCTGGCAGTTATTCTGGATCCTGGAAAAAACAGTGTTTCACTTCCAGCTGAAAAATCAGGTAATTCTGTGACTTAGTACATTTCAATATACATTTCTAAATGTGTCTTTTTCTTTCTTAGGGTGAACAGTTCTAGTTCCATACCACGAGGAAAAAGCCCCCAAAATATATAGTTTATTTTATTTATTAATAAAAAAATACAACAATATTAAGATCATAAGCATCTGATGTGTCTTCTAGAAAAATTATTTTGCTGTGTGGATAGAATTAGTGATTTCTTGTGTTGCTCCTGTATCTAACTCGTATTATGCTCATATTTTTATAAGTTATTATAGGATGGCAAAACCCCCAGAGGTCTATGAGGAGGCAAAATATAGTCTCTGTAAACTTCAATTATAGAAGTTTCCTTGACTAGAATGTTGGGCAGTTTATGCCTTGCAAATGTGCTTAATTCCCAATCTGTTGGGATGCTTTCATGCCCATACATTTTTTAAAAAATACTTACAATCTATTTCAGATTTATTAAAGCTTTGCTGGCAAAACACAGGATGGTGATGATTCATACTATGGACATTTGTAGTTCTTCATCCACCCAATGGTTACTGGGAATATCGTCGATGTGAAAAATAATCTGAGGCACAGGTTACTGCAAAATGATCTTACAGACACTCTTGCCCCAGTGAAGATGCATCATTCTGGGCAATACCAGATACTGTTGTGATTTATCATAATAGTCCCTCAGAGATGTGTTTTTATAAAGAACAGGACACAAATACCCTTTTTGCACAGTACAGAAGGTAATAGCAAACATATATATCCTGAATACAGAAGATAAATTGTGAATATGACAGAGATACCTCTGTGACTAACCTGGCCACAGAAATCATCTACTAAAACTGTTAAAATAACTTCTAAAGAATTTATTAAGTAGCTCATGCAGAAAATATACCATCCATGGGAGGGTCACAGAAGTATTCCACAACTGACTTGGTCAGCCTGTCACTGCCAACTAATGATGAATGAGTGTGGTTTAGGAGCAAATTAGTGCCCAGCTTAATGATCCACATCTCCCAATCTGAGTGAGTAATGAGATAAGAGGGGTGCATGCTGATTTAAATCTGGTAAACTAGGGACAGGGCTTCAGCCTGGGCTTACTGTCAGATGAAAGGCAAAAGTGTGAGCTTTTAAACATTACCACATATTTTTTCATTACTGTACATATGTAGAGGGATTCAATAACTGTGCTTGACTTTGCAGAATAGTTTATACACATGCAAGGACTTTCAAAATGTGTAATGTGACATGTCTTTCCACAGACTACAAACTCTGGGAAGCTAAGCATTAACTGATAGGTGTCTTCTATTGCAGCAAATATTTTCATGGCTGAATGCATGAGGACAAAATGTATTGATAGAATATGTGGACTAGTTTTATCTGAGATTAAATTATAAAGGCTTTTTATCATAAAAGAAAAAAGAAAAGACGACCCACTCTAATGATAGTCCTTTGTGGAAGGATATTAATAATAATGTCTTTTTAAAGACCTGTTAACGTCTTTCCTTGTTTTGATTCTCACTATTAAAATTTGTCCTTTTTTCTGTTCAGCTCCATCCCTTTGTTCACTATGGGGAACTATATGAAGTATAATCTTGATTGTTCCATGTGTACATGACAAATTTAAACATAAAATTTAGAGGCAAACATTTCATTATTTGATTAAATTAATATTGTTTAGTCTTATGTGCTACACAGCTATTCTATAATTGCAGCAGTAAACACTGAGACTGTAAGTTTTTCTGAAGCCTGTTATTTTTATTTGTTATGCTGACCCCATGTTCCTGCCCTGATTTTATTTGCCCTCCTTTGAATTCTGAGAAAAAAAGTTTGTGGTACTTTTCACATCACAAGAGCTTCTCCCAGAAGCTTTTACAGCATTTGACTGCTAAAATAGTATTTTTGAAGTATTAACATGAATGCTTAGAGACCAAAATTTTACCAGACAAACCAGGAGAGAGGTAATTCTTGTTATGCTGTACTGCTGTTATAAGCAATACACTTAGGCTGTATGAACTGCTGCACTTGATGAGACAAAAACCCCTTATGGCCTGGCAGTGTGTCCCCACCAAAGGTATCATTTGCTCCTTGCAGAAGCATGTAACAGGACATCTTCCTCCCAGCTCACCTCCACTCTTGTGTGAGTAATGAAACCAACTCCTGACTGGTCTGGAGATGCATCTTACTTGCACTGTGTTCTTTAGAGTACAGCGTGTTTCTCTATGAAAAATTCAGAAGTTTGAAAGTCACTAACAAGTTGAAAAAAAAAGTGAAAATGGATCCAAATAATCTCTTCAAAGAGAATTCTCACATCAAAGAATTCCAGGTTTCCTGTCTTTGCAGACAAAAGTAATAGAAATGCCTTTTATTCTCAGTTTTTTAGTTGTTGTTATTGGGGGGTTTTGTTTGTTTGTTTTTGTTATTGTTGTTTCTTTGCCCTGATAACTGCATGATTTCTAGTGGACATATAAAAAAATCTCAGCACGGGACTTTCATTCTACTTCACCCCCTTCTAATTTACATCTGTCCAATATCTGGGACAAAGAGCTTTAATAAACACAATGTAAGTAAATGAAACTGTGTTCCATAATGATTGCATATCAATAGGGACATGTGTAAGAAAAAGAGATAATGGTTGGACTTGATGACCTTAGAGGTCTTTTCTAACCCCAGCAATTCCGATTCTCTGATTTCTACCTGAAAAACAGTGAATCTGTAAAACATAAGGGCTTGTATGACTCATCTGCTGAATATGAGAATGCATCATGATTTCAGATTCAAGAAAGCCACTGGAATATTTGGAAGTAGAAAACAGAGTGGATTACAGAAAATGTTTTTTCTCTGCTTTTGACGCTTGCAGAACTAAAACCAGTATAACTCACTGTTATGATGACTAAACTGTTAGAAGGTTCAGGAGAAGAGTCATGAGAATCCTACAAAAGTGCACATCATGATTGGTTTATATTTGTTTTGGCATCTGTGGAATGGAAGTTTAGTAATCTGGGAATATTAGATCTTACCAGCTGTTTTATGGTTTTAACTCTCATTGTCTAGAAAGTGCAAGCCAGCAAATACAGATGCCACACATGGATTTTAACTTACCAGGAAATCAACCACCAATGCAAGCTATCCTATCTTACACGAATTCTCCACATTTGTTCATTAAAAAAAAAGTAGAACATTTTTTTCTGAGACTTTAAGATAGCACTTCAACCTAGAAGTAGTATGGTTGGTTCTAGGCAAGAGGTCAGACTGCAGAATCCCATTCCTCTCCCCTTTTTAAATGATGTCAAGCAAATTTGTAATATAAAAAAAAATTGAGTTAGTTCAACAGAATGTTTCTTGTAAACTGACATGAATGTTGTTACTTATGTAATTTCCAGTTTAATCCATTATGGTTTATTATTTTGTCTGAATTAAGTGGATGTGGTCACCATTACTTAGGGTTTTTTTACTTTCAACTTTAAATAAATGTTCATTTAATCAGTTCCAAATAAAAATCCTGGTGTTCTTTAGGTAAACTTTTTACAAATGCTTTCATGCAAGGCACCTTTGATTCCTTATCTTTTCATGTTCTTCTGTTCACAGAAGAGTTAATAAAATACTAGTATATACTGACTTAGGTGTGCCAAGCTGTGAATTCTAGCAGAAAGAGGGATTGATTGTTTTCTGTCTAGCTGGGAAATGCTTTACCAAAACTTTATATATGTTTAAATTTCTTGGCTTTCCCAATAATGCAAGTATCAGTTAAGGGAGACAAAACTGTCATTACCAAAACCTCAGTGTTGTTCGTGATGCATGAAGTGATGAACAGGTGCCCATTCCACGAAAGAGTCTGATTCCATAAAAGAGACAGTAAAAACCACTTAGTAGGGAAAGCCACAGTTTCAGGTGTGGCTAGTCAGATCTGTTCATGCTTCTGAGGCAAGCCCTGCTGAATGAAAAAACCAATATCTATTTAACCATTTGAATTGCTGACGTTTAAAAATAGTTTTTGAATAGTATTCTGATGACTGTGTGTTAAAAATTCCTGTGCCCTGTGGTTGATCTTATGCTTTATTATAATTATTTCACTCAAAAAGCCTAAAAGGATAAGATTTTTTGTGTCAAATCTGTTTGAAGTAAATGAGTAGTCTAAACTCCTGAAGCACTGTAAAATTACTTCACAGTTTTATAGACCTTTTAATCTCAAATTAGATGCAGGTTGGGCAGGGTTATGGTGTACAGCTCTCTCCCCATTTGCCTGTGGTGCTAGGCTGAGTACCACTGCCCAGCACCGAGGTGAGAAAAACTGCAGCTATTTCTTATCCCTTTTCAAGGATTTCAGCAAAATGTGAGCACTCATCCTTTCACAATGGCTTCCAGCGTGGAAAGAACATTTTTATTGTCACTCAGAAACGTGAATATCTGACCTAATATTGCTTTTTTGTGTTACAAATACAAATATCTAAAAATTTACTATTCCCTTAAAAGGGATAAAAAAGGATTCCTAAAATTCCTCGTGTCATTTAACTGCATTTTTTTTTCAAAGGCAACTAATCCATATAAAGATTTTTTTTTTCCCTTTGGCATGTGTACAAATAATTTTTGGCTTAATTATGACATTAATTAATTATTTAAACATATCTTAGGTCCATGGTACTGTAAATCAGTAGTTTGAACAAGTAAAATCAGTGTTCTATGCAATGTACATTTAGTAATTAGGCATTTTTTCCTAGAGTTATCAACATTTTGTTTTAAAAACAAATTTCCAGAGTGCTTATATTGACCTTTTTTAAATTTCTTCAAATATTATTACAGCATTTTCTGGGTGGTTACTTGATTCTTATTATAGTCCCTTTTTACAGACATCCATTTGAATAAGATTCATATTGTTGGACAAGAAAAAGTAGTAAATTACTTAATATGCAACCAATGTATCCTTTCAGTAGACATATTCAAGTAACTAGTTAGGTTACTATTTATTTTTGGATTTGGTGCCCTGACAGTTTACTTTTGTATTAGGATTAAACTACTTTTAATTTAAATGAAAATGCATCAAGCATCTCATTGTGATTTAGCCTATATTTGATTCAGATTTTTATAATACATTTTTTTACAAACTTCTAAATATTAAATACAATACTAATTTCAGGATCAATCTACACCCAGAAAAGGGAAGGTATTAATTTACCTTTTTAAGAAATGCAAAAAAAAATACCAACTCAGAAATAATACACTAATCCTGATTTTAACAAATAGTTTCTGGGAAGCAAGGCTGCATTTGTCTTCATTACATATTGTAAATTTATGTATGTACAATTCTGTATGTACAATTCTGTTTTAATGTTTAAAACAAATTTTTACAAAATTCCTGCATTGAATTCCTGCACAGCTCTCTGTGTGCTAGTGGTTAAGTCTGGCACATTGTTAATTGCTATCACTGTGCATTCAGTACATACACTAAACTGGTAGAATTTCACTGTGAAGCCTTTTATCTTAAATTTGCTCTCAATGTGCATGCCATAACCTGATGCCATGTTCATTGCAGTGATGTGTTGTTGTCACAAAAGTTGAGTTCATTGGGCCTGAGAGCTCTTTTAAAAGGGAAACTGGAACTAAAGCACTTGTCTTCCTTCCTCTCTGTTTTTCCTTTCTTATTTGATAGTTTTATATTACTTCTCCCAGTCCTGAATCTCCTTTGTGCTCTTCACTGCTTCCATTGTTTTTGCTTTGCCAACTACCTTTCATAGGTGTTCCATACCTAGGAGATGTCCTACCCATTTGCAGTCCCTTATGCATGTTTTGTTTTGTTTTGCTCTGTTTTGTTTTGTTTTACAAACTTTTGTGATGTGGATGCCTCTTAAGACAAAAATGAGTGTAACTACACACCTTTTTGTTGATTTGGTAGTCACATTGCTCACATGCTTGATGCAAAATGTTTACACATTGTGCCTGGCTAGATTGTCACAGTGTTAGAACATGTTTTTCGGCAGTAACCATCTTTTAGATAGGTGCATCTCAGGTCTAAAAATCCATGTGTATTAATAGAAGAGTATGGCAATATCCTTTTCATAGTGTAAAGAGACATTGGATTCCATTTTAACTCAATTGCACTAAATATTTCCTACATATCGAATGAGAATTTTTCAAAAATTTTAAGTTCTCCAAGCTGTTTGGTAAATGTTGTATGACAGAAGTTGTTGAACTGTGATCCATGTTTGAAGCTGTGAGGTCCAGAAGGATTTTTATTGATTATACAATGAAATGATGGTTAGAGTGCTCTAGTTCCACTTGGTTTTGACTGCTAAAGTATATTGCAGTCCTAGAGTCATGGCATTGTTTAGGTTGGAAGAGACCTTAAGGTCATTGAGTCCAAAGGGTAACACATCACTCTGCCAAGTCCACCACTGAACTAGGTTCCTAAGTGCCACGTCTGAACTTTAAATACCACCAGGAATGGTGACTCAACTCCTTCCCTGGGCAGCTTGTTAGTGTCAGTATATATTAAATTATCCCTCCTGATGCTGTACTTTCTTGGATTATGCTCCATGAGTGTGTTCAGAGGAACGTACTCATTTTCCCCTGGGAAAATGTTTCCTGTTAAAAATAGGTTAATGCTTCTGAAACAGTACTCTTTTTTTGATGCACAGCAAAAAAAACCCCACAGAATTACTATTATGTGAGATCAAATATATTGCCTATCTAAAGCTAGTTCTCTTCTTTTAATACTGTCCTATTTTGCATACAGTAATTCAAACAAAAATATGTTCTTATTACATAAAGTTTTATTTGGAGAAGGAGTATTCCCCTTTTCAAATATTCATCTATGTACCCCTGTCTGATTATCCTTCATATTTGTTATCTGGGCAAGTTGACAAGATTGGTAATGGTATTTTCTGTTCTGATTTCATTGGAAAAAACAGTCTCCAGTGTCAATTCAAGGCTTGATTGGAGAAAAGAGGGAGAGTTTTCAGCCCAAAAATTAACTCCTTCTGATTCTTTCAACTTTTCTTTTAAGAGAGTTAAGCTTAAGAAAACTATTCTACTTCCAGTAGGGTTAAGAAAATTTGTCATTACAAAGTCCTTGGAAGTTTGCTCTTATGTATATTTTATCTTCTTTTAGGGTTATTAACCCTTGACAATTCACTGCAGCAATACTTCCAGATTCTATATATAAAAATTGATATCCCCTCTTCACCTTCTAGCAACAGCAGAAAGTGATTTTATAAGACATTAGCATAATGGAACCTTTTCAATAAAATGATAAATTGAGGCCATTTCAGAAAACAGAACGCACACTTGATAATTTATTGCAGCCAGTGCCATGCTGGAGACCTCATTCATATGATATGCTTTTAACTCTGATGAGAATGGTGCCGTTTTCCCATCACACCTTGCATGTCTGGGAAATTAATTTGAGAGGAAAAATGTAAAAAATGCTCTTTTCTAATAGAGGCTAAAGCTCTTCCGGGAATGCTTATCTTTACATGACATAATTGTCTCTCATGAACGTGTCTAATTACTTTATTGTTTTTAAAGGCCCTTCCATGTTAATTGAACAGTGGCATTTGCTGACTCCCCTGTGTCAAGGGATGAGGTGGAACAGAGTTGTCCTCTTAGAATGTAATAATGTTCTTATTTTGACTGGTTGTGAGGGACAACATGGATGGACTTTTTTTTTGCAAGTGCAATCGCTTGCACCTTTACACCCCCCACAGGAGGATGTGACATTTGTAGATGGAAAATGTTCTGTACTGATAAAACCATGCATTGTATGTTTTCCAGAATAATTTTTGGCATTAATTTATTACTGATGCTACTAGGAAAAATAGGAAAGTAACACTTAGGAAACATCCCTTTATGTATAAAACCACTGATAATAGAGTTTTAGGATGATTCTTTTTTGACAGGCAGAGTCCAATTATGAGGCACAAGTGAAAATCATAAAATCATAGAATGGTTTGAGTTAGGAGGGATCTTAAAGGTCATCTATCTCCAACCCCTCTGCCATGGGCATCTTTCACTACACCAAGTTGCTCAAAGCCCCATCCAACCTACCAGGGTTGGGGCATCCACAACTTTTCTGGGCAGCTTGTTCCTGTGGCTCACCATGCACTACGTGGTTTCTGTATGAGCTCTTAGCACTCGAAATGACAGGAATCAGTCTGTGCTCAGTCATGTGCTCAACATTCATTAATGTCATTGGAGCTTTGTGCACACAGCAAGGACATTGGGTGAACAGACCTCTTAAAAAGGCTTGATCTACAGAGAGTGATTGCATGGAAGAGATTAAGAAATTCTGTTGATAGTAGAAGGTAAAAATAGCTTTGCAAAACACACCCTGCTCTCTCATTATAAATACAAATAGTTTCAGTGGGACTATATTTGAACTTCTGTGAAAGAAAAGGATCATTCTATTTGGCAGAGGAAGACAGATTCTCTGGTTTGGGTTTGGAGGTTTTTTGGGTTTTTTTTTTGTGGGGGGGTGTCCTTGAAAGCCACCATGTTTGCTAAGCACCATCAATCGCTTTCCAAGCTTTCCTGATGCCCTGCTGGTGCAACAGTCAGTTCTGTGGGTCTTGACATTCACTTGTCAAAAGACAGGAATAGAGAAAAAGAAATATATGGGTATGGAGACGGGGTCTTTGGGTGCAGAGTGAGGGAACAGAAGGACATCATGCTCCAAGTTGAGCCTGTTCATCATATACTGTTCTTATTGACGTTCAGCTTCCTGCAACACTGCACAACTTAGCAGGGATTTTATTATAAGCCCCTGGTTTTATTATAAGCTCCTGGTTTTCAGTGCTGGCTGACATTATCTTATTGCCTTTTTGCTATGAAGGTGGTTTAAAAATTGTGAAAAAGATCAAAAGTTCACTTGAGCAATTAAAGTAGCAGGAAACACAGCTCCTCCTTTTTTCACCACAGTTTGCTCTTTAGCTTTGTCATAGAATAAATATTCAGCGTATATTACTGGAAGGAAACTCTAACTGGCAACAGCTGGTTTCTGATTTAAAGGTAGATCACTTGGCAACTGAATTTTTTCTCCTTCAACTTTTCCCAAATAATTAGCCTTCACTAATTATTTTTGAGGTTGCTGAATCAAATATCAGTAATGTTTTAAATTAAGTCTGTGCTAGAGATATGGCCAGGTGAAGATCATGTTTAACATTATCAGAGACTTTTCCCAAGCAAATTTTAGTTCTCTTCAAAAGAATCTTGTGTTTATTAACAAAAATTAAACAAATAGCAAAATCTCCCCTATCTTCAGCTGTGAAAGGTTAAGATCTAAATTCCTGATTTGATGCAGATTAGTGATTATGGATATTGCTCTTTGATCCCTCTTGATACCCAAAATGTGGTGAATAGCTTTACATCCTGGTTTCTAAACCCCACAGCATTGTCACAGTGATTTTTAACTTGTTAAAACCCTAATGAGGGAACATTGCAAGAGCTGTAGCTGAGCTAGTATTTGACTCATCTTGATCCATGTCTTCTTTATAACTCTAACCATTGTGAAGTATTTAGCATAGAAATACAAAAAATCTGTTTCAAACAGAAATGTTGCCAGTCCTCAACATTTTCCTCCTAATCTGTAATAGAAATTTTTCAGGTACACTAAATCTAGCAGTGTAAATGTGAACAAACACATTTTGTATCTGCCAGCCAGGCACAAAGATCTGTGTTTGACCAGTAAATATAGATAAATAAAACATCTTCATGAAACATTGCCATATCTAAAAACATCTAACATTCTCTTTTCTGCACAGTCTCTTTCATATTTCATTTTGCTATCCCTATTCCCCTGTAGCCCCCTCTGGAGTCTCTTTCTCTGGCTAAATGGCTTATAAATATACTATAAATAGGGCAGAACTGCAATGTTGATTACCTCTGGCACAGATATGTAGTAGAATAGGAATCTGCATTAGGTACTGGAGATGTAGATATAATACCTTTATTGTTTTCTAGATTATCATAAAGCTTCAAGAGAATCAGCTAGAGATCAAATGCTTACTGATGAAGGAGGTAGGGAGGAATTGGGATGAAATCTTTTCTCTTTAGAATCTGCAGGAATGTCTTCTACTTTATAGTGTGAGTTGGGAATTCAACACTAGAAAGGAGAAGCCCTCCAACACATAACTTTGTCAAACTGTGAAAACCATTGTATGGAAAGAACAAACCAGCTTTCTTGGGTTTATGTGAGACGGCAGGAGGGGACAGGCTTTTGTAGAGATTAAGAGGTATGAAGTACATCTCAAGTTGAATGTACAAAATAGTCTTTAAGCATTTCTGTTTAACTTCAACAAAACCATTCTACAAAATCAATTTGTTTAATTGATTGGCGTGGCACCCCAGGGAATAACTGAGAGTTCAGCTGGCAGACTCTGGTTTGGTGTCACACTAATTGGGAGTAGGATAACAAGCAGCTGCTGAAGGTCTGTGCTGTTCATAGATAGGGTGGGGAGGAGTGGAGGCTCTGCAGGTCATGAGGGAGGAAAGCTAACATGGGGCAGAGGGTGGTTTCACAAACTGACAGGCTGAAGAATGATAGCAGGACTTGGTTTAAATTAATCCAGCAGAAAATCTGTATGCAATTTAGTCTCTAAAATGTAATGAAAATTTCATACTGGTGTCACATTTGAAGACACTGTACATATAGTATAAAACATATCATATTTATATATGTATATATATTATATATGTATGTGTGTATATATGCATGTATGTATATTATATATACACATAATAATATGTATAAACATATAGTATATAACACATATATAATAACTGATGAAACAAAGAACATGTTGGTTAATAAGTTAGTATAACACATATTATATATATGTGTGTGTATATGTATGTATATATTATACATACATATAATAATATGTATATATTATATGCATGTTGGTAAGTATGTTAGTATAAAACATAATATATGTGTGTATATATATTATATATGTATATACATGTATATATATGTATACATGTATATATTTGTATATATGTATGCATGCATATATTTTATACACATATAATATATAAAGTATATACAATAACTGATGAAACAAAGAACATTTTGGTAAATTAATCATATTTATATTTATAAATCTCTTACGGAGAAGGTTCACAGGGCCTAAAAATTACTGCATTCTCACTTTTTCATAGGTTTGCATTAAAGGAAAAAGGGGTAATTAAGAGTTAAAGTGACACATATCTACTTAGAAACTTCAACATTAGCTTAATTCATTCTGATAGAGAAGCCATTTGATTCCTTCTGGATAATAAAGTGTGTTTTGTATGAAGATGATCAAGCCAACAGGTTTATCTGGCTGCAACCACCTCGAAGGGTCTCTCCAAAGTGAAGTGGGAAAGGGTCATGAGCTGAAGCTCAAAGCTTTCCTGTGTGGAATTATGCATCTTGGCATAGCAAGGGAGGTCACTAGACCATAGGTACCATCACCTCTCTGTGAGAAATTTTTAGATGTGTTGAGGCATCTGTAAGACTTGCAAGGATAAGATTAGTTGGTATCACTGTTTCAAAGTCTGAGACTATTATTTCCATGCTTCTTATCAAATAACAGAGGTTGATGCTCAGCAGACTGTACATGTAAACATGTCAGTGAGGATTACTATGATTCCATTTTCTGCACATTTAACTTTAATGTGATGAATCTTGCTGCCTTTCAGCTAAGCTGTGGATGGGGAATTCTGTTAGTTAATGCAGAGCTAGAGATGCTTTGAGGTTTAAGCTCTGAGCTTTGAGTGCATGCTGTCTTTCTCTTTGTCTGTCTTTCTCTTTGTCTGTCTATCCTTCTTTTCCTGAAATACTTAGTACCATTTTTTTCTTCCTCTACAGAAGGAAGTTAACTCTTAGCATGTGTCACAACTGAGTTGCTTTAAAAAGCTGGTGTTTACTGCTCATTGCTTAAATACCTAGGCTGGTTTTAATAGGCTGGAAAAACTGTATCCCTTCTTCCCAAACCCTTTTGGTCAATGGTTTAAAGAGATAAAGAAACCTCTTGACTTAGGTTTGTATTTTCAAAACTGTCTTCTAAATGCAAAAAGGTGTTACTTCATATCCGACATTCCAGTTTAGAGTATATGCAAACAGAGTATGTGAAATTCTGAGCTGACCTTTCTCTTAAAGTCATTCCTATTCTTTACAGTATAGTTCTGGAACTGCATTAGATAAAAGTGATGCAATGACCATCCAATTATGTTGAGATAAGAGAGCATGGTAAAGTTCCATTTTCACTCAATTTTTTCCATTTTTCTGGACAAGTCTTTAAGAGGATCGTTGCCAATATATTTCTTTTCACTTGTAAAACCAGCTAAGGAGCTTCCTCAAAATAATACTTTTATTGAAATAAGAAGTTACTTATGTCATTAAATAGCACATTTCAGAAACTAAATAGTTCAATTTTAAAAGGGCTGGTGGTATTTCTGTCTTCATTGAAAAACATTGTATCAACTAAGTTATAGATACATCTTTCCTGAGCCATTTTCCATCTCTCTTTCACTCCTAAGAGAAGTAAATTGTCATTAAAATTCTAGTTCTGTGGGATCTTCAGAGTGTGGAGCCTGACATGCAGGGCATTGAAGATGAAAAAAAGTATTACAGGTAATTTGAAAAGACAGTTTCTGTGGTACACTGCTATTGTGCAGTGTTTTGTGACACACTGAAATGTCAGAATAAAACCACTAGCAAGTTATTTAGTATATCAATGGACAGTCCTGTGAAAGTTGTATCTGTGGAATTTATGAATGCAAAGCAAAGATAGAATTGCACATGCTACTGAAAATGGAACACATAATGGGTTTTTACAGATTTTGTACAGCATTGTTTTCTGGGGTGGGTTTCTTTTGTTTGGTTGGATTTCCTTTTTGATTCCTCTCTTAATAATTCCTAGCATTCAATTTACTTTTTTGATTGCTTCTGATCATTGAGCTGACATTTTTGTACAACTAGCTATTATAGCCCCAAATTCCTGTTCTTGTGATAATAACGAGTCAAAATGATCACTCTTTTGGTAAAATTATTTTTCCTATGTATATCACCTCACATTTATCTACAAGGAATTCAATTTTTCATTTTACTGTCTCTCAGCATTCTGCAGTCTTCAATGTGTTATTTCTGGTTGGCCTTAATTTTTACTATCCTGAAAAAATCGTATCACTAGCAAACTTTGTCACTTCTCTGTTTATTTCTGTTTTTCTGATGGTGAATACTCAAGTCCTGGAACAATTTTTTTTTGGGACTGTACTGTGAAAACGGATCATTTATCCTGAACTTTATTTCCTGTGTTTTAACTATGTATTTGAACACAAGAGAATTTTGCATTTCCTTCAGTAACAACATAACTTATATTTAAAAACTGCTTATAAAGTTTTTTTTTTGTCATAGAATCCTTGGGTTAGAAAGGTCTGTAGAAATTCTCTAGTTCCAATCTCCTTCCATGAGCAGTGGTACTTCCCCCAGACCAGTTTGGTCAAAGCCCCAGCCAAGAAGACCTTGACCACTTCCAAGGATAAAGTTTTAGTACCTTGAATAAATCAATTATCTTCCATATAAGCCTTGATACCTCATTATGTGTTCCTTGGGTGTTGTGAAAAACAAACTTTTTCGGAATGTCATGGATTGGGGTGACAGACTGTAACAAAGCTAACTGCAAGTTGGAATTAATTGAGTTGTAATTGTAGTTGAGTGGAGCTGGGGTTTTTGGGACACAGGAAGTAATTAGGGAGCTAATACAGAGAAGAGGTCAGTAGGAATAGCCATTATATTGACTCCTTCCCCCTCCCTCTCTGCACGGCTGTTTATCCAGTCGTGTCAAAGGCCAGCTGTGAAATGCGCAGCTGTGTAAATTGGGTCAGACTTGTATTAAAAGAGCTGTGTGAGAAAGAGCTGCTGGAAGCCTTGTCAGAGGTTTCACCTCACATGTCCTCAGTGAGCCACTGGCCCAGGAGTTACATTTAAGCTCAGGTCCTTTCTTTTGTTGCATCACTGGGCTATGTTTTTAAGTGTGCTGTGTCTGGATGTATATCTTGTGTATTCTTGTTTTTCTGGCCTGACGTGGGACCAGCCTTGTCCTTATGGACTTTCTTGATGACCACAGGTTTAATTTTTAAACATTTCTTAGATTATTTGCTGAATCTGTAATCAACTGGGTCTGCTGCTCATACTGGAGCCTGCACTGTGTGACCTGTGGTACCCAGGAAGATTTCTGGAGCGTCTTCACTTCCCTTCATGTGCTTAGCCTTAAACTCAGAGGTCGCTGCCTTCAGCTGCCAATAAACCAGGCCTAGCCAGCTGTCATCACCACAGGTCACACTCGGTCCCCTTGATGTAAAAAGCAGCTCAAGTGGAGCTTTGTGGAGAATGTTATGATTGCTACATAGTGGTTTCCTCATGCACAAGAAATACCTTTTATGGGAGACCTTTTGACACTCTTAAGCTTTTAAGTCTTGAACACTTTGTCGTTGTAGCACTGTTTTTCTCCCATGTATTATTTGCCAAGCTTTCAGCAGTTTCATGAAATTTCTGGTGTGTTGGGTTTTTTTTTTTGGGTTGTTTTTGGTTTTTTGGTTTTTTTTTAATTCCATGTTTTGCTGTCTGGCAGAATCATCACAATTGGTTTTCAGTTTTTTTTTATTTTTTCCTCTTTTTGAATCCTTCACTCCTTATTGTTAATATGAGCAATAATGTTGAATTTTGCTCCTTTGTCTGAAAATCAGAGAACAAGCTGAAGGTGAGGAAGATATATTGTGAGAGGTAGGAGAAGGGTGACCTTATATAGAGGTCAAGAAAGGGAATGAGACAGAGAAAAGGTAATTATAGAAGTTAGATGGGTAAAAAGATAATGAGGGATTTCGGTGAAATATAAAAGAAAGTGGAGGTAAATGATACTGGGGCTCAGAAAAGTGGAGCAGATGATTCTTTCATGATAATGATTGGAAAAGAAAGCCTAATAAACTAATGTCCTGAATTCCAGTAATTTAAGATAGATCAAATGCTGTGCTTTTTGCATTTTTTAAATTCGTAGCTGTCTCCTGGTTGCTTTTTCTCACACAAAATTTTTTACTGAAAAGCCATCAAAAAGATAAGTGTGCCCCATTGTCTTTGTCAAGAAACTTCTGATACTCCACCTCCTAGGCATTATATACTCTTCAGCCAAATTTCAACTCTTCTTAAATTTTTAGTCCTGGTAACAGTGACAAGTCCATTTCTTTTTTTCTGAATAGCTGTGTATTCCATATACTTTAATTACCTGTGATCCATAGACATTCTGCAAGTCCTGTTTGAGAATCAAGGAGTTGTGATTGATTAATTGGGTTTTTTCCTGATTTATTCTATTTCATATAGTTATCCATACTGCAGAATTCTTTAGCTCTTAGTCATGAGTTCTTTTGCATGGTATCACCATGAACCCATGAATTGAACCCATCAAATTCCCTACTTTTAGAGGTTTGCTAAGTAGATATTTCTACCACACCCTGTGGTTCTAAATGCCCACAAAAGAGAGAAACAGACCCCTTTAGGCACAATTTATCTGACATGTTTGTATGTTTTTATATCTACTTTAGGATGAATTGAATCAAACCATAAAAGTCAATTTTTCTCACAAGAATATATCACAACCACTTTAGATAAATTTAGCTGTTAAATAAATACCATTTTCATGTTCTAAATTAGATAGGCATTATAAAGAATAGGTATAATCTAGAACAGTTGGAAAAGTTTATAAATGTCTACGTCCACATACACGGGTTTGGGGAGGAAATCTATGTGCTCTGTGAAGTCTTTGCAGACAAATAAAAGTGGTTAAAGGACAAAATTTTAAAGACAGAACATACCAGTTGTATTTTTGCAAAATGAATGAGATCTTGTAATTGATTTGTCTTTCTCTGGGTCCAGAAATGGAACATACATTTTTGTTTTTGTTTTTATTTTTGGTGAGTTGTTGAACTTAGCTTTATGTGGAAATTTTCACTAGTTTGAGTCTTCTGGGTTTGTATTTCAGACATTTTTCCTCCAACTATGTTGAATCAAAGTCCTTAAGGAGAACACAGTTGGAGGAATAGTTCTTTTCTTTCTCTTCTAACTGCATTTTTCATAATGCAGGTGCAAATTGCTAAAATAGTCTGAGGTCTCTGACAGTCAGTCTGCATTTTTAAAATTACAGCTAGTCTAAATGTAAATATAATGGAGTCTGAAACAATGCTAACATATGTAGTTTTCAATCTGTTGAAAGATTTCCTATAGCTGTGTCCTGTTTTAAACAGGGAATTATAGGAAAGACTCAGTTATCAGTATAATCTATATGAAAATGCAGTTCAAATGAAAACAGTAGGCTTGCTACTTATATCCCTGTTTAGATTTTATTCACCTAAACAATCATAGAGATGATAATGGGTGTTTTGACTGATTAGAGATTTCAGGATCAAGTCTACAGTGATTATGACTAATGTTTTCTCATTAACTAGTCATGCATATCAAAATAATTGGTCTGTGCTATCACTAACCTGTACAAAGCTCCCACTGCATGGTCATCATTAACAACACAGAAATGAGGGAGCAATTCAGGTCCTATGGAGCTTAAAAACCTAAATGGGGAGACAGTAGAAAAACACTGGGATACACATCAGAGAAAGCTACTTCTTCTTTTTATATAAAATACTTAAGGGGAAAGCAGTTTTAGGACCTTTTTTTTTTTTTTTTTTTGGTGATGTGATATTTGTGAAGAAATTAGCTTTGAAGAGGTAGAAAAGAGAATTTGTCTCATTGGGGTGAAAGGACAGGTCCTGACACAGATCATAAATGAGAGGCCTCTTGTATTCATATCATCCTAACTTTTTTTTCTTCTTTTTGGCCCATAAAGGCAACTTAATTAAGTAAACTCCACAGAGAAAACCATGAAGCATTTTCCTAAACTAGCATGTAATAAGTGGCTTTATATGATATTTGGAAGCGAAAACTGCAAAATAGAGATTTCAATTTCCTCAATTCTCATTAAAGTTGTACACCCAAAGGTGTGTGCCTGATACAATTACTTAAGTGGCTGGTTCTGCAGCAATTTTATGGCACTGTGCCATAATTACATTCTTTATTAATATTGATGGGTCAGAGCTGGTGCATAAGACAGATTTCCTTGTTCCTGTGTCTTTCAGTTTCTCTTTGAAAAGGGGTCCAAGGGGATGCAGTCTTAGCCAAGGGCCATGGTAATGTAGTCAGTAAAGAGCTTAATGCTGGCCATCAGTGTTGTACTGCAAGCAGACTTGCAGCATTTGCATTTTTAATTAAGTCTTTGTTTTGCCTGCTGATGCTGCTCAGGACCTGCCCCTAATGAGGTAACTGCACTTTGTGAGAATATGATCAGCACATCTGCATAAAATGGTGAATGTGTTGCTGAAAATCTCCACTTCACACATTCCTTCTAAAATCAGTGCATTCCTCTTGTCACATTGGGCCTTTCCAGCTTCCTTGCTATAGCAGATATTTCTAAAGTTATTCTGTCTCTCTGAATAGATCTGTGCTGCTTAACTGCTCCAACCCATTATATTATAAATTTGTTTCTTGTGTTTCAAATTTGTGCGCAGGGAATGTGTTTGGGGGGACTTTTTATATTCATGAAAACTGAAAACAAAATTGAAAGTGCTAAGAAAAATGAATATTGAGCTAATGTAGTCTATTTTTGCACAGAGCAAATATCAAGCTAATGCATAAGATTTATATTCTATAGTAAATCAGCAATATGTCTCATTTTAGGCCTCTCCTATGACTACTATTTTTTACTGCAGTATTCAGTCATGCTGATTTATGCCATACTATCCTCTGAATATTTTGCAGACTATTATCAATAAAATAATTTTATCTTTTGGTCCAGATGGAATGAGCTTAGAACACAAAGCAGACAGAGAGCATTCTTCCTGCCTCAAGTGTTTTAATCCTTGAAATAAATTTTAATCCTTGGCAAAAAAATGTGAGACAAGGACACAAGACAGCAGGGGTGGAGAACTGGATCAGGAAAGGCATCAGCCAATTAACAAATTATTTTATGCTGCAAGGGCTCATGTACTCAATAAGCTGGTTCTGTTTAACTGGAAGGATTTCATTAGAGTCACACCAGGAGTCAGTTTGGAATGTAGAACTGAACTAGGACAGTGAGCACTGGCACCACAGAATTATTCAAGATGAGTGTGAATAGAAGCAGCAGTTTCAGTAGTCCCATTAGACAGCCCACATAGGAAAATGGAACAATGGGAGAGGACTAGTGATAACAGAATAGATAACAGGCTCTGGTCTCACTTCCTGCTGTTGAGACCAAGTCAGGAATAAGTGGCTGAAATCATCTTGTTTATTGTGGACCTCTACTAGCAATAGCATTCCTGCTTTCTTAAGTCATGGAGCATCCCTTATGAATTGTGCTAAAGGCACTGGCCTTTACTCTTATTGATTGGTCTGCTGATCCTGCATAGAGGAACTGCCAAAAGTAAAATTAAGTCACTTGCAAGTGACCCCCTTGTCATATGCAATACCATTTTTAGATTTTTGATGTGGATTTTAGCTCAAATCAAGTCAAATCCAGACGTGCTCTCAGTTCCAATAATCAGAGCCTCCAGCAAAGTACGAATGAATGGATATCCAAATGTCCAAAACTTTGTCATATTGTTTCACAACATTGAATCATATATTACATAGCTCAGCATAAGTCTTTCTTCTTTTAATTTAACTATTTTAATCCCAGAACGGTGTTTTAGACTGATTTGAGAAGTGTACTCTCTTTTGAGTTATTCATATGAGAAGTGTGTAGGTGTGTGAATATATGGGTGTGTGTCATTTTCCACAAAAACTGAATTCCTTTTAAATTCTGT
Source organism: Serinus canaria (assembly GCF_022539315.1). NCBI lineage: Eukaryota > Metazoa > Chordata > Aves > Passeriformes > Fringillidae > Serinus > Serinus canaria. The sequence continues at coordinate 32,232,161 of NC_066316.1, forward strand.
AATACTTTATGTTCTGCCATGGTGGTTAATACTTTCCAAGGAAGCATAGGGAAAACACTTGATAGATTAGTTGATTAAAATTAATTTTGGATACTTCACTGATATACTCTAATGTAGCTAATATTTCTGAAAAATTGAAGAAGTGTTAATTTTTTTTTTCAACAGTGCACATCTTCTTTGTAGACATCTGCACACATTTTCTTAGAAAAAAAGATTTTTTGAATGAGAGAGTTCTCTGAAGTTGAGTTTTGGAAACTGAAATTATATTTGAGTTACATATATATTATATTCGAGAACATTTAAATTGAGACAGTCAGGAATAGGTATAAAATGTAATTGACATTTTGCATTGGCAGAACACAGGGTCTGACCCTTTACTGTGTGAAGGACATGTAAAAATAAAGGAAGTCAGCCAAGTTTAAAAATATTATTCCAGGTCATCTTTACTGTGGTGACATGCTGGGGTTCACATGTACATTAAACATGTATTTCTGATGAATGTAGGGAGAAATAAGAGAATAGGGAGACAGTGAAAAAACTTTTCATCTCTGAGTGATTGTGATTGCTATTGATTCTGAAGTTCACCACTGTTAATGGGTCAAATCTCCTCTTGATATTGAGAAATTTTTTATTCTGGTCTCATTTAAACTTCTGATAATAACCTTGAGTCTCTGAACTTGGAGATGTCCAGTCTATATTAAACCGTGCCAGAGATAGTCCAACGTTTTGTAAGGAATAGCCATAGCTATTTTAAAAAGGGCTTCACTCAAAGTGATCAGCATTGCCTGTGAAATCAAATTCATTAGCATTGCTCTGGGCTTTCACAATTCTCTGCATATCACATTCTGTTCCATAGTTTCACAGAACAGAATGCATTTCATTTCATTTTCCTTGAAAATTTACTTGGCCTAATATCTTGGCAGCAGTTTGCAAACTTTGCTAAGTTATAAGGCTGCCAACAAGAATAAAGAACTGGCTTCCAGTCTTCCATGAATAGAAGTAAATTTGCTAAATTGTTTTCTTGTTGTGATATCAGTCAAACTCATCTTTTAAACTTCATCTAAAGATATTTTCATGCAATTTGACCTCATAAAAATTGCAGCTAGACAATTTTAGAGTAGAAGGGAGATGCAAATTATGGAGGGTGTGGGTAATTAATCTCATACATCACTTGCCAAAGGTTTCAGTTGGTGCTGATCAGTGGTAAGCTCTGGATGCATTTTCAAGGAGTTTCAGTGTAGTTCACCTATACTTATTGATCAAGAGGCAGGAATTACTGGAAGGTGTTAGGAACTAGACCAGGCAAGAAAAGACGATTGCCAAGCTGTCTTCAGAAATTAAAATTATTTTATCACTTACAGAGTAAAACAGAAAGCTTTCATGACAGTTTGCTGCTGATTTTCAGTCTACATCAAAAATGTTTTTTTTCCTGTTTGTTTGTTTTTCCTCTTGACAGGTGCAGCAAGTTACAACAGTTTTTATGTTTATTGCAAAAATTTCTGCCAAGCTGTGAAGCCTGGAAAACTGAGGGTCCGCTGCAGTGTATGTAAACAAGGAACCCTGACGTTGGCAAGGGTAAGATTTTTTGGATTTGTTTCAAGGTTTTGGGGTATATGGAAATGACATACTTAGCCTTTTCTATTTGCAGACATATGGCTGTGTATATATGTAGTCTGACTTTTTTTTTCTTGCTGTTTATAGCTGAGAAGAGTGGTTCAAAGGATGATGAAAATTTCACTCACTTGTTTCTATTATTTGGAGCATATGTAAGGAACATGGTGCAGACTAGAGCTCCAGTCTTTGAAAGACATACTTAGCTCTTTATTTGAAGGACTAATGATTAACCTGATTGTATGCACAATCTATGCAACTACATATGTGTTAAAAGGATGGGATGACCGATGTTTATTCAAAGCTTGGAGCTGTTGTTAAGGCCTCAGAAACACCTGAATTCAGATCTAGGTAGTGACCATTATGGGCTAAGGCCAGAAGACAGATGTGTAGTTGAGAATATTAATCCTTCCAGCCCTGTTGCAGTGTGTAAAGTAAAGGAAAAGTTATTGTTCTTAGACAGAAAACTAGTGAGAGATCTCTCAAGCTTGGTTTGCCCCCTAAAATGAGAGAATGTCGGGGAGTGAGTTGAATGTGCAGTTGTGTAAAGTTTTGAAGGGTTTTTACTTCTATCTGAGTGCTGCTAAATTTCAGTGGTTGTGTTAGTGTTGAGAGTTCTTTCTCTCTCCTAAATCAGTGTTGGTCTAGCAGGTTTGTTGTGGGAGAGGCTTAGGTCTTGAAGAAGACTGAGCCATACCATACCATAGCTTGGTTATAAGGAACTTTCATATTCAGCCCATGTTCAAGTCTTTAAATTTGTCTTTTGCTGTGGTTTAAAGTTTCAGTTTTGAATTCTCAGCGTAGCATGGTACTTCAATGTCTTTACATGTAAGAGCACTGTAAAAAAATAGCAATTAAAACCCCAGGTTTTATATTCTCCTTGAAAAGAATAAACCATACCATACTTATATACATCTAATTCAAAAAGCCACAACTACAATGCCCTTCAAGCTTTGTGTGCTATTCCTGAGTTAACCAACTACCTCAGATTTATTTCAGAGGCTTTAAAGTGCTGCATTTTGTGGTGTTCCAGATGAACACATCGAAAGGGATTCTTTTTCTCTCAAAATTTGTATTCAAATATTGGTGATTAGCATAAGCTTGAATCAGATATAAATCAAGACAGAAGAGAAGACACCATTAATGCACATTTGCAATGGATGAAAACACAGACAATGTTTTATACTTCATGTATAGAAGTCAGCAGCACTGACTTCTATACATGAAGTCAGTGCTGCTGAAAGGCATTGCTTGTATCACTAGATGAGTCTGAATCTTATAGATTCCATTGACATCTCACAATCTGAGTCCTTGGCTAGACTCAGAGGCTTCCTTCAGTATGTCCACTTTTGGAAATGATGAATTTCAAATCTGTGCTGTTGGATTTGGGATCATTGCATTCCTTGTATTAAATAAACCTAAATACATTTCCAAACTTCTCAGCTTTTATAGAATCTACACTGTTCTTGGTTTTGGGGACATAAAAAAACCCCAGAAAGCATCAACCCTGTATTGTCTCCCAGGAATTACTCATACCACCATCATGGAAATGCTATTTAAGAAGTTTCAGTAGTGTACACCTATAAATAACTTCTGTTTACCTGGAATGTACGTGGGCCTACATTCTTTTGGCAAATACAGGTTCAATGACACAATAAATATATGCAGGCTGATAAATTCAGCCTGAATTGAATGAGCAGATTACAGCTGCTTCTTCTTTCTATTAGCATATTTTACCGTACATATGAAAAGAAAGTGGCTGGAAACTTGTAGTGGAAGCTGTTCCAATTTTCAAGGTTGATTCAAAAAACCCCAGCTTTTAGAAGATTTGATAAGATACTTCAGCATAAAAGTACAGAAGAGGAAAGGGAGATATGTTCTGGAAAGTTTAAAATGATAATTTTATTCTGTTTTAGTTTCCAAGTAATGTTTGGCTGTGAAAATAATTTGCACTTGAGATTCTTGTTACTTTCTCTCCAAAACAGAGGAAATCTTTTATCATTCTTTTCCTCTTGAACTGAAGCAGAGCACAGCAGCAGCACAGTAGTTAGGAGCAGGGAGCATGCTGTTGCTGCAGTTTGGGCTGGCAGTCCTGTGGGCTTCCAGAGTGCAGTGTTGGCAATATGGGCACTTCTAATGTGGTGAATGTGCTGTGCAAATCAGTTTGTTTTATAAACACACAGCATCTTTCTCACTCCTGTAGTTGTAAAAGAGTGGGTGCAGATTTTGCATGTGCCTGCCCCACCTTCTTTTCTGTTCCACTTTCCAAGGAGACAGAACACAATTCCAGTTGGAGTGGCTTCTAATATGTACTAAGATTTATTTCTTACTGCATAGAGACCACTCTATGTTAAGGGAAGGCAAAAGTGTGTCTCTCACAGCAAGTGAGCTGTATTAGCCCTGCTTTCTTCGGTGCATTGCAGTCTACAGTGGGCAAAGTCTGCTGAAAAGGTTAAAAAAAGTTCAAGTTAGTATATTACCCCAAACCCTCTGTCTTTCCCCTCCAATCCCATAGGGCAGTACCAGTGGTTACCTATAGATATTCTCTCTACTGGTGCTACAGTTACTTTAATTTTTAGAGAAATTAGCCAAAATATAGTTGATATAAACAAACTACTAAAAAGACTTTTCTGTACCTGTATACTGCAGATCTGTCAGCAAAGCCACTTCTTTTTTTAGGTCTCTTTTTTCCCCCAGTCTTGGAAAACTGTGCCTGACCTTTACATGGCAACATAGGAAGTTTCTTTTGTGCTCAGAAGCACAGAAGCTCTTTTGTGCCATAAGCACCAAAGCCCTCTGTAAGCCACCATTTGTTACACTAAATCTTTTATTGAGATGAAAGTGAATACCTGTGTAAAACCTGCACAAAGCTTTGTGCAGCCTTCACTTACTCTTCATGCTAATCCTTTGACTACCTAAGATACAAATGACCACCCTAATTAAATTGAGCTTTCTTTTTTCATGGTGTGTGGGCTGACATTTAAAATATTACTTATTCCATTAAGTAGTCTTATTCTTAAACCATATTTAGCAGTCATGGCTATTTGCATGGCATTATTTTAATCTATGATGCTCAGATTAGATTTATGATACAATATTTCTATGAAATTAAACAGATTACTGGTTTTTTATTTTTACCACAGACACCATCTAAATATTACATTTGTCATTTTACAGTTGGCACTTACCTGGCATTTTATAAAAATTTCATGACCTAATGCTTTGTGGGAGATGTAGGCAGGTTAATTTAATGATAAGAAAGCGTCACTGTAAAAATATCACCTCTCCCTAGTTTTTCTAATTAATCAAGCACAAAGGTATCTGTAAAGATTGGTGTGTGGGAGTCTTGTGCAGGCCACCTACAGGTCCACCAGGAAGTTTTTCCATATAGCTTGAAAACTTTAGTAGCCATGATTCAGAAAATTAGTACATTCGTCTTTCCAGAAAACAAAAACAAGCAAAAGTCACCAACAAAACCAAAACAAAAAACCCCACAGTAACAAAACCAAAAAACCCAACAACAAACCAAACAACAAAGGAACAGAAAATTCAAAATAAACAAACAAACAAACAAAAACCCACAGAAAAGGTCTGATTGGAGCAGTCACATTTGCAGTCCTCCTTTCAGAGCTGTATCAGTGTTAACATTCACAGTGTTAGTTCTCTAGTGAAAAGAAAAATGTGTATCTGTGAATGGAGGGCTAGATTCTGAGAACTGATATGCATCAGGCTCAGAAAACCTGATTCAAACCCACACTTTTCTAATGTATCTGACTCTGTGTGTACTCCTGGTAAAAAAAGACAGGAACATTTGATTTGGTATCTGCCATAATTCAGAATTCAGCCAGAGTAAGAGATTGAAGTGTGACAAATAGACTTTGGGGCTCCCTATTCAGGCACAGGTGCTATGGTGAGCCCATTTCTAGTGTGGGAACTCATCACTACTTGGTCATTCTTCTTTTCTTCCTCTTGTGTCCTTGCTAGTTAATACTGAGTTTTCATGTATCATCCAGCACAAGCACCAAAGGAGTTTGTCATGGCCCCTCTCTACTTTGCAAGGGTTCACATCATTATGTCAGATTTTTCAGACATGAGGAGTTATATTCAGATCTAACTCCCTACAGCTGAGATGAGGTTTAGTTTCTGCCACTTAGAGCACATCTGGTGTGCACTGTCCCATTGCTGTCCCTGCCCTCTGTGCTACAGAGGAGCCTCCTGACATCACAAGTTTTGTTGAACTGTCTCTGCCCCAGAAATGCTCTTCTATTGTTTATCAAATTAAGGATGGTGATTACATCTATTTCTTTTCATCTTAAACCTAACAAAGAAATGAGCATTTACAGAGTTTTGTTTCTCTGGAACCATGAAAGGCTTGTGATTTTGGGTGGTTTGTCAGCATAGGCTGTGTGGTACATCACAGTTTGGAACAAGAGTCCTCTGAGTGCCTTTCAATGACTGATAAATACCAGGTCATAAATGATGTTAGTGGTCTTCCTAAGAGGTGATAGTACAGTGTTTGGAATTTGATACTTTTATATTTCCTAGGAAGAGAAAGATCTGTAACACAGTAATTTGCTTTGAGTTCTTATTTCCTATCTCCATTTAAGCTATTTTAATAAGATATTTTCTTTTTGATTAATGTAAACTGATTTTACAATAATATAAAAGAAAAAGGCAGTTTACCTCTTATCTCTCTCTCTTTTTTAAAATATATCATTGTAAAACTTCATTTCATAGTGCATAACCTTTCACCACTGCTCATTTGAAGTCACATCTTTTCCCTAAAAGTAATTACTTGTGTTTTCCTTCAGTAACAAAGAGTACTGCTCACTGCACCTGAGCAAGGCTAACTGAAAGAAAAAGAGATAAGTAGCACCTCTGAAATTATGTAGTCCTTACTGCTGCTGAGTCAGCTTCTCCCCTCTGATGGTTTCACTACTGGGGTAATATGGCAAACAGATTATAAAAAAAATCAATTTGTCCTTTAAAGCTAAACTGCAAAATAAACAGCCACAGAAGTGTATGTGAAAAGTGTGATCTCATTTACAGGCTGGGAAGATATTAAAAATGTGATTGAATTCTTGAGAATGGGTAACTTAGGTGTTTGTCTCTCCAAAATTACATGTGTTCTGGGAGGATACAAATGTTTCTGATATATATGCTAACTTACACATGACAAACACTATGTGTTAAAAGGCTTCTATTGAATACTGTGCATAAAAAAGTTACCACTGTAATGTGTGATTCCTTGGTCAAACTAACAAACCTGAAACAACCATTTATTGTTGGGTTCTAAGTACAAAAATAGCTTAATTTCCCTGCATTTGGCTGACAGAAGCAGCATTTACAGGAAATTACACATATTCAGTATATGTGCTTCTTTCTGCATAAATAATGGAAAATGCCTCAATTCTGACATCTAAATTGCCACCACTGGGCACTGATGTTAATGCTGCCTTGAGAAGACTAGGCCAGAGAAAATAAGCTCTTGGAACAGTTTTTCCCAGGGTTTCCACAAAATCAGGAAATCCTTCTTCATTAGTTATGTTAAGTCAGCACTCTAGATTGTAAGCCTAATGTTTTTTCCTAATGAACCAGTGTTTTTTGAGAGAGAGAGAACATCTTAAATACCAATGAGTTATTCTGTTGTTTAGGCCAAGCCCAGCTGTGCCAGGATTCCAGAGAGAAATTAGGCATCTTTTGATCTTCTCCCTCCCTGCTGCACAGGGAAATGCACTCTTTCCTGCACTCATTCCTCTTATGAAGTGATCTGATGGTAACAGGGATGCTGACTGAGAGCTGCTGGGAGTGCCATTCACACAAGGAGTTGGTGTCATGCACTCTTCCTTATTGTTCTCACATTGCTTGCAGTGACTTGGTGCACAGCAGCAGCATTGAATAAATCTAGAGCTGAGCTGACTCCAAATTTGGAATTACTGATGGAACTTCCCTAAGGATGATGGCAGGGCATCTGCAGGTCTGATTCTGCCATTGCTCATAAAGTGCCTTCATTAATAACATGGGTATTAGGAAAAGAAAGCAAAAAAAACCCTACAAATGGGATAATGCTTGCATTCTGTCTTTAAAAGTCTCTTCTTTGATGATATGTTAGATTTTCCCAAATCCAAATACACCCTCAGGAGGCTGCTCCAACAGATGTTCTTGGGCCCTGTTTAAGATACAATGGCACTAACAGAAATAAGAAAGTCCAACTCTGAGTGGCTGAAAATTCTTATTTTACAACAATTTTTATTCTTTCCTCTCCACTTCTCACTTTGGCTCTAAATCTCACTTCATTCTGAACCTCTTAAAGACAGCCTCACTCTTGCAGCTGTCTCACATAGTCACAATGCCATTAGGGATGGCTTCCAAAATGCTCAGCTCCAGCTGAAGAGAACAGTTGGGAGGATTCAGAAGACTTGACATGGTTTTATTCAGGCTTTTAGCTACCTCTTTCATTTATTTTTAAATATCCCTTAAGAAAAATTTCATTACATTGGACATAAATTGCAATATACAGTAAATGAGAACACATACTTGATTTATGAAAAAAAAAATCTCATCCATTTCAAAAGGCAGGAATGGCAATTCATTCATGCAAAATAAACTTGGCTAAGGAAACAGTTTTGCCTCTATATTGAAAAAAAGATGCAAGTTCTTTTCTTTTAATAGGATAAGAAAGTATATTTTAACTCAATTCTGTTAGAAGCTCTGAGATATCTATGCATGATTTATAATATTTATTGCAGTATATGTTTTCAGTGAGGTTACACGTTATAAAGTGTCTTAACAGCTAGAAAAAAATACCATTGGAAAGAAGGAAAATGATTTCAGTATTATGTACTGCTTCAAGTCATGCTGTGAAATAAAACTGCCTTTTAATGTGAAGCCTAGAGTGAGTTTCTCCAGCCTGGGTGACAACAGTCATAAATGAAAAGGAAAACAGTTACCAAATTTACTTTCAGATAAGAATTTTACATGAGTTTCTGAATCCAATGTCTAATAAACCCTTTTGCCAGAGAGGATAGATTTATGCCTAGTAATACAGATGGTGTTGAGTGTATCTTGTCCTTGCAGTTGCTGTGATATCAGGAAGCCCAGACTCACAGAGTGGTTGAGGTTGGAAGGGAGCTCTGAAAGTCATCTGGTCCAACCCTCCCTGCTCGAGCAGGGCCACTTGGAGCCATTTGCCCAAGACCATTTCCTTTTGAATATCTCCAAAGACAGAGACTCCACAGGCTCTCTGTTCAACCTGTGCCAGCCCTCAGTGACCCTCAGAGTACCACAGCTGCTCCTTGTGCTCAGGCAGCACCTCCTGTGTTTCAGTTTGTGCCCATTGCCTCCGGTCCTGTTGCCAGACACCTCTGAGGAGAGACTGCCTCTGTCTTCTTTGTATTCTCCCTCCAGATATTTGTACAAGGAGGGGAGATCATCACTAATATCTCTTTGAGTATATCATGGGAGGCCTGGGACTAGTAAGAAATACCGTGCTCAGAGTAACACTTGTTTTGTCAAAAATATTAGTTGCTTTTGAATTTTTTTCATGTAATATTGCACATTCTCTGAATGTATAAATGTAGATCAGATGTGGACTTTAAACTCTTTCACTCTTACAGGTCTTGTGCTATTTGTATTAATGTTGTTATATCATTTTGTTTAGATATATTCCTTTTGGGAAAAAAAAAAAAGGACTACCAACAAATGTGATAAGTAAGAATTATTCAGCTTCAGTTTGGGGGGAAGTTTGTGGCCCCCTCTTCTTGGGGGCAGAAATGTAAGGAGAGAGGCATTGCTGTTTCCCTCTGCTTGCATATTGCACCCACCAACATGTATTGTTCCCCAGGGAAGTGAAAAGTTTCATATTAATTTTTGGCAGCACTGCTGTCATTGTCTTAACTACATGCAAAGATGGCCTTCTCTCCATACAGCAACTCCTCCTCTCACAAAGAAGGGCCCTCTTTCTAAAGTTTCTCAGCCTTTCATGTTGAAAGGAGATACAATGAATATTCATCAGCATTCTGGATATTAGAGCCAGAGTTGCATATGTTGGTAAATCCTTCTTGATCCCTCCTGGATCCCCTTTTCTACTCAATAAGACCCAATTGTGCTGTGGATGTGCTGCTGGAATGTATTACAATACAAGGAAATCATGGGAAAATCATGGGATGTGATAGTGGGCTTTTTTTTTTTGCTTTTTTTTTGCTTTTTTTTTTTTTGATATGGCAGCTGCCACTGAGATTCAGATGTCCCTGTGCATAACTCTCCTAATTTGCTTTCTTTATTAAAGAACAGCCAGACTTCTGCCTAGCCAATATTATTCCTTGGGTAGCTGTGGGTGCAAAGAGATCATGCTCACACTACATTGCTTCAACATTTTTGATAATGATGAATAATAAACAAATCTAAAGGGTCAGTAATTTTCATCATAATTTTTTAAATGCTGGAACATCTAGGGCACCAGCTGGCTCAGGAGGAAAAAAATAAGTATATTTACTTAAGGTATTGTAGTAGTAGAAGTAGCAAATGTCAAACTGTTTTCTTGCAAGTGTAACTTCGTCTCCATTAAGAAGCTGGTGCATTTTCTTAATAACAATAATGATCATTATTATAATAGCAATTATGATGATGGTTATAATTAAAGTTATTGATAATTTTTAGTGGTAGATTTAAAACATAGTAAAGGGACTGTTTACCTCAAAAAGAACTATAAACAGGTATTTTTTCTAAGTTAATGTGGAAGAAATCATTCCAAATCTTTACATTTGGAATGTCTCAGCTTGTGCTGTTTTTCCTAGTTTTGGACTGAATTTTTCAATAAGAAGGGCTTGGGGTGCTTAAACATTATATAAGTAAAACTCAGAAGTCTCTAACTAAAAAAAAAATCAGCTGATTTTAAGTTACATTGATTAGACTTGTTTGGATAGGTTTGTGACTTAAAGGTATTAAGGTCAAATTCATGAAACCTTTCCTCAGAGCTTCATTACTATAAAACATCTATTAATGTGATGGAGCCACAACCAGGGTAGTTATATTGATTTGACTTTCTTGGCAGAGGTATGTGGTCTTCTAATGAGGGTTTCCCCTTCTTGGGGGTGATAACCAGTTAACAATCCACCAATAAATTCTTAGTTTTTATTTAAGTTTCTCTGCTGCAAGCAACTGGATGGAGCAAACATCCTTGGTCCCCTGTAGTAATTGCATTGCTTAAAACTTGCTACATCATGGAGAAGAAAGAGTTTAGTGGTATGTCTTGAATGTAGAAGGGGTTATGTTTGTTTTGGGGTAGTTTTCAAATACCATAAATGATTTGGTGTGAAGAACTTGATTATCCTAGGAGTCCAGTTCCTTTTTTCTTAAATAAATATACATATAACATTGAACCCTGAACATTTTCTAGGCTTTGTTTGCACACTGTCATAAAAGATGAGTGAAGAGGGAATCAGTGGTATATTTACTTAGGTTTGACCTGCATGTGCACATCAGCTTTTTATGATCTGATGGTGGTAGAAGCACTTCACATTTGTTTCAGATATTTATGTACATCCCCAAGTTCTAGATTTTATTGGTTTAAAAAAAAATTGAAATCAGGTTTTAATAAATTAAATCATTATGTTCTACACATCCTTATTTCCATAAGTGCAGTCAAAAAAGTCAGTTCAGTTGGCAGAAGTTACCTTTTTCAGAGTAGGGCAATGCATTTTAGCTGATGTCTCTGGTTTCTGTAAAGAGCACCAAGAGATGTTTTTGCTGGCTTTCTTCTGCTTAGCTCTGCACATATCTTGCCAGCTATAAACACTGCTGCCTCACCCTGACTCAGGAGTGCTGCAGAGGAATGTCTGTAACTTTGAAAAAATGACCAGAGATGGTATTATTTGTCTGTTAACAAGATAGATGGTAGGGCCTATTCTCAAAACATTAAACCCACATTTCCCTGAAGTGTGTTTGTTCTCACTCACGTTGCAGATTGCCTGTCTTCTCACACCCTCCTTCCTGTGTGTCTAAGAGGATGCACTGTTTTGCAGTGTCCTCATCTGAGCAACATGTGCTTTCTGGATGATCACACTGTCTGTTCATATTTTGACTTGCTTGATTTGAAAAATTTCATTGCAGATAGAGAGAATTAATTCCCTTGAAGTTAGATTTTCCATTTCAGTCAGGTCTAATTGCTTTTATTGTTTTGAACTAACAAACTTGGGCAAATAGGCAGGAATGTGCTTAACCCAAGGTTTTCATGGTGTTTTAGGTGGTGCTTAAAAGTGGGAGAATAATTTTCTTTTAATATGCAATCTCTTCTGAATCTGTAGTTATATGTGCTTTTGTTCAGGTCCAAAACTTCTGAGCTTCTTCTAGATGTGGTTAGAAATAATTTTAGACAATTTTTTCAAAAAAGAGTCACTGAAATGAAAGGCTTTCTGGTTACTTGCATGAGTCTTGAGCTTCATGGACCTTTCTGTTGAGGTCAGATCACCAGTTTGAGTCTCTGCCTGAAGGAACTGTGACAGTACTTTTGGTGAGAAGCAAAATGGATTTAAAATAGTCCAGTCAGGTGCCATGAGAATAACCAGCTTCTATATACATATCCTGTCTTATAGGATATGAATTAATTCAGTCATTTGTAAGGTGATAAATTGAGGGTTGTTTTTATTCTAGAGTAATAGAATACGACACTGTGGTTTTCTGCAGTATCCTAAAAATACTTTAAACTTTCTAAAAAGGCAAAACAAAAGCCAAAACACCAATTTCTGGAACCAAGGGTGCTTTCACTATGCAACAGCTTTATTTATGTTTTCTTTCACTTTTTGTTTGCTTGCATTTTAGGTAGTGTGTTTATGTGGTTTTATTCATGGTGGGTTTTTTTGGTATAAGACTGTGTAACAATATACTATCAGTTCTTGATGGTGATGTACAGATCTATTTATTGAGGATGGATTTTAAAAATAAACTAATTTTTCCTCACTCTCTGGCTTGGAACAGTGTCCAAGACTTTTCTTTTTTTCATTTTTCTCTTTATTTCCCTACAGATCTTGATGTCATGACAATAACATGTATTTATAATTAATATGTATTTATAATTATTCAGTGGATGTCATCATATGTTAGACCTGATTTCCTCCTATTTGACCAATCCAATGGAGAGGAATGCAGCATGGGGCAGTTTGGATTCCAGGCTGAACTGGGATCAGAAACAAGAGCCAGCAGGTTCCCTCTTTGGTTCTCTGTCCCCTTCTGTCCCAGTGCTGTTTTTTTTTTTTTTTTTGCTGGTTTAAGAAGATGTTCCCGAAATTCAGGCCCAGTGATGAGGGCTAAGATTGCTGACTTTGGTATTTTGACAAAACAATAATTTAAAGAGAAAAATAGAATTCCTAGGCTTTATTTACTTCAACTAGAATGAAGTTCCTAGATTAAGGTTCATGTAACTCTACAAATTTTGTAATTTTATTTAAAATGTTAGTACTCTGCTGAAAAAAGTTTTCTTCACTTTGACTCATGTTTCTCTTCTGCTTTTACTTTTTTCTAGCCTATTTCAATTTATAAATTCTGTTGAATATGAAAAGAATTGGTGCTTTGTAGCTTTCTTATTTGAGCTTTAACTTTGTGTGGTGAGCAAAGTCTTCCGGTGTTTAGGGAGGTGACATGGGTAGATACAATCCATTTTGCCCTTTATTCTCTGATAAAATAAATTAGGAGGCCTGAGTGGCTTTTGTCTATCTTAGGTGACAAGGGGAGAAAGAAGGTAGGAGAGTGAAAATAGTTTACTTTTTGCCAGTACAGATACTCATTTTGTGCTGGCTGCATATGTTTGGCATGCATGGACAGTAGCATGTCACAAGAAAATTAAACAAAATTTGGTATGGCTCCTGTTATATTCTGATAAAATCATGATTATTACTTCCTCATGCAAAATTTGTTGAATGCCAGCTCGTCCATAACTATAATAAAACCAACTAATGCATAAATGAATTCTGGCAACTTTCAATAAAATTTTAAAACTTGATATGACAGGCAGGAATGCTAAGAGGCAACCAAGTGTGTAAACACTAAATGAAGGATTATCCTTATTTGTGAAAAATCCATTCCAGCGAGAAATTGAATAGGGGGCTTCTCTCAAAAAAGGGCTACTGTGGCTAGTGAGCCAAATCAGTGCCTGATTTTACTCCCTTTTCAGTAATAGGGTTATGTGAGACCCATAAACAATACACAAGTGAGAATAAATGTAGCTGAATACTTTCCCTCCTCTTTAAAGATTCCTCTCTGAATAGTCTGATTAAAACTGAATATGACCAAGCATATTAGGAGTGATGCACTTTATTTATTAGAGCACATTCTGTGAGCAGCCTCACTTCTCCTCTGAAATTATTTGTCTTGCAGCGAGGATTTTCTGTGTATGGAGTCTGTATAAAATAACTAACTGCACAAAATGGTGGATCCTGTATTTTTTATTCTTTTAACTGTAGAAAGAAGATTTCAGCTGAAAACAGCTGGTCCAGAATCTGATCTATGCCAGTATTTTAAGTGACATTGAGGTGAATGATAAAGATCAAAAACCTTTGTGCCATTAATGCTCACTTTAAATGAGTCTCAACAATGTGTAGCAAGTAATTTCAAAAAGTAGACCTGTAAGGAGTTTGGCTGCAACAATCTTGGCACTAGTTTACAGTAAATAGATGCATTCCACTTAGAAAACAATTTGCATTAGACATACCTGTCTGTATGTGCTTTAATTATACATAAATGTTCTCCAATTATACATAAATCCAAAAGCTGCTGGTAAAACCCAAGGCAGTAGATTAACTTCTGGGAAAGGCTCTTTTTAATGAGCAAACTCTAAGCTTCTTGTATTGTTAGGAATTTAAGAATTTAAACTGTCTCAGTGTACAAATCCTGTGCCTTAGGCAAAAAAGGACAAGTTTTGTAGCAACTGGTACAGGATGCACCAAGAAAAAAAAATTAAAAAAAAAAAAAAAAGAGAAAAAGAAAAGAGAGGGATAGAGAAGAAGAAAAACATATGGATCTGCTCCTTTTCAAATGCAGATTGTTGAGGCTGGAAGTCTACCACTTAGTCACTGTGTTCTCCACTTGACCATATGGTTGCAAAATCGAGTGGGATGATATGAAAACCCTAGTTAGCCTCCTGAAAACAAAATATAGTAGAATAAAGTGGGAAAAGGAAAGGATTTATTTTATTAATTCTTGTTAATATGCAATATTTAATATGATTTATTGTCAATTGCTCTGATATGTTGTGGAATCTATATCTGTTTCTAAATATTTGACTCAGTTAATATCTTTATTCTTGAAATATATGAGGTGAAATCTCTAAGTATGCCTTTACATTTCAGATGAAATGACAAGGCTTTTTCTACTTGCTTCATACAGAGCTAAAACTCAGCAGAATGTAACAAATCTATTAACAAGGAATCTCATATTTATACAAAAATCGGGAGTTCACAGGTGAAATAAGTTATTTTGTGGTCCATCACAACCTTATATTGCCTCAACTATACAGCTAAAATTTTGATGAATTTACTGGCAGGAGGTTTCCATTTGAAATGTAGGACATGACTGTAGCAACTCCTTGGCTGCCCTCCTGCTCTCACTTGGCAAGCCAGACTCAAGAGAGGAGGGATAATGCAGACACAGATGAGGACTTTTTGAGGAAGGAAAGAGGAACGTAGTTTTGTGTGTGTGTAAAATACCTTTCAAATGGGAATCACAAGGGAAGAGGCTTCTCTGTCACCACCAGATGCAGCACATCTACATTAGAATATCATTTCATTTTGGGAATAAGTGGAGAGAGTCATTGATTTCTTTTGGAGAAATAGCAACTGATAGGTAAATAGAATTTTAAGCAGCCCTTCTTGGCTTCAACTGTGTTATTTTACAGTTTTAGTCTAGTTTCAGTATAGTGTAAAATCAAGCAAACAACAAGATGGATGCAGTGTAACTTTGCAGGAAGTGCCACTGGCTGAGGCTCTCCTCAGGCACCAATCTCTGTGTGTGGGTGCCTGACTGACACTGATATGCAGAGACTCACAACTTCTAACAGGGGTGTTGTGTAAGAAACAAGAATACAGGTCTCTCTTTATTTTCACATTATATTATGCCTACTCATGGTTTGAAAATCATAGTGCTTTTGTAGACAGGGTCTTTTTATGTATTCATCAATATAATGTATTTCTCCATGGTTAATTTATTTATCCTGTAGAAATATTAAAGTAATACATTTGTGTTTAGTAGCACAGTTATGTACAGACTTTGAAAGTTCATAAAAAGCAGGTGGTGTGTTCTCTCACTTACAACTGTTTTATATTGAAGCAAAACTTTTAGAGCTACAATATCTGGCTTGAGTGAAGTTATGCTTAACCCTCACCCCTAAGTCAAAGGAAAATTAATTCTCTGTGAAAAATTAATCTTCAAAAGTTTTACACTCCCTTTCATCACCTTTGGAAATTTTTATGGCTGAAGTAAACTTTTCCTGCCTTTGTGTTGTTGTAAAAACTTTCCATCACGATTTTCTATCTTTGTAATAGGGTTTAGAAAATAATCGTATTTGCTGCAGCAGTTACTCAGCACCATATTAAAGACACAAACTACAAACTACTACTTTACTACTTTTGGGACTGCTCTAAGATAAAATCTTATGTGGACTGGCTAAAGAGAAAATCCCATTTGTTTAATTGACCTGTTTGGTACACAAGTGATTTCAGTTCAGATGCCAGTAGGAAGGATGGAATTGAAAATTCCTCTTGTGAGAAAAGTAATTAACTTGTCATTAACTACACTAAGAGATTTACAAGGATGGTAATTTAGTTTCCCAGATTTAGATTCCTGCCACCACCTGTCTGCACTTGAATTTGGGGATTCATTTTAATTTTCTAGCCTGTTGTTTGCCAGTGAGATGGTCCTCATGAATTTTAGAACAGAGCAGAACTTCATCCCATGTTGGTGGTTACCAGTGGAGCCTCCTGACCCTGGTGACACACCAACCTTGGAGCTGAAGGGTCAGCTGTTCAACTCTTCCTTAAGATGCTGTAAATCCCAGTTTAAAGTACATCTGTCAATGGTATTGTAATTATTTTCATTCTTCTCCCCTGGCCCCAGGCCTAAGCATATCACTTTCAGAACATGTGGTTTCCTTCAACAGATAAAATACCATCATGCCAAAGTTACTCCTGTTCTTTCTGTATTACTATTTCTGCTCTTCAACACAACAGGAACTTTTGTTTCCCCTGTTCATGATTTAGAGACTTAAGGGAAAAAAATATATATTTATCCAAGAAGATTCTTCTCTCTTGGTGAGATAAAAGGGTAATTCATTATAGGCATTTTACATAGTCTTCTATTTGCACAGTATTTTTCTTTCTAAAGTAAAATGTTTTATACTCTGGGTGTGGATATAAGTGTACTCATGGGGAGGGAATGACATAAATTCAAATATTGAAATGCATTGTGGGATGAGGGAGAGAAATCTTAAGCACATTCCATACACTTCTTCATTGCAGACTGTAGTAGATTGACTGTAGACCCGCAAATAAACTGAAGTGGGCTTTAAACTTTCTAACTTGGACCCCACAGAAGATCAGGAGCTCAGTACTGGCCAGCTGACCCCACTTCTCTGGTATGTTTGTAGGCCCTGATGAACTCCAATTTTCCCTGTCTGGACTTCTACCAGTACCTAACATAGCCCTTTAGCTCTTACTGCTACAGTTCTATTGCAGAAATAAAGCCTATTTTTTATGAGAAATGGAGTAGGAATTTCAGCATCCCATTACACAGGCTGAGCAGACAGTTCTTTCCTGTTTAATGTCTCAATTAGAAATTGATCAATTAATTAAACTCACTTTATTGAATTCAGTTGCATTATCTCAGAGAGATGGAGACCAAGGAGACTTACAGACTTATAGGGGTTATGACTCAGTCCTTCAGCTTAGACTCTTCACCTGCCTCCTTCAGCAGAAAAACGTGCATTGAGTCCTTGGTTCCTCAGTATTAAAATCTGTTTTGCTCCCTATTCAGGCACCAAAAAATCTTACTGAATTTTCTTTATTTGATGTCTTTATATAATGACCAGGTGTAAATCAAAGAGACAAAAGAGAAGATGAGATTGCAGGAAGTAAAGGGATAGCTGTTGATAGACCTAAATAAAAGTGAAATGCTTTCACTTCTCCTTTCCTCCTCCCCATTCCCTTTTTTCCCCATTGGTGTCTTCTGAGGTCTCATTTGTCTGTTCACAATTTTTGCTTTCTCAGCTGTCTGATTT
Source organism: Serinus canaria (assembly GCF_022539315.1). Lineage (NCBI taxonomy): Eukaryota > Metazoa > Chordata > Aves > Passeriformes > Fringillidae > Serinus > Serinus canaria. The sequence continues at coordinate 32,250,033 of NC_066316.1, forward strand.
TATTTACAGGCAAAGTAAACCATCTTCATTTACTTGCTCTGATTTTACTTTTGCTCTGGTGTCATAGTATAACCTGGCTAACCTTATATGTTCGCACAGGAATTCACAATTTATGCTCATGTTGTAATTCTTGTCCTAAACAGTGACAGTTATGTGGTAACTATTAAAGAAGTTAAAATTTTTGAGAAAATACGAAAATATTGTTATTTCATAACAAACTGGTACTCAAGATAGAAGCTCGTTTTCAGAACCTGGGCTTTTGTTAATAAGCAGCACTTTCAAAGCTGGATTTCTAAAAATAAGACTCTCTAGTCTAGTCAGAAAATTTCAACTGTAACACATTATACAAAAGCATGCACAGGAGAGCAGCGAGGGAGATTTGGGTTATGTTTTTTTTTGTTAAAAAAAATATTCTATCTCCTACTTTCATTTGTCTCAGGTTTTAATGTGTTGTTGTAATCAGGAAAGAAAGGAGAAAAACTTCAGTGCATTGAGTACTGAAGGAAAAAACAGAAGCAAATGCTTCTCAGTGAGCTTACTGTTTTTTAATTAGTGCCTGTGGGAAGATACTTTGCTGTATCAGTGCCATTTATACTAGTACTATCTTGCAACAGTGATGTGCAAAATGTTTCCCACTTCTCCTACCATCTTGTGTAGCCCCAGAGCAGACATACATAAATAAGCAATGGAAAAGGTAGGAATCAGTCATGCCTGTTTTGCTGATGCCTGATCAAGGGGGAAAAAAAGAGGGAAGGTACAGAGGAAGATGAAGAGTATGCACTTCATAAATTCACTGTAACAGCTGTTCTATGAAATGCTGGGATTTGCTATTCCACACAGCCCAGGATGAAGGCAAAACTTGCAAGACCATATATCTCTGGGCAATGAGGTAGGCAGCCATGCAGTTAAATCATTTGCTTTCTCTGGGACACTGCTGGGCTCTTTGCTTTTGCATTTAACTGCTCTCAGGTACCTGAGTGTCATTCTCACCTTCACTGTTGTTATTATAATTTTTCCCCTTGTACTTCCCGGTAAATGAGAAGTTTTACAGCGGAGCAGCTGCTGGTGAGGACACTGACCTAAAATAAAGAAGTCAATATCTTACAGTTGGTTAAAGTCACTTCAAACTTCTTGGTACAAGAAAACAGAAGCAGTTGCAGGTTGACAGCTGTTTGCTCAGGAGGTATTTTGAAAAATCTTACTGGGTTTGTGCACAGCTACTGCTAACTCAGTTTGTCTGTTCACCCAACTGAATTTCCAAAGATAATCTTAACTCTTGTATGAAAAGCAGATTAAAGTATTGAGAAAGTAGGATCTTCTCTCTGAATTTGTCTTATATAAATAAAAAATGTAGATAAATAAATTGATAGATACTTTAGGGCTTTTTGTAGAAGTAAACATTGAGGGTTTTCTAATAGAGAATGAAGTTACTAGTAAAAAAAGAGTTTGTTGTTTTATGTTGGTGAGTTTGGACAAAAGTTATCAGTATAACACTGATTTTACTTCAAAATAAGTCAGCTGATTGCTTACAAAAGCATTTTTCAGTTTCTTGTTGCTGAAATAAGACAACTTGCAAAGTGTGAAAAAACCCTGCCTTGTATCTTAGGCGTGTAAAGTAGCTGTACCATGTCAAGAGTGTAGTCTTGATTTATGTCTTGTGGCTTAAACTGCAGTCACATTCTTTGAAACTATTGTTTCTAACTTGTTATATTGTAACATATGATAGATTCTAGCAATGTCTCTTTATTCCTAACCACGGCAATTAAATTCAGTTCTTGAAAACCAGGAATCCAAAATAACTCATGCTCCTTTGTCATTGTCATGACACAGCATTGATCTCATTTCTTTAGTGAAGGTTTTCAAGTGAAGGCACTACATGGACCCAAATGCACAGGGGAGAAAATGCTGACCACCACCATGGTTTTCCTGACAAGGATGTTTTCTCCATGTCTTCAGTGCAGAGTGCAGAATGTATGAGATGGTATGGTCCTTTCAGAATGTTTGTAATTAAATTTTATTTAGCCACAAAGCCGTACTCTGATCATTTGTCTAAATATATGCTAGGAGAGGTCTCTTTGTATATTAAAAATCTCTGTGGACTGAAGCTGGTGTATTTTACATGTCCTTTCTAATGAAGTATTCTCCACAGTATAGGTCTTGACCAACCACCACTCTACTCAGCCTTTTGAGTTAGTTTAATCTCCTCAAGTGAAGATTGTAATTTTTTTTAAATGCACAACTCTTAAGGCTTTTCCAAGGTACACATTTTAGTCACTGCATTATTGTAACAGAGTGATACTAAAGGAATGTAAGGAACCTTTTAAGTCTCCAAAGGTACATTAATCAAGTACTTCAGGGAAATAGTCTTAGATTTTGAAGTATTATGCCATACATTTGAGAAAGATGATTTTTAATCCCCCTCTCTTTTTATGCTGAATAACATATTTCTTAAAAGTGGAAAAGAAAAAAAAAAGTGTTTATGACTGAAAAGGCTTTTTAATTGCAGAAAAATATTTAGGTTTTACCTTTGCAGGCAGAGGGTTAATAAAATCTTGGCATTTGAGCTGAGATACAAAGGCTCAGGAAAAGAGCTTGTTTTTTGTATCACCTCTGAAAATGCTGTTTTGTAAATGAAATTCTCATGGATCAGTAACTGTGGCATCATTAATAGTTAGGGCCTAGTATTGAAAAAGGTAAAGTGATAGTGTTCATATTAGTTCTGTGTTGCCAGAACTATTAATTACTTATATCCTTCTGCTGCTTTTGTGACTCTGTAAGTTTTGTAAAAGCTGTTTTCATCTTTTATGAAAACTGCTGGAGAGAAATATATGAGTTCTTGACTATATATTTTGATGAATGTCATCAAGTCCTAAAGGTTTTTAAACCATGACAGAATTTGTCACACAGCACACAAAGGTTACTTTGTTATTAATAACTCTGTTTATGAACATAGATCTGCCTAACCTGGGGGAAGGATCTTCAGAAAATGTAGGCAATGTTGTGGAGTAGATAGCATTTATTAGAGAAGGGGGATGTTATGTTTTCCAGTTGTACATTTTTTCCTTCTTTCTGAACACTTAGGAAAGTGCCTGACAACAACATGTACCTTCCCATAAAACTGTGTTTGAATTCTAACTATTGCACTTAAATGTATTTTGTTCTTTGATCTTTTGCTGTATCTAAGGTACTATCCTGATGGATCCCTATGCAGTGCCCTGGTGAGCTGTAGAATCCATAGAAATCAATCTTTCAGATTTCCAGCTCAGGACAGCTACCAGAGACTCTCATCCCTTAATTTACAATCCTGACGTTCTCTGTTGAGCAATGAAATCCATTGTGTAATATTGAAACCACGCTCTGACCTCATATTCAAGTTGTTGAGTGTTCCTGTTTCCAGTGATGTCTCCAAAATAACCAACCAAACAAGCAGCTTGTCCCACATAATGACTCCAGTGAAAATGGTAGTATTGGAACTATCTCTCTCAGGGATCCAGGTTCATCCTTCTGTAAAGACTTTCTGCAGGAGCTCAGAGGAAAGCAGATTTAGCCCCAAACAAATTACACTTGTCTAGGGCTGTGTCTGATTGGTCTGTATCTCCAAGGATTGTCCACAATCTGTTCATTGCCACAAGGCCATTTGCTTGTTCATTGTCCATCAGGACTACCTTTTTTGCCAAGGGCCTTTTAAGCTGGTCAGACCCCTGGTGCAGTGGAAGGATGTTGAGAACTTTGAACATTATTATCTGGTAGAAGATGCACAAAACTGTAGAACTTACCTAAGAATTGTCACAAAGATATATAGAGTCTTCAAGGTATCTCATCTCTGATATAGCAGAGCATATGTAATATGAGCAAAAAATATTGCTAATGTTGCCTGAAAACTGCAGAAATACACCTGATCTAGACTAGATGCTTATTATCTATTTAATGTTTTCTTAAAAAGTTTTAGTTTAAAATGTTTAATTTCTTTTTTTAGTAGATATTCAGGGTAACAGAGAGACTGGGCAAAATTCTTAATGCTAAACTGAGTAATTTCTCTTTTATCCCACTGATACTTGGAATCATTTACAATATAGTGCCGCTGCAAGTACGGTTCTCCTGTTCCTCCCAGGCAAGGTATCCCATAAAACCCTAAGTCACCCATTAGAATTCTTTTTCCTCTGATACCTGCTAGGTGTCACATATACTGGGTAATTCACTGCTTAACATTGGCATTACTTTTCAAAGATATGAGAGAAAAAAAATCTCTCTGCAATCATCAACATTCAAGAACATGTGCAGTTTTCTGAGGTCTAGGATTTATCTGTACAGTTTTCTGAGGTCTAGGATATAGCTGCTTCAGCAGGCAGCATGGCAAATAAATATATTCCTTCTCAGCTTAAGTTGACTAGAGCATTCCTCCAGTTCAGAAACAAAGGCAGCGAAAAGCTCCATGTCAAAAAGATTCATTGTGGAGGCATTTCCAACTGGAGAAGCCACTCCTATAGCACCACTCCAGGACTAGCTGAACAGATCCTTATTTTATGTTTTAGAATTAAATACACATGAATTAAGTACATTATTGCCATCTGAAAGTGCTGTCTTCATCTCTTAGTGTATGAGAGCTTTCCTATGGCTGTTCTAGGCAGAATATAACTCAGTTTAAACTTCCTTGTGGAAAACTTGTCATTAGAAGATGTGGTTGGAGGTGTCTTCTCTTAGCAACTTCAGAAACATTGCATAAACTCATCTCTGATGGTGAACCTCACATTTTCTGCCAACTCCCCACAAACATCTACTGTATCTTGACTACCAGGTGTCTAACCAGAGGGCTGAATGTCACCAGTAATATAAGCAAGTAATCAACTGAAGAAACTATGGCTGAGTGACACAAAAGTCTTTTCTATTTGTCCCAGGTACATGCACTTTGGGATCTAAATAGGAATGCAAAATGAACCTTACTCTCCCCATAGGTTGTTCAGTGTAAAATCAGAATATGAATGCATACACCCTCAAAAATTTGCTTAGAAAACCATTTGTGGAAGTCCTACATATGTGAAGTTAGACATGCTGCCAGCATGACTCTTCTAGAGCATGATGTGATTGCATGCTCGCAGAGATCCTTTGACTGATGCTTTCCTTTGTGTGTGCACATTCCCATTCATTTGTGCAGGTTGTCTGCTCATTTTCCACACAATTTGCTTTGGAAATATTTAAGTGTGTGTCTGTGCTAATAGTTAGAAAGATGCATTTTCTGGTTAGTAAGATTAGTAAGATCTGCAGCTCACTGTGGGTGACAGCAATAAGCAGAAGCGATGTTGTTTAGTAGTACTCTCATTCAAAGAGGGTTGTGTGGTGACAGCCAGTTGGACTAAATGTGTTTTTTGGAAGTGTCACACTGTTTTACAGAGCTGCTTAGACTTCACAATGTGCTGTGTTCATTTTCTGGGTTACTGTCTGGCTTAAAACCACTAGAATTTTTCATACCCTATTTGTGTAGTCAACTGAATCATGATTGCAGGATTTTATCAGTCTTCAACCACAGAAGATACCAATGTTGCTGTTTTCCTTCCACCTCACTTCTCTCAGCCCGGAGATCTGTCATTTAAGTTGTTTCTGTATCTGCTTCAGGGGATGAATTTTAAGGCAGTTACTTAGGCTACAGAAAAACAGTGGGATGTATAGTCAAAAAGTGATAGTATTAGGAAAATGTTGTAGGGACTTGTGGCAGTTTTAAATATTGAATTTGATTAATGAGATCAAGTGAACAACATTTACCACAGAAAAGTTTTAGCACATTCTTTCTTTACATAAAGATAAAAGGAGGTTTTTTAAAGTTATTAGAGTGAAAACACTCTAATAACTTTCATCAGAAAATATACTTTAGCACAAGCTTCTTTGCTTTCATGTCAGTCCATGCATTTCCTCATTCCCTGTGCCAATTCTGAGATGCTTAGCATGTGTTTGGATCTTTGCCTTTTCCTTCCCCTACTCCTAGCATGCAATAAGTATAAGTTGTTTTCACTTTCATTACCCACAAAAAAAATCCAAGTTTAACATTTGTGCACCCTGGAGATGGGAAATGACAGGTGCAAAGCACTCAGCTCTGGAAATGCAAGTACCTTTGAACACAAAGAGTTGGCACTCTGCTTTTTCTCCTTGACTTTTCTCTTACCATGGAGCATGTTTGGATTCTCTAATAGACAGTCACTAATTAGTGTTTACCTAGCAAACTGTTGTGATTCCACCTTTCAGAACACTGAGGTCTCATGTGTGGGAACATACCCTACAGACCTTCACTTCACTTATTAAGAATGTGTGAAATATGCAGACTCAAGGTATAGTTTATCTTGCCACAAGCCAGCTGGGACACAGGAGAACATTTTCCAGTTGTAGGAACAGATCTGCATCTATTGCACCTACACACAGTCCTCTACAAAGCCTAGCTGGCTGACCACCTTTTTCCTCTGTCAAAAAGCAAGTGGTCTGTTGTACTCCCTTAAATTTCCTAGACACTGAAAAAAGGTTATTTGGATGACTTTTTGAACTTTAAGTGATATCCTTTATATTTCTTTCTTGCTGCATTTGATTATTTTTGTACTGGATTTTAAGGGAGCATTAGTGTCTTGCAGATATTGCACTGTTTTTCCAGTAGATGCTGAGAAGTTCTTATTAATCTTATTTTGCTTAGTTGCCCCACAGCAATTTTAACAATGTCCTATGAGTGACAAAATTCCGGTTGTTTATTCCAAAGGATTCTGTGATTCTGTGTGCTTCTACTTAACAAGATTCTAGAAGCAAATGAAACTTATGTTCTTGGGCTCCACTTTGATCAGCTAAATAGGTAGAAAATGGGTACTGATAAGCATAAAACTAGTAACAGGCAGATAAAAAATCATTAAGGGGTAATCTTTATATTGGTTTGAACACAGTAGCTTTGATGGAAGATTTTAGGATGTGTGAAACCACAGACATTCCTCCAGCTTTGTTCTTAACAACTTTTGTCCATTTTGCCCTTCCTTGTGTGCCCACACCATGTGTTTCATGAGGGCCCATGCTCCCCAAGGTTCAGATTGGCTCTGAAATCCAAGTTTCAAGTGAGCTAAGGATTCCTTTGCAAGGATACAAAGGACCCTTTATGGAAAAGTGGAACTGGTTTAAGCTGTCTGAATAGGCAGGTGCTGTAGTGGAGATAGCTGATTAATCTGAGCTGTAGAGGAAACTATCACATGGGAACAATTCAGAATTAAATACAATACAAATTTCTTAAAGCAACTTTTCTGGAAATTTCCCTTCTATTTGTCTTTCTCATACTAATATAAATGAGTCTAGAAACAAATTGCAACATTTTCTCCTAAGCACAGAAGGAAGCAAAGAGTGGTAGCCTTTTCTCCATTTCTCAGTGTTTGCAGTGTTCAGTACAACAGAAATGAGCCCTGTTAAAGATTAATAGTTAGGTCTGAGTCGATTTGTCTTCCAATCAAAACTTTCAGCAGAGATGTTATGATTGATTTTTGACAGTACATTCAGCTACTGGCAAAGTAAAACAAAGTTTTTAGAATTTCAGTCTCAAGCACAGTGTAGACTATAAGGAGGAGGACACCTGTTTGAAGTATTTTCAACAGTACCAGAGAGTATATTAATGTTTGTTGGTAAATAAAAATGATGAGATGGTTCCTTTGGGGTTTTTACTCACACAGAATATTCTAAATGAAACTTGGTAAAGTGAAGAATGAATTTCTTGGTAATATTTCCTACCTTCTAAAAAGTTCTTAAATAGGATTTATATGTAACATCACTGGCATTAGGAATGGGGTTTTTTTCCTATTTTAATAAAAAAAGATTTAACCAAAGTCTGGTTAATATTAGTTTATGAAACCAACCAGCCAAGCCTAATTGTTTTAGGTAAACAAAGTAAAGATTATAAATAAGGAACAAAAATGGTAAATTAAATTTGAGATACAATCTTGATATCCAGGATTTCACAGCTGCCTTTCAAAATGATGGAATAAATTCACAAAAAATTAGGTTTGTGCTGGGAGTGCTTGAGCTGACCAAAAGCCCAAAGTAAGCAGGAGCCTGTGGAGCTGGAGTAAGGGTCAGTCTGCTGGCTGTATTTTCAGTGTCCATTCCTCAGCAGAGAGGGACTGTCTCTCTGGGGAGGAGAAGCACCAAAGCCTGCAGAAGCAGTATGTTCTAGTGGCACTGTGCTTTCCAAGCAGCCACAGAAAGGGCAGCTGTGAGAGAGAGGAGCAAGCACAAGGACAGACTGATGCTGTTAGGAAGTCCTTCAGTGAGGGATACAATGGATTTAGTGATATGAGTTTCCTTTGTGGTGCTGAGCTGTAATGATGTTTTAACTTTTTTTCTGCCTTTTGTATTTATAGTAGCAGGAAATAAAATATTGCTTTTAGTATAACTGCTATAATTTTATTTTTGGAAAGCCTCAGAGCGGAACTGCCTAAACAAATAGGCATTTTAAAAAATTATATTGGAGTTCTTTTGCTGTTTTGGCAGTGATACTTGTCTACTACAAAACAGCCTGTTGTAACATATTTAATAAGACTCCTTCACCTAGTCATTTGGCTTTCCTGCACTACTTATTTATATCAACATTCTGAACCATTATTTAATAAAGTTAAAATATAATTTAAACAACAGAAATGCTTTAGGACCAGGTCACATAATTTTCATCACTTTTTTCATGAGGCCTTCAGCTCCTTCATGGTTACTTCTACATCCTTTCAATGTGTTCTGGTTTTATGTTAGCCGTGCATCAAACTAAAACTTATTTCCTTTACCTAACATGCATTTTGTGTAATTAAAGCAGTCCATTGTTTTACTGCTGTTCCATGCTGCTCATATCTGATGGACCCCAAAGGTTGAACAGGCTGTAAGAGTGGAAATATGGCCAGTGTAGTATGGTAAGACCAAAGCAGGAAACTGCTTTTCTTCCTGAAAAAAATGAGTTTGTAGTTTGTCATACTTCTTTCTGGTTGAACTGTTCCCACTTGACAGGAGAGGGAGTTTTTGGAAGAACCAAACAGAAAAGACAGGTTTTCTCATTTGAATCCACTCCAAGACCCAAACATAAATCACCCTGCTACTTAGCTTCAATAAACAAATGACAAAGAAATAAAAGGTATGGGGTGCTCAGAGGAAAGGGGAAAATAGGTTTTCAAAGACTCTTTTGTTTATACTGACATTTAATGGTAGTATTATCAACAGCAGCATATTGAAACATACTGTTGATAATTAAGTTCCTGTGGATTTACAGTGATAAGATAAAGGGTTTTTTTTTAACATTTACCTGATATTTATTTAATCCCCTGTGTTACAGAGGGTGCAGACTCTTCTTTCAGTGATTGCATCTTGCTACTTTGAGAGGCAGCCTGAAAGGACCAACCTGTCCCAGTAACCAAGGAGAACCTCCCAGAATTTGCATTATAATCTAAAGTAAACTGCAACAGGGATTTTTTTAATGAGGCAACTGAGGATGGAGGTGGTAGTTAGGCTATGTGACACTATCAGAATGTTGCTAAGCTTTAGAGTGGAATAATTTTAATTGGCAACATCCTCATTAATCATGGCTAATGTTAATGATAGCTCCCTGTAGTGACTCATGAAGAGGTGATGGCCTTCATGAAAGCTGCCTTAGAGGCTAACAGATGGTGGTTAAATTTCAGTATTTTTAATATACAACTGTTCACTTCTTCTAAATAAGGTTTTTCCTAACAAATAATAATATGAGAAACTTGGTATTTGGTCCTGTTTTTTACTGGGCTTATTTTTTTTTGAATTATTGAGTAAATAATAGACAAGAGCAAAAGGAAAACAGCTCAGCATGCATTATAAATTCAGATCCATGCACACAGGTTAAGCTTTATGTTTTCTGATCTGTGTTTAATACTATAGATGTCATTGTGAATTTACTGAACAACACAAGAGTGTTTATTGTTACATAAAAGAAATATTGGCAAGATGTGGGAAAAAAGCATAATGGTCTGCTGTTTTATCTCTCTGATATTGCTTGATATAGCTCAATATTCAGTGTTTACCAGTGTTGCTAATCTCCTGGTTAGGTTTATGAGTGCCTTTGGCTTCTCCTGCTCTTTTTGTGAGCTTAAGGAATGAGAGAAAAATAAAAATCAGCTCTCAGCAAAGGCATTGGATTAGAACCTCAGAGAAGTTCAAATTTTGGTTCTTCTGGCATTTTATTCATAAGTATGGATATTTAAGGACTCTATAAATAAGGGTCCTGAATAAGCAGGATACTTTTAGTTCAGTTAGAAAGCTGAAATTAGTTAAGTGCTCAAATGTAATACTCCAGTAAGTATTTCAGTGAAGTGGAAACCGATATCTACTGTCTCAAGGAAAAAAAAAAGGATAAATAATGCATCCTTATTTCACTAGGGTATTTTAGGATTAATACATTAATAGTTGTTAAATGCACATATTTTATAATAAAAAGAATAAAACTTTTAAATAATTTTTCAGGGAATTTTTTTCATATTTTGCATTTCTTTTTCCTGACAGTTTATTCTTATGTGCTTCCTTTTTATTTGCTTAATCATATATTCTTTCTTTAACAAGGTATAGCCTTAAAATGTGTAGCAATTTGTTCCCCTGGTTGTTGTATGCATATATATGAATATTCTGGAAAGAGGATTAAACAAAGGTGCCATAATGCAAGATGGTCTAGAAACAAATTGCAACATTTTCTCCTAAGCACAGAAGGAAGCAAAGAGTGGTAGCCTTTTCTCCATTTCTCAGTGATATAGATATAGATAGGAAATGCATTTGATCATTCTTTCCAGGGATGGAGTATTTTTGATGCACATAGAGGAAATGTATATTGGCCCTTTTCCTTTCCTTTATGTGCTCATCTCCCTATAACCAACATCTGTGACATCACACCACATCATGTCTTTCAGAATTATCTTTGTCTCTGAAAAAGGGGGTCTCAGAATATATTCCCTAGAATTATTCTTTTACCTTTAGATATGTTTCAAGTTCCATGAAATTTTATTGTTTTATGACCAGAATTCCTTGTGAATTTCCCACTTGATTTATATATTAGCTATTCCATCCAGTTTACTGTGCACAAGAATTCCAATTTTGGGACATTTAAAGGAGACCTTTAAAGAGAAATTCTCAACCTGAATATGGCCATAGTTTATAATACATTGAAATAAGGCCAGTCTGAAGTCACATCTCCTTAGCGTACTGGCACCTTCTTTACATGCCTTTCAGTACCCACATCACTTGTAACTTGTGTAACCAGTCTTACAGCTGGTTTCCAGACATGCCAGTTAGAAGGCCAAGCATATCTGGATTTACATGGAGATTTTCTGAGACATTGTGTCAGAACTTTATTTTTTAATGTGATGGGATTTGTTGATTTAGAAAAGCTGTATGGGGTTATCAAACCTCTGAACATTACCATCTTTTTTTGAGAATTGGTATATCAAAAGCATGTTATTTATGCAATAAGGGAAACCATTAAAAGTATTGAAAGCTACTGCTGTATTCGATACCCCTTGATTTTGAACAATTATAGTATTTAGGATTTCCTCCTGCATAGTTTTTTTGGCACAAGGACAAGATAGATCATAGAATCTTCAGCTAATTCTCAGGAAAATCTGAAGGTTTTCCAATTATGTTAGAAAACTTAATTGCTGCTTTATCTGTTTTCAAATTATTCCTTCTTGAGCTACCTCTTCTTTTTCTGTAATGACTGTCTGCTTTTGGGAGAGTCAAATTCTTTGTAGCTTATTAATTTACATTGCTTATTTTGAGGGATTTTAGTACAAGAAAGAGTCAGACATCCTGAAGAGCTGTGGGGCTGAGGATAAGGGATCACTTTTGCTTGTTTTCCTCCATCCTGAGTTTTTTCTTTGATTGTCAGGTCCCGTGAGCACATTGGTATCTGAAGTAAAAATTCTGACCTTTCCCTCTATGTAATCAGATATGGGAAAATGAAGTGGGGGAGAGGATGTCAAATATCAGAGGTCATTGGGAAGGAGAGAGTTGCCACTTCCCTTGAAATACAGTATGTAAAAAATCTTCTGTGGGAGATTTGCGAGCTGAACTGGTGAGACAGAAAACTAGATTCATGATTTAAAAAGAGGAAAACAAAGAGCATCCATCATCCAGACAGATAGCAGCCTTAATTGTATTCCCTTTTAATTTGGGCTGTTCAATAATGCATTGTGTTAGTCATCTAAGTTGCACTCTCTGTGCTGCAGTGTGTTACAGATAGGAAAGTAAGTTTATTACAACTAATCAAGCAATTACAACAAGTTCCAAGGCAGGCGGCTGATGGAGCATTGAAATAATAGGTTGTAACTTTCAAGTGAAAATTCCAGACAGGAAAAAAAAGCCTAATGCAAAGAAAAGCCATGGGCTAAAATTAGGCCATCTGAGTGTAATTTCAGCTGAGGGTAATTTCAGGTAGTCACATATAACAGCTTCTGAAACTGTGTCCACTGTGACATCCAAAGATGATCTTTCGTGCCTTATAAAAGCTGTTATGATAAATGTGTTGTATTATATATAAAAATTGAAAAAAATTAGGCCCTCCTCAGGAATGGTTTTGTTTCACCTGAATGAACTAAATATTTATGCTATTTTATACCTGTACCAGAGTAGGTACATATTGCAGTATGACTACATTATCCTACTGTACTTGTAGGTTAGTGGGAGTCAAGATCTTATTCATTTACCAAATGCCAGAGACTTAAATTGTTAATTGTTCTGTTTATATTTTTCCCTTCATTTAATCGTTGCAATAACGATAATAATTCTCCCTACTATTTCTCAAGTTCTGAGAGATCACAAATATTTAGTTTCTTTCATGGTGGAATCTGCCTTCAAATCTTTGTCTAAACAATATGGGAAGGTAAATGCTGTTTTATTAAAACTTCAATATTGAAATGCCGAATAAACTGCAAATTTTAATCACCTCCCTTGCTATGCTCACTTAACAAGCACATTCCTTCTTCCTAACACTCTAGACATGGTTTCTGGACCTACTTATCATTCTGAGGCAACATTCTTCAAGGTGGTGTCATTGTTTTAACCTATCAATCTATAAGCAGACAGTGATACTGCCATGGAGACATCTAGTTTGGGGCAGGTCTTAAAATGGCTCATGATTGTCATAAAGTGAATCATCTTCTCTGGTCTGCTGGAAATTGTAAGCAGTTCCTCAGTTGTGCCCACCACAGGACTGTCCACCAAAATCACCAAAATTTTTTCTTTTTTTTTTTCTCATTCTATCAAATTTTCACAATACTTTTGCAGTTAAGCCATATTCATTTTTCCATTAACAGTTCTGTTCTAAACATATTTTATCCTCCAAAAATTGCATATTTTCTTGAGCAGAGAATGAATTTGATGCAAGTCTAGAAGTAGGTCCATTTAAAAATTAAATCCATTTAGGCAGGAAGGCTAAGAAATTTGTTATACTTCTGATTCTTCTGTCCTAGTAGTATTCAGAGTAAAGAATTCAATGTTTTTTAGTTGTTACATGCATGTACTGTATTTTTAATAGTAACTGTACTACTAGTAGAGGAAAGAAAAACATACTTCATAAAGGGAAGTTTCTTTTGTTGCATGTTTGTTCTTGAAATACTGCCTGGTACTGTCAGGTCTAACCAAAATTACTGTCTATAGTTTTGTAGCTTTATCTGATTTTTCTTGTTTGTGGATTTCTTTCCAGATCTTTTCCTAAGCAGTTTTGATCATATTTTGTTTATGGTTTTAGGGTTTTATTTTTCTTGCATTCACATATATATTCTCTTCTATTTTTTTTTTTCTTAAGAGTTTGTTGAGTCCTTCTGTCTTGGTTTTGTGCTCTGCTTGTACCTTTTGCTCTGTTCTTATAATTGCTCCTTAAGAGCAATTGCTCCTTAGATAAAAGCTGCTTCCCTGAATATGGAATTGTTTTAATCCTTTGAGATGGTTACCACCTACTATTTTTTAATAGTATTCACTTTGGCACAAAATTTGGTGAGACTTATAGTTTATGGCTATACTATTATATCCATTTTTATTCTAGATGGTTTTAGGCATTAGCCAAATATTCCTTCTATCTGAGATACTTTAGGGGAATCATAAAATGCAAATTATTATCAGATGTCAACTAAAAGTTGCTCAAAGTATATGTTATTATTTTACAACTGAAGCCAATTCTTCTCTGGATTGCATGCTAAAATCATATGGAGAAATTCATAGTCTACAGTTCAGTATTATCACATATAGTGAAGGACAAAATTCTCAGCAATATTAATGTGCAGAGGAATCAGATCAGTTCACATTTATATAGCTTGTGTGTTTGAAGTGTACTTTCTGCAGCACAGCCGTCCCAAAGATCTTTTTTTTTTCCCTCTGTATGATGTAGTGATATAATGTGTTGATGGGATGTAAAAGGAATCCCAACATAAATATTTTCTAGTTCCTCACATAAAATTCACTGTAAAAGACTGTCAGCATTTGTTTCAGTTATGTGGCAATTGAAAAATTTACACTTATTATTTAAAACAAGGCAAACATATATACAATGCATGTATGTAGTACAAGTGGAATTTAACAGAAAACATTGCTTTAGTTTCATCAGTTTGATTCAGACTGCTTGGACAAACAGTGGAAATCCTAGCTTAGGATGTAATTTTTGTTTTCTTAGCTTTTTTTTTTTTTTTTTTTTTTAAACAGCAGCATTTACTAGTCCATTTTCTCTCTTAAAATGCTGTGGAAAATAAAACATCAACAATAAAGGAAAGAACAGCAAAAGATAATTTTGTCAAATCATCCTGAATACAAAAACAATCAGAAGCAATGAGCCCTCTTAGGCAGAGCATCCATGAAATTAAAGGGAAATTTGAATCATATGTTGCTTATTATGTGTGACTGCCACAGTTTGATGTCTGCCTGATGGTTAAAATCAATAATCCACTTTTCAGCTCTGGCTTATGCATCCCATCCTTCTCCCCTCCTGGCTCATCCATCTCGCTTATAGCAACTGTGAATACCTTTTACTTGTATAAAATATCCAAGTATTAATTTTTCAGCTCTCCTTCTGGTCCTAGAAAGAAAGTAATTTCTGTACTTAAACGAGGATAAAAGATTTAAAGTTATGCATAAATTTGTAAGGTAAGCGCCTTTGGAGGCAAAGGCATGTTTCTTTGGATTTCCAAAAATAATTCCTCTACGAAAGAAGATAAAGTGTCTGTCCAAATGCATTTTAGCAAATTATTTTACTCTTTGCTGTGAGATTCTTTAGGTATTATTTAGACACAAAATCTTACCTGTGACATAATTAAACTTTATTAATAGCCTTGGCAAGCAACAGTGTTTTGTTGTTACTAGAAACGTAATCTGTCACTTGAATTTATGCATTTATTTTTTCTTGCTTGTGCACGTTATTTGCTTTCCTATTTACTCAGTAATTAAAAAGCCAACCAGAATAGGTTGGTACTTTATTAATCTGCTGCCATCCTGCATGCATTTTCCCTGGACTCAGTCTCATGTTGGGCCATAAGGTATTCTAAATTCCCCCATAAACACAATTAATGTGGAATTTTGGAAGTACAGCAATGGCTTAATTTGCTTGGGAGAAAGCAGTTTGACAAGCACACTTGTACCACATTAATTAGAACTAGGTTAGGTGTGCTACAAAAACGTGTTGTATCAGTAGAGTTACAAGGACTTGCTTTGGCCAGATGTCTTCCTAGTAAGATGTAAATGTACTTCAGTCACTAGTTCTACATTTTCAAAGGCTTTTAATTATTTGTCTTGCAACTTGGAAGCAACTGAACAGGGTTTGTGTTTTTTCATCTTTTTTTCCCCCTAAATTTCTGAATATCTTCCTGTTGGTTTTATGCTGACAAATAGAAAAACAAACAAACAAACAAACAAAAAAAACCACTAAACCTTGTTTAGGGTTTCTTTTCCTGTTAGGGAAACAGATTTTTACTTCAAGGATTGGCAAAGCACAAGCAGAATGATGAAGAGCTATATCACTTTGATTCATTTTGTTCTGTGATTGTAGCTCTTTGAAGCTACAAAAAGGGGAAGCAAGACTAAAAATGTACCCTGTGTTTCAGAGGGATCCCTGTGTCACAGGTGTGAGCTGCAGCACTGTCCCTGTGTGTCCTGGTTTAACCCCAGCTGGCAACCACACAGCTGCTCACTGACCTCCCCCCACCCTGGTGGAAAGGGGAGGAGAAGCAAAAGTAAAACTTTTATGATAAGATAAGAACATTTGAATAATTAAAATGCTGTTAAATATGGAAATAGTAGTAAATAATGATAATAAAAAGAAAAAAAGAAGTAATGCACAATACAATTGCTCACCACCTGCTGACTGATGCCAGATCCCACCTGGGTAGCTTGCCTAGTTCATATTCTTGGCAGGATTTCTGTGGTGTGGGATATCCCTCTGGCCAGTTTGGGTCAGCTGTCATGGCTATGCTACCTCCCAGTTTTTTTTTTACCTCCTCACTGGTAGAGCATGAGATACAGAAAAGTCCTTTATTTAGGATGAACATGAATGAGAAACAACTTAAGTTATTCCTAAGACACATCAGTGTCTTACCAACATTATTCTTACATTGAATCCAAATCACTGCACTGCACCAGCTGCTGAGAAGAAATTACCTCTATCCCAGCTGAACCCAGGACAGTAGGGAAAGCTTCCCCAGAGGCTGGAAGTACTTCTTCTAGCTCATCAATAACTCAGTTCTCTATCAAAGCAAAAGTTTCCACAATCTTACAGCCTGGTAAAAAATGTTGAAAAAGTTATGAGGAACAGCTTGACAGGATCCTTCTAAGATAAATGTGTATATTAGAGATTACACACTTCAGTTCTAACTTGGCTGGGTATTTTAATTTCCAGCATACTTTGGTTATTTTCTTAATATCCATCTGTTTCTGAGTTCAGTAATTTATTCTTTATTTACTAGCACAAATTTAGCTCTTAGGCTCAAAAATAGGCTGTTTGCACTTTTTCTGGATTGCTTATGCCTTCCCCAACACCTGCAAGCCAGTGTTTGGCCAGATCCCAAGGGTGTGTAAGGCTGTATTTGGGGCTTTACCTCGGTGGTGGCTCCAGGAGCTCACTTGGAAAGACACACAGCGCTCTGCTTTGCGCATCTCTCAGAGCCAGCGCTCCTGAGCTGCCACAAAATCAGGAACAGACTTTTTCAGACTTTTGTTTAAGCAGCTATTCCAGGAAGCTTCAGGAGGCATGCTAGTGTTTCAGAGTAAAGTCTGGGGGCTCCTTAGTAAATTAGAGGAAGTCAGCTGAATGAAATAAGGAAGAAACTGCTTTATTTTAACCCCACTGTTGTTAGAAATGTATCTGGATCCTTACAGATCCCCACGGACCTTTCAGCCTGGAAGTCATAACAGAGCTGAAAAGGTGCAAGGATAAGTGGTTCCAAGATTGCATCCTATCCTCTGGAACACCTTCTTTTCCATTTTTCTTCTATTACATTAAATATTAAAATGCTTTAATGAAGGAAAATTAAGTGGAGAAAAAAAGAAAATTATTTAGTAATTTTCAGAAGATTGTTTATCATGACAGAGATAGAAACCAATGTCTTGCTTAACATGGTTAAATGGAGTATTGTAAGACAGTATTTAGATATCTTAAAGATGTTTGGTTGTAAGATTTGCAAATTATTGTCTTTGATTATGGACAATGTCTCATTAAATCATCTGTGACATCAGCACACCTTCAAAGATATTGTTGAATAGACTGTGTTCAAGCACAAACCAAACATACTTTATGTGCTTTAACATTGTTTTAGTAGTAGACTTTTGAAACAATGTCTTTTTTCCCTTTATTTTCTTTACTACGAAGGGTTGTTGCTTATTTTTTAGCTTTAGGTAAAGTCTTTTGTCTTTTCAAATTGCAAAGAAATGTTTGTTCTCATACTGTATTTTAAATATTTACCAATTCACCACTGAGGAACCTCAGTTGGGCTTTGCATCAAGAGTTTGTTGGGACTCATGGAGGAATTGCTCTGTAGAATATTGTACATATTTAGACCAGTACAATCAAGAAAAGTGCCACTGCTGCTTGTAGATAATTTTTCTAGTGTTTTGAATTGCTCAGTGTTGTACTATAGAATTTAATATAAATAAAGAATTTATTATAAAAATAATTTATAATAAATACATTATTATAATTTATTATGTAAGAATTTATTATAAATACAATATTTTATTCCTTGATTAACCTATTTTCAAAATCAGAAAAGCACCTTGCCTCTAATACTTATACACATGGACTGTTTGTGTTAACATTGTTAACATTTTTATGTGTCCATTTATGGAAAATATGGTTGAATGAAATAAAGTGATTAAAACTTTTTTGTGTGTATAATATATGGTATGTGGTAAGTTACCAAGCTTATTTTTAATCTATTAATTCTCTCCTTCATAGTTCATGTGAAATTCATATTTCCCTATTGCTGCATTTCTTGGAATGCTTACAATATAGCTTTTGTGTCTAAAAACCCCAAAAACTTCTTGTAGCAATAAATTTCTAGTGACATAATTCATCTGTGTGTGCTGGAAAAAATTGCTTTATTTTTGTGCAGCTGTTTCAGGGGATTCTTTTGGAAATGCTTGAGGTTGTTTGGCACCTTTCATGAATGCAATAGTTGTCACTTTTCTTCCATTGGCAAAACTGTGCTGCTTAAAGAATACTAACTTTAAGTTAGGGAAGCTGACATAAAACTCTTTAAAAATAAATCTAGAAAAAGTGAACAGCTTCTACATTCTTAGCTCTCTCCCTGCCCCCATCCTGTGCTTTATTTTTCAGTTGTCATGATTGTTTTTCTTCACTGTGTGGCACAAAGCACCTCTGAAGCCAAGCACAATTTATATTGCCAAGACAGATCCTATAAAATGAAGCTGAACATAGCAGATGTTGAAAGAGTTGTATGTTTGCAAATGATTAGCTGTCATAATATGTTTTTCTGATTCTTTATTTTTTTTTCTAAAACTCTGGACTAGAAAAGAAAACAAGGTGGCCTGGTCTTTCAGAACTTGATTTGATGCCAAGGAAGAGGAAAAGTTTAACTGCTCTCCCTTAGACTAGAAGAAATAGCTGGCATCATGGTTTAATTCTAAATAACATGTTGACAACAAACACAATGAAAAATATTTCACAGCTTTGAGTAAAGATCTTCTTTGATTCCTTAGAGTAAATGCAAGTGACTCTGAAGGTTTGGAAATTGTCATTTTAGAGCCTTATATGGCAGAAGCTCAAACAGTAACTTATAAGAAAATGCCCTTTTATTTTTAATTTTGCTGAAACCAGGTTCTGAAAGTTTCACAGAAAAAAAAGATGAAAGATATTTTGTCACAGCAACTGTTCTCAATTTCAAAGTCTAAACAAGTGGAAGATGACATTAGTCTGAATTCTATTTTAGTTTGAGACATTTAAATGTTCATTGAAAATATTTTTCAGAAAAAGGATTTGATTTAAATTGTTCAGTGATCTGTTTTGCAATTCAGTTGGGTGTTTTCTTTTGAAATACCATGAGCAATGAATCCTCAAGAACCTGTACTTAACAGAGTCTGATATTCTCTTGATGGTGGAAAGTCTGTTCAGAGAAATGTTACAATCTGGGAAGTAAAATCAAAACTCCACATTTGCATCATCCTCAGAAACAAATGATTTTCCTAAGAAAACGGGAAGACTTGAGGATGCTGGCTTTCTGTAAAATCTATGCAGCCTCCAGAGTCTCCTTGACAGTAAGGCATTTCTCCTGTCAGGTACTTTTTCTGTGCTCTCCTGGAAGTCAATATCTCCTTGATACAGGTGGATGCAATTTGCATCTGACTTTGCCAACTGTTATGGGGGAGAGAAACTGGAAAATCAATTTTATTAATACTTGCTGCCTCCTATTAAGTACAACCAAGAATATTGTTCTATTGTCTATGAAATGGCTTCAATGAAAAATTTAATGAGCAATTTAACATGGCAAAAGAAGAAATGCAAAAATACCAATACTCTGTCTTTCCTCTTTTGGTAGCTTTCCCAGGGGGAACTTACTATAAGCAACATATTAAGCAACTGTTTTTTAAATAACTAGGGAAAAAAGTTAGAAAAATAATTTTGGAAAAGATTTTATTTTGAGGGATTCCCTGGGGTGACAAATTTTATCTCCAGGAAAAGTGATGCACTCAGTCATCCCAGATGGTGCTAGGTCCAGCTGGCCTTGTGTAGTCTGTGCCATGTGGATCCATAATTGGTGTCAGTTCGTAGCTGGCTGCTTTCTAGAGCTTGCTTACATTCACATGTGCTGTGATTCTTCTGAGAGGAAGGGGAATGATGTGAATGCAGAGTGTCTCTTAAAACATAGATATCAAAGTATAACTGACTTGAAAGAAAGTGCTTTTCAGCAGAGAGAACAGTGCCATAAATTGTATCTGTGCAACAAAGAATAGATATGGGTAGAGGAGCAACTGAGGTTAAGGAAAAACAAGCCAGGGAGCAGAGGGTACATGCACACACACAAAAAAGAATATATAAGTAATTT